>NW_026057577.1:130855074-131185320 GCF_023721935.1 Panthera uncia | reverse complement strand
TAAGGATACTGGTGATTGCATCTTGTGCCCCCCAAGTAATCCAGTATAATCTCATATCACAATCCTTAATGTAACATTGGCATATAAAGTGACATTCGTAGGTTCTAGAGATGAGAATGTGGACATCTTTTATGGGGCCATTACTCAGTCTAGCATAGCAATGAAAAAATTGATCAAGAATTTAATGGTAAAGGAGAACTAAAAATTTAATGTTTGCCATTCGTTAATTAAAAAAAGAATTTCAAAGAATATGGTCATAGAGTACTTTTTGTATTTATACTTCATTTTTGACCCTATATGCATTTTTTTACAAAATTCATTTCTTTCATAATGATTTTTATTACAAGGAACTTCTCATTGATTTAAACTTTTTAATTACTAAGAATGTTTTTTTAATTTTATTATATTTTATATTGCTAAGTGATAGCCATTACATGAAATATTTTTTGCATGTCTGTAACAATGCATTAGCCTTGATTATACATACAAATGTTTTAAACTAATATCAAATTTACAATATTTTATGGTGTGCTCTGCAATTTTGAGAAAATCTTAAGCAATTGCGTAAGTATATTACTGTCTTTATTTCATAATGACCTAAAAATCTCAAATGTTTGTTTAATGGCAGTTAAAACTATTATCATACTCAAAGATTCTCTTTATTAATTTGCCATCTTACAAATAGAATTATGTTGTCTTAATATTTTTTTCTCAAGTCCCTGTGGATTTGAATTGTATTCCAAAACTGCAAATACATATGTATTACACATTTGTTGTTGATTTTAAAAATTTAAAGGCAAGGCAAAAAGCCACTGAGACCAAATGAAATGAAGGTCCAAAGAATTAGAGTGTATGGATACATGCACACACTTTTAGCTTTTGGCCACACGTCACAATTTTATAACTCTTTTAGAGTTCAAGTATTAAATTATTTAAATTAAAGTTATGCAGAATGAGTTGCTCTATCAGGTTTTTGTTTTCCTTTATTAACGATTCCTACAGTGTTGCATTTTGCAGAAAGCATATTGAGTTGTGCATTGTTACTTTCTTATTTTCTGTCAACAAAGGGTACCTCTTCTTTGTTACTTATTCTGCATTTAGACACTTCAAAAATATTTATTTCCCCTAAAGTGTTTATTTCTAATTTGTATACCTTATGTCTTATAAGTTCATCTGGCCACAATGGCTATAAGAGAGGCTTATTATATATCAGTTTTTTTCTTATACTTTGTAGAAGGATGACAGCATCAAATCAGTTGTTTTTCTGTTTATTTCTGATTAACTTGATCACAGCTTACATTATGTGAACTTTTAAAATATTAATGTATCATGACATTGTGTTCTTTTGGATCACTCAACAATTCAGACAGATTTTTAAGCACTACAGAGTGACTCCTACTTAAGAAAAATGTGCACTAATAGTGCATTGAAGCAATTGATATATTAACCAAATCCAAGAACTCATTTACCTAACAACATTTCACAAGTTTGGGTTGAGGAATTTGCAACCCTTTGGCATAAGAATGATCTTGAGCTGGTTGTTTTCAAAAAAATAGCAGACCTTTGAGAAGCTCTGAAAACCTAGTAGAAGTTACTCTTTTGTAAGAGACATTTACATTTATAAGGGGAATCTCTATTTGTAAAGTTTACTCCCTCTGGAAACAGGAAGAGAAGAATGACTAAAACTCTAGAAATTCTTACCCCTGTAGAAAGCAATTGACTTAAATCTGCATAACAGTCATACCCCTGATTAATCAGGCTTTTCCTTTTTTTTTTTTTTTTTTTTTTTTTTTTTTGCTACTCACGCTTTTCCTAATAACCTCCTATAACTAGGTTCTCCTCCATTCCCAACACCTTTTTCTTGTCTTTAGCTGGAGATAGTATTTAAGGTGGCGGGTTGGGCCATTTCAGAGAGTTACTCAGTTTTCACGGGTAGATCCCATGTATGCAAGAGGTATACATGTTATTAAACTTTCTGGGTTTTTTTTTTTTCTATTCATTTTTCATTGTTGTTGTTGTTACATGAAGGCTTCAGCCAAGAACCTAGAAAGGTAGAGGGAAAACTACTTTTCCTCCCTTACTTTGTATTGTTTTTGACAACTCTGTCTGTAGAAGGCAATCTAAGCACAAAGGTTGTGTGGATGGGTGAAAGGTTCATGATGTGATTTGAAGTGGGATTTGTGAGCAAAGGATCAAGAAAGAATTCTTGAGATGTCTTGGGTGCAAACAGGTGGTTTTATTAAAGCATGGGGATGACCCTATGGGCTGAAATTGCTGCACTTGGATGTGAGGAGCAATTGATTATATACTTTTAAGTTGGGAAGGGCAGAGAAAAAGAAAGTTTCCAAAAGAATTTTCATATGTTAAAGAAGACTTATAGATCCTGGAGCCCTGGCTTTTCCCAAGCTAAGGTTGTTTTTTTCTTCTAGCAAGGCACATTAACATTAAGACAGTTGAGGGTTCCTGGAGGAATGACATACTCTAACTATCCCAAGTATTTGTCAATGAACTGCAAGTTATAAGGAAATTTAATTTTATCTATATTTCCTTTTGTCTTTGTTCACATCAGTTCATACTGACTCAAGCTGGGTCGATGAAATTCTCTTTCAAGGAATCTCAAATTGAAAAGTAAAGAGGGGTGCCTGGGTGGCTTAGTTGGTTAAGTGCTTGACTTTTGGTTTTGCTCAGGTGATGTGATCTCACAGTTCATGGGATTGAGCCCAGTATCGGGCTCTGTGCTGACATGAAGAGCCTGTTTGGGATTCTCTCTCCCTGTCTCTCTGCCCCTCCCTGCCTCTCAAAATAAATGAAAAAAAACATTAAAAAGATTTTTTTCCTAAGAAAAGTAAAGACACCAATCCCTATCTGCAGGTGCTATTTGAAATGATTTGGGATGGCGATCTTCTACTAGGTGTTCGGGAATGCAGAGAAGTCTGTTTCTTCTATGGATCAAACAAAAGACATGCAGGAAACATGCAGCTCTAGCAATTCAGTAAACGTAGCTACTTCTCACTATTTCATTTTCTTATTTCAGCTCATCATGAAGTGCCTTGGACTTATTTGAACCTGTTTTTTTACAGGATGCATTATCTTTGTTGGAAAAGAAAATTTTTTCCTTTCTACACTTGCAGGTTCTCTTGCTGGTCTAATAATAAAATTAACATAAGAGAGATTAACAGGAGACAAATTTAAATATATATGTACGGGGCCCCCATAAGGACAGTGAGACCCAAGATGAGCAGGTCAATTGAGTTTTATATCCCAACTTGAGCTAAGAAATGGGATAGGGACCTGGGGCTTTAAAGGGGAGGAGGGTGATTCACAGGACAATAAGACCAGATTTTGGAAATTAGATGCTTCTCCTGCCATACACATAGGTCATTCAGATAAAAAGTTATCTCGGTAATAGCTCTTTTTGGGCCTGGTTCCTATCTAAATTCTTTTAGGTAGTTTAAGGGAGATATAAAAGTTTATCTTGAATCTGCTTGGTCTTGATTGCCTTCCACTCAAAATAGTCTATATGTTAAAGTGGTACATTTGGGAAAGAATTTTCAGAACCTGTTCATCTGGAAACCACAAGAATATTTATTGAAATATATTCTCACATTTTAGGAATATGATGAAAGAGAAATATACTCCCCACTTCCCCCCAGAAAGTTGCATTTTTAAAAGTTGAAATGGATGGATCAGTAGCCTGATTCCATAGCTCAAGTTTGATTCTCAAAAAAATAATAATAAAAAAAACATGCATTTTGAGCTTCTAAATATATTAGATTTCTTTTGTTTGTTGTTGGTTTAGTTAAGTTCTACCACAGTAGCTATCCTTCTTGCTATTTTTTCTCAGTGTATTGAAAAATACATTTTTTAACTCAAAAAAGAGGCTGTTTAAAGATTTATCTGTGGGGGCGACTGGGTGGCTCAGTCAGTTGAGCGTCTGACTTCGGCTCAGGTCATGATCTTATGGTTTGTGAGTTCAAGCCCCGCGTCAGGCTCTGTGCTGACAGCTCAGAGCCTGGAGCCTGCTTCAGATTCTGTGTCTCCCTCTCTCTCTGAACCTCCCCTGTTCATGCTCTGTCTTTCTCTGTCTCAAAAATAAATAAATATTAAAAAAAAAAAAAGATTTATCTGTGTATTTAACTTTTAATCTATAATAACTATTTATTGAGTGTGTACATGTGCCAGGCCTCCTCTGTCACGTACATTCTCCAATTTAATTCTTATAATATCCATCCAGAGATGTGGATACATACAAGTTTAATGGAAGGTCAGCTTGAGACTTAAACAGTTAAGTGTCATGATGTAATCATCCAGCTAGGAGGTCTCAGAGTTGAAATTGAAATCCAGGTCTGACTGCCACAAAAGACAGTATTTCTGATTTTTCCATCATTTCATCAAGATCACTCACAGGCAATTTACCACTGCCTTTAATTTCAGACAGCTTAGCTGGCACTGTGTTTCAGTTACCATGTACCTTTTAGCTGTATTTTCTCCTCTTCAGGAACAATTTACTAAAGAGAGAGAAAAAATATATATATATAATACTTTAGGATAAAGGAAAAATAAATTCCTCTTTAAATTTCAGACAAAGGGTATAAATTTTTTCTAATAACAAATTAACAGAGTTACCTTGGTTTTCATTTTGGGTAATTTCCTGTGTTAATAATCACAGAGGTAAACCTGGGGTAAGATTTACAATGTGAGACAGTGACTATTTCTGTCATGTCACCCTAGATCTAGGCATATGACACACATCATGATTATCATTTTGCCTCTTATAGTCAGAGAAATTATAATATTTTGGTTTATAAAAACACATTTTTATCATTTTTATCAAGGTCTGTTAAATATTGCCAGGGATTTCTGCTATTATGACGGTAATTTACACACACACACACACACACATACAAGCACACACACACACACACACATATGTAATGCATCCTTTAGAGTTTTTTTCCCTAAATTTCAAAATTAAATATATACCTCAACAACTTCTAACAGTTCAACAGTGTTAAAGAGAATGTCACGTAAAAGTGTTTTTGTTTTTTAATGTAGGTAAAAGATAATAATCTTCCTTAAAAATACAGAGTATTGATATTCTGTCCTGAAGATTTTTTTTATTATTCCCCTTCATGAGTGTAATATGCAAAAGATTACTGTTCTTTATATCCTTCTAAAGATAAAAATGGAATTAAAATCTCCAAGAAAATGTGTTTTTGAACAGTTTCTTCAAAATGGAAAAGCAGAACTAAATTGGCAAATAATATCTCCACCCATACAGAATTAGGGTATTTTTATTAGCAAGAAGAGTGTCACTGGTTTTAAAAATTCTTAGCCAAAAGGAAATTTCTTCTAGTTCCAAGGAAAAACTGAAAAAGCAATACACAGTGATACATGTTGCAATGATGGATAAATGAAGTGTAAAGAGAAGACAAAAATAAGCAGGAATACTTTTTAATGCAAAAGACATTTGACTTTTAATAAACATGTGAAGAAAAAAAAGTTATGGACATTAACAGCATCTCATTTTTGCATCCAAACTTACAGCCTTCTGATCTAGCAAACTATGTTTTATTACATGCATTCTTTTATAAGTTGATAAGATGTTTTCTTCTTCCAGAAACTCTATTTTCCAGGCAGGCCTAAATTTGAGAGCTTTACCTGAAGATGTATTACTCATCTGTCATTAAAGCGCCGTCACCGCAATGATGTATAGTTCCAATACATCATCAGATTGCCATCACCCCTGTGATGTATTACTTACACTGAAAGAGCTGTCAGGAACAGGTGGTGGAAACTCAGCAACTTTTAATATATTCTTTGGAAAAAGATTATAAACATTTCTTCCCATGAAAAACTTCATGGTGAATATCATTCAATTCAAAATAGAATTTTACCCACGCATCCTAGAGCATAATACCTTTGTTCTTAGTGTTGGGTTACTCACAATTAAGAACTGAAATTGGGTAAAACCAAAAGCCTGTGAGGCTGCATATAAAAAATAATCTTTAGTTCAATAAGTTTGGTTTGGTTTAAAAAACACTCCAAAATATGAGAATGAGTTTTTCCTACTCTGGGAGAAATGTGCACAAAACCATTTCTCAAAATATATTGCAACTCTTCTTTCTGTGTAGAAATTTAAAAGAAGATTCTTTAAAATAGTGTGTACTCTAATTTATTTTTATTCACCTCAGTGATAACAATCTTCAACGTTTTGTACCTTGGGTTGTAAAATATCCTTTAATCTATTACCTGATAGATTGTTTGGACCATAAACCATTTGATCACTAAATAGGTCTTCAATAGGTTTGTTTCACATCATTTGCAGCTGTTTTCAGGAAAGAAAATTGTTTTTCTTACAGTCAAGAAGCTTTTAATTTCAAGGGAAACATAAAGTGCCCTAAGTCAAGACAGGGTGTCTGGAATCAGAATATCAGCCTCCTGATATTCCTAGGGGTTCCTAATTCCCCAGTGGAATTGAAGCCTTTCTTTCTCATGTACACCTGCTCTATTTGCCTCCTTCTCTTGGTAAATAAGACTAGCTGTCTTTTATTAGTCTCCTGATTAATTCCATCCATGATTTTATGTGCTCTTAAACTTACAATTCAGGTCATCATTATTATCTATTTCTCAGCAGTTTCCTGAATCAGAATTCCACAGGAAGGGAGTTTGATTGATTTACCTGGGTAAAGTGTCCAGTCTAATCAAATCAAACCCAGCTGTGCCAAGAGGCATTCATTGTTAAACAGGTAGTATGAATGAGGAGAAGGGTGGCCTCTAAAAAAGAAATGTCTACTCTAAATCAAAAAAGAAAATTTCTTGCATTTTTGAAATATCCAGAATAAAGTGTCATAAGTCTAAGGACATTTTCAAAAAAGACCTTCTAAAATTAGATCTTTTTTCAAATGAATTTTATTTAGGCCTCTGAATGTTTTTAAGAAGTCCTAATAAGACTCAGCAATTGCTTGGATGGTTTAAACAAACAAACAAACAAACAAACAAACAGAGGTTGTAGGGAAATGGACAAAAAGCTGTAATTCATGCCAGAAAGAACACTTTGTTCATCCATGCATCCCTAATGTACTACCTGCCACAGGGTGAGTATTGAATACACAGCTAGTGAATGGGGAAGCTGATGGTGGAACAATGTCTCTTTAAACTTGGTATCACTAGGTGATAAAATTAGCATTGCATTTTAAATGTAAGAACCGATATTGGCATAGCAACAACCTTTTTGAAACTTCACTCGACAGCTGCTTTAATTGAGTAAGGCAATGAGCATCTGAATTTATTTAACATTCACCATATGAGATGTCTCACTCAGAAGTGCACACACACATATGCGCGCGCACACACACATGCACATACGCACATACACACATATGCAGACTATGTCAAACAATAGTACAATGAGATTTGACTCTTGGGATTAGGAAAAAGACTCAGTTTTTACCCTCAAAAAATTTAGGAACATCTCTCCACTGGAAAGCTTAAACTTCTAAACTGATGTCTCATTGATTTATGACAACTGGTTCCACCTAAGATAATGTTGCAGTCCTTAAAGGTAAATTTCACATTGAATAGTGTGCATTTTAACTTCTGCAGCAAAGCTAACTAAGGCATATTTGGATAAACTATAGTCAAAAGAGGCTTTATACATGGGAGAAGTTATGAAGTAATGGTAAGACTCAAGGACTAATTACATTTATTGTAGTTGATCACTAGAAATCATATGAAAGGATACAGTTAGGAAATGGCTTGGAACACATAGATTTAAATTGTTATATGGAATAAAAGCTAGGCCATGTTACTTTGATCCATGTTTTTATTCTTACCTTTTTTATAACTAGACAAATCTAAAAATGCTAAAAGTTGTAATTTGAACATGCTTTTTCTTCTGTCCTTTTTTTTCACATCTCTTAGTGAAACAAACATGACAAAAAGTGTCCTTAAACTCATTTTACGTTTGAATTATATTGATTAAAATATTGGTGTTATTACAAGTTTGTAAAATTATGTAATAAGGAATAATCATTTCTGCATTTATCAGGAATATTTAAAATATACAATTAAAGGGATGTTTTGATAAGACATTCTATTTAAATTTCCAAGAAGTACTGTTAAATATATTTATGTCATTTTAGAATAGAATAGATTACTTGGATACAATAACAGCTATGTGGATTAGAAATAAGTTAACCAATTGGATCAAAGTATTAAACTTTTCTGTAGCTTTTAGTTTAACTCTTTTGAATATTTTAACAAATGTGCCTAGACCAGAAACAGCAGCATCATATGGGAACTTCTTAGAAATGGAATTTCTTGAGCCCCTATCAAATCTGAAACTCTGGGGGCAGGTATCCTCATCTGTTATAAGAAGCTTTTGAAGTGA
Organism: Panthera uncia; assembly: GCF_023721935.1. NCBI lineage: Eukaryota > Metazoa > Chordata > Mammalia > Carnivora > Felidae > Panthera > Panthera uncia. The sequence continues at coordinate 131,176,928 of NW_026057577.1, read as the reverse complement.
TTCTGATGCAGTCTAGAGTTGGGAAACCCCGGTTTATGGAATGGAGATTCAAGGAAGACTTAGGCTTGTTGAATGATACATAGAAGAATAAATTCAAGCCTTAAACTTTTAGTAATATAAATAGCAATAAGAACAAAAGTTGTGTATCTATGGAATTATGCCAATGAGACTTAGGAGCAAATATGGAAAACAATGCTTAGACAACGCTAAGAAGCTAATATCACTGTTTGTATTACAATTGTATTAATAGCTGTATGATGAAGAATGTAGGGCTTTTCCAACTGACTGGCTGATGGAGCAAATGTGCCAAACTCCGAGGAGAATGCTCTCCTAATAAGCCTGGGAAATTTTTTCAGCTATTACTGAAGTATTTTAGAAATCTTAATCATTCTTCTGACTATACAACAAATATAGTATGGATAAATATATACAGCTGTTGAAACAAACTCTGTTTTTTTTTTCATGGCTTATATTTATAGTATAAGTGACTTCTAATTTACCTGTGAATCTATAATGTTCAAAGGATAGTAGCACCAATTTATTAAAGTATTTACTTTTGCACCAAAATAAAGAAATACTGATATCAACAGATATTCTAATAGCTGGAAAAAGTAAAACAAACAAAAACAAACTTTGATAGACTTGTTATTAAAGTCTTATTATTATAAAGTTATTAAAGGTAGAACAAAAGCTAGTTTCTTCCACACAGAAAAAAAAGTTTCTCTGTATATTTTTAATTTTAACAACCATGTATCAATGGAAATTCATATGTATGCTGTTTTTAATAAATGTTAAAATGAATGTATTTCCCCATGGATTTTGATTCAAATATTTATTTCTTTTTTATGGTGAAGTAAATACAGTAATGTGTTTTAGATACTAATTTGAGAAGCAGTGTATTTTAGTTCTATGCCAGGACATATGTAACTCACAAAATATCCTGACATACTTCTAGTAAGTTATGTGTGCTAATCAATCTACGATCATGTTAATGCATTTCTTTCTAAGTATAAATGGCATTATACTTATACAACACATTTGTGTGCATTTTTTTACCTATTTAAGAGACTGAAAATAATATTTTAGAAAACACATGTTAGTTGTATATTAATTGGGTATATCTTAGGGAAGATGAATACAAATTGTAAATATTCTCTTGTGGACCAATGTTTTTGTTGTGTCCCATCATTTAAAAAGCAAAGTGTTCTGTGAGCATGTTTATTCAATTAGGACTTTGATTCTTCTTTGAGTATACCCATATTGCTGAATGCAATATTATAACACTGTGAATCTACATTTCATGTACAATTCCCCTCAGCATTAGCACTTTCTGTTTTCTGTCAATGTTGTATGAATATTCTGGACAAAACCAAAGTCACTGAAAAAATTGGAAACATGTCAGCATCAAGTCCATTTTCACCATGTTTTTTTTTTTTTTTTTTTTTTAGATTTCTTCTTTGAGACAATGCGATCTGCATGGCTTCTGAAATTGAAACACCATTTAACAAAGAATTTCTAGTTTCCTTTATGCAGATACATCTTCTTAGGTATTTTATTGTGCTACTTGAGCTCACAAAGACTGCTAGGAAGAAAAAGGATTCTGATCATCTCAGTGCCAGATTACTAAAAAGTCTCTTCATGGAAATGACAAAGAACAGGAAACTTGAGGCTGCAGGGTTCTTGGTGTGTCATATACTCAGACTCCTGGAGAAAGATTGATCGTTCACGCTTTGAAAATCGGTGTAGAACTTACCTTTTTTTACAAGCTTCAGGCCAGTGTATCTCAAACTATGTCCATAAGAAATTAGATAAGGGTGCGTCAGAACATTTAGCTCGCCAGTAAAGAACATATTTAATTCAAGATAAAATTTCCAAACTACAATGTGACATTTTAATAAATAAAAAATGTAAGATACTATACACCAAATAAAATGTAAGAGGTAGAGAAATACTAAAGAGGCAATGATATTGATGATATATCAGCATTTTCCTGCCCCTGACCCTAGCATGCTACCAAAGTTAGTGTCTCATCGCAAAGCAAAACTTCTATCATGATCAAAAAGAGAACTTAACATAAAAAAACACATCAGGGAAGTTGATATAGGCACCCTCCCTGGCTTTAGTCATATTCAAACACATAAACATACACAAGCACAGCACTCAGGATAATGTTTTTAACCTGAGTATTTACTTTAAAAATCCAATACAAGTGACAATCATGTAAAGGCTTGAGTGAGATAGAGCCTAACAATTTTTCATTTTCACTGGGCATGCAGAATTAACAAAAATGTTCTGGCAGTGTTTGTGAAATATTCTGGATGATTTTATGATTTTAATGAACCATGATTCCCTGCTGTTTCAACCCCTCCTGTATCAAATCATGATTAGTGTGTGTCAAGATACATTTATTTCTATGTCTGCCAAGAGCATCTAAGTGTAGAAACAGTGTCATGTAGTGAAAAGAGCATGTGTTTGGATTTGAAATGAGCTGGATTTGAATTCTTACACTAACAGGCTGTTCAGTCTTTTCTCAAGTAAGCCCATTTGGTCGTTGGTTGCCAGATTTTATCAGACATTATTCCTAACTTACTATTCAGTGTCACTTAAAAATGAGGCTTGAGAACAGACTTATAGCATTCCCTCTGTCTATTCCACATGAACTTTCACTACCTCAACATCACCAACAAGTGCTTCAGAATTCACTTGAGATTAATAATACCTACCTTGTCTACCTCTGAGGATTGTTGAAAGAAACAAATGAATCTCACTGGAGCAGAGTGAGTACTTCCAGGAGATGTAAGAGCGATTCAAACGCTCAGACCAAAAGCTTGGAAGAGAATCAGCCAGGCAGAACCTTGAAAAACAGAAAATCAGCAATAAAAAAATGGATAAAAAAGCATTGATGATTTTGAATATGATATGTCCTGAATTTTTTCTCCCCTATTATTAGTCAAAGCTATAAAAAGTACATCTATCTCTCAGTTATAAATGAAAACACTCAGCAAGGACAAAAGTAGAAAAAGTTGAAATCATTCAAGGCAGATAGAAAATACCTGCTGCATGTCAAACAGTTATGTTCTTAATTATTTTCAATAAACCTTAAAGAATACATCTATATAGTTTTTCAGATTTTGGCAAGTAAGTATATGCTGTGAAGTTCAAGAGCATAGAGAGAAAATGGACAAAATGGATCATGAGAAAAGAAGAACCCGAATCTCCAGAATACTTTCACTCATATCTTCAAAAACTGGATCTACAAAGAGTGGAAAACTAACATTTAATTTAAGACATTCATTGTTATATATCTGTAATTTCATATAAAACCCTGGCAGATTTAGGATTTACACTGGAGAATAACTATTATACCTGTGTCAGATACATAGCATTTAATAAGAACAATAGTTAATCTTTAAAAACAATTACACAAAATTAAAAGTCATTTTTTTAAAATTTTTTTTTAATTTTTTTTTTTTTTACGTTTATTTATTTTTGAGACAGAGAGACAGAGCATGAACGGGGGAGGGTCAGAGAGAGGGAGACACAGAATCTGAAACAGGCTCCAGGCTCTGAGCTGTCAGCACAGAGCCCAAAGCGGGGCCCAAACCCACAGACCGTGAGATCATGACCTGAGCCGAAGCCGGCCGCTTAACCGACTGAACCACCCAGGCGCCCCCAAAATTAAAAGTCTTAATGTACTTAATCTCCATTTAAGCATTGCAAATAGATATAACTATGACACAATTCTTGCCATATTAGGAAAAGAAATAAGATGTAGCCACTTTGTCAATGTTATAACTAATTCAGTTAAAGTATATGTAAAGCAATATTCTATGAAAGAAAAAATGGATAGATGAATAAACATTTCTGAGTCTTAATGTAATCTAATGTTAGTATGTCAATCAATCCGCAGTGGAAAGGAAAAGTAGGGCATTGGTAATACTGGTGAGATTGCAGATAGCATTTTTTTAATGGATGTATAAGGCAGTTAACTACAAGTAACATCAGATTAGAGTAGACATATTTTGGATTTTCTACACAGTAACCCCTCTTCTAGTCACTGCTTTCTGTTATGTCTAATTATTAGGTTCGTTTTGGAGCTGTATTGTTTTATGTGTCTCAATTCCCATGGCCACACTTAATTGGAACAGGAATGCTGTCAGTTATCATGTAAATTAGTGAACCCATGTTTACGATATTAGATATTGTGACTAAAGAAAGCTGCAGTTAATCTCATTCATATGACTAATATTGTAGTTTTGTTGTTTTAAAGTTGGAAGTTTTGAATGGCTAAGTACTATGTCATGTGGAAAATTCTGGTCATAACTGAGAAAATAGAAAGAATTCAATAGAGACGAGATGAAAAGAAGGCCAGAGTTTCTAGTTGGTACTTGAATCTCTCGTTTCAGCTTTTTTAAATGAATTCTCACATCTCTGTTCTCTGTTATTTCTATTGTTTATTTGATCCCTGAGATAACCTTATATCTCAAGATTTGGGTGGGGGGGATTTGTTTTATTTTGTTTTGTTGTTTTCAATTTTTACTTTAGTACACAGATTTTTTTGTTTGTCTTCCTAGCATTCATCGTTATTCCTGACATATGAAAGTCTGTTTGATTTTGGGAAAACTGGACTTCATTCACTGGACCTGGATGAAACATGACCCATGCATGCTATGCCAACCCGTTAATTTCATATCTCTGCCAAATGTGGTCGGGATAGGGATAAGCTTCTTAAACTGAGCCATTACAGTTAGTGCTAATCATTTCCACTGGGGCTAGAAGAATCCATGAGGCACTATAATATTGGAGCAAAGGACTTCCTTTTTCATTTGGATAAAGATGAAGAAACACATATCCCTTACAGTTATTAGGAGCTATCTAAGTATCTATGAGAGGAGCCAGCCTTAAGATGGAGTTGACTCAATGGGAAGAAGGAGGCAGGTGGGCAAAAGGGAAGGAGGTGATCCTTGATGACATAGTTGAGTTGATAGATCAAGGCTTATCTTTATTCTGCTTTGTGTTTTCAAATTATAGGTAATTTAATTGCCTGTAGTGTTCAGTCCAGTTTGCATGAGGCTATTACTTGCAAGAAAACAAATCCTGATGACCTATTTAGTCCCTTTTGATTGCACTTCTTTGCAATAAAGCAACTAACTTTCTAAGCATTCAATAAGTACTTTACATAAGTGGGTTGTGGTGTCACTTAGATCTAGCACTCTGGGGTAGGGAGAATTTGCAAGACAGGACATAATGACAAGGAAATTGATGTTCAAGGTAGGACCTCTTTGGAAGTGCAGTATTGTAGCACACGCTTGTCTCCATATTGGGTCTTACACACCTTGGGTATTTCCTTCTTGAAGTGGAATTGGTAATTGCTGAGCCCAAGCATTATGAAATGTGGGGAATACAGAAAGATGACAAAAATGCACCAGAGATCTTAAAAAACCAGTGTGAACACACATTTCTTTAACAATGATTATGTGTCAGATTTAGTCTTCGATGCATGAGAGAAGAGATAATTTATCCTGTTCTCTTAATAATAAGAAGGTAGGCAAAATTATTATGATACAGATGAGGAGGCTGTATATCCTCAAACTTCAAATATAATTTACGTCTAATAAAATGTGGATTAAGCGTTTAAAGTAGGCTTGCACGTCAGAATAGGTTTGCTTTGTGTCATAAAACACTTCATTAAACAAAATTTATTTGCATAAAGATCAGTTTTACAACCTCTTACTTGTTGGTGTTGAACAGTGTAAAGCATAAATACACAAATCCCTTTGTTTTCATGCTCAGAAGTAGAGGGGACAGATGTAAAATTACCTGAAACAGACAGGAATTGAAGACATTTAAATACTCTTCTCTTTGCTTAGAATGGCTTATTGAATGCTGTGAATGCTTAGGGTGGCTCAGTCGGTTAAGGATCCGACTTTGGTTCAGGTCACGATCTCATGGAGTTCAAGCCCCACGTCAGGCTCTGTGCTGACAGCTCAGAGCCTGGAACCTGCTTTCTATTCTGTGTCTCCCTCTCCTCTGCCCCTCCCCCACTCACACTCTGTCTCTCTCAAAAATAAATAAACGTTAAAAAAATATTCTTCTCTTATTGTAGCTATCATGAAAACACCATGTTAAACATCATTTTGGAATTTTATGAAGCACAGGAGAACCAATAGTTAAAATAATGGTTACCAAAAAATATGAAATTGCTAAAAGATAATAACTTTTCTGAAGTTGTCTTTGCCTTTTTTTGAGTCCTTGTCAGAGACACAAAAACATTTGATGTTGAAAATTCGGAAACCAGGGGCCATACTTTAATGTAACTTAATAACTGTATTCTAAATGTTGCAGGCATTAAATTTATTAAGAATTTAATCTCAAAATTGAATGCAACTGGCAATTATCCTGAGGAACAATTTACTTAGGCTTTAATCAATTTGGTCATTATCAGGTCACTTGCTGTAAATTTTTGGTTAATGACAAGATTTAAAAAAAAACACAGGCAAACCTTTAATGCAAAGGTCAGAGACTAAATACATATTAGTCTTTCTTTCAACTCTGATTGGAAATGATTTTTGTACTGAGGTGGAAATGATTTTATACTGAGGTGGGAGTTACTGGGACTGGTATGGGGTTTCTTTTGAGGTGGTGAACATGTTCTGGAATTAGGTAGTGGTGATAGTTACCTAATGTTGAATACACTAAAATCTACAAAATTGCCCCCTTTAACACGATGAATTTTTTTGGCATGTGTATTCTCTTTCAACCAAAATAAACATGAAGCCTGGATAGGAATTGAATATATGAACTGTTTTCCTTTGCTTTCATTTAAGAATGCTTTTTCTTTTCCTTTTTAAAAACATCAAGTAATTGTATTTTCTAATGCTGCCCTTATGCAGTGCTGTAAATGTAGTGTCTGCAAACAGAACACATTTATTTTCTCACGATCCTGTAAGTCAGGAGTGTAAGTCCTCTGCTTAGTGTTACACAAAGCCGGAAACAAAGTGACAGCAAGGCTGAGTTTCTTCCTTTGAAGCTTGTAGGAAAAATCTGTATTCAGGTTTGTTAAGGTTGTAGCTGGATTAAGGGGCTTGTGGTTGCAGTATTGAGTTCCTTGTTTCCTTCGGTTGTGAGCAGGGTCCTCTCCCGGTGTCTTAAGGGCACCTACGCTCCTTGTCCCATTACCCCTCCATCTTCAAGGCCAGCAAAATTGGGTGGAGTCCTTCTTACACTTTGAATCCTTCCAATATTCTTTCTACTGAACCTTAAGTCTCTGGCTGGAGAATCTATTCTGCTTTTTAGGGCTGATGTGATTAGATTGACCTACCCAGATAAGCCAGGATCATTTCCCTATTTCAAAATACCTAATTTTAATTAAGTCTGGAAAATCCCTTTGGGTAACATAGTCACAAGTACTAAGGTTTAAGACATAGACATCTTTGGCTCTGAGGTCATTATTCAGAATACCCCAAGAATTATAAATCATTTATAACAAAATGGAAAAATTGGCTATCTTTTAGTTATGTTAAGTGTATCAGGAAAATTGCATAAACATGAATATGATATTCTTTATAGAATATACATGTATTATTTCAACATATTAATTGCATTGTTTAAATAATATTTTTACTTTCTAAATAAGATGATTTCTAAGGGGATTTATATTAAAGGAAGCCATCATGTTTATGGGATTATAAATTTTTATTCTGTGTACTTCCGCGGGTGACTATTCAAATTATAGCATTCATTATTTTGTATCATTCAGCAGTATAAAATAAGCCTCTTTTCCTGTTTTTAATGTAAGTTATATTTAAACTGTTATTATTAGAAATGTATTTCTTTTTTGTTTGGGGTTTCTCAATATCTTTCTTGTTACTTAATTTTATATTTTCACCTATTTTTGTCAAAATTTTTTATAGCGTGGTCATTAAAAGCATGAATTCTAAAGGTAAAAATACACAGGTCTGACTTTTAGCTCCACTGGTAATTAGCAATGTGGCCTTGGCCAAATGACTTCACATCAGTTTCCTCATTCTTTTTCTTTTTTAATTTTTTTTCACGTTTATTTATCATTAAGAGACAGAGTGTGAACAAGGGAGGGGCAGAGAGAGAGAGGGAGACACAGAATCAGAAGCAGGCCCCAGGCTCTTAGCTGCCAGCACAGAGCCCGACACGAAGCTTGAAGTCACAAACTACAAGATCATGACCTGAGCCGAAGTCAGACGCTTAACTGACTGAGCCACTGAGGCTCCCTTTCCTCATTCTTAAAGTATGGATCATGTGTCATCTATTTCAGGAGGTAGTTTAATTAAATAAGTTTATTACATGTAAAGCAGCACCTACAAAATTTATAAGTGCTGCTTTATATGAGTATCAGATGATTGCTGTATACACCCTATGAAAATGTATTTACTAACATTGCAGTTACTTTTAAAATGTTTCTGTTTAGAATAAATGAGTTCCTTTTTAAGGTTGAGTTTAGCTCACTCCTTGGATTTACTGGTCTGTGTACACATTGTCTCCCCCCACCCCCCAACCCCCTCTCTCAGTCTTTTTCAATCTCTCTCTCTCAGTTCCAAGGATGCAAACCTGTTGGCTCTATTTTCTTCCCTAATTTTATTGGGTTAATTGAGTTTCATTGTTCTAACATCTTTTTCTTTACATGTTTAGAAATTATATATTATTTTGTGTTGCTTCAGGAAACGGGTATGATCTACTGACTTTAATATCTATTGTGTGAATATTTTATGTAACACAAATATGTCCAGATGCTTATTCCTGGTTTTGGTAGGTTAATGAAACGCAAGATACCCAATTAGCAAAAGACTTTATAATCTATCTTCCTCAGCTTCACCCCATCTGCCACCAGTTAAGCAGGCAGTTTCCATGCAAGTCAATCTTATCATGACCTTAACAGGAGAATTCTTTATTCATAGGCTGAGACTTAAAGTTCATCTGATCTTTTAGAAGTACAACTCCCCATGAAGGAAGATTCTTGTTTGAACGACTCTAATAAAATAAGTTTTTTCCTCAAATAGGCAGACATAGTTTAACATTCATTTCTCAAATACTAAATAAAAGCTAGATTTACTTGCCTTGATCAATAACATGTGAAATTTTATATTTCATATTGAATGCCTCCTTAAAATGATGAAGGTATTGCCACTTAGAGGATAGTTAAAAAGAGGGTTAGGAGATGATATATTTCAACACTAAAATTTTATTTCTATGTACCATAAATACCAAATGACTTGCAAAGTGACCTCTTTGGTACTTCTTTAGAATTCAGTGGTTTAAATTTATGGTAATTTTAGATGCATTGAAAAATAAGTATAGTATGGGGGCAAGTATATTTATTTTTATTTGGTTCTGATACCTGGTTTTCTCTATTTTTATGAATATGCATTTGTTTTGTCTGGTTAGTATATGCTTAGGTCAACTTTATTACTGCTTTCATAAGAAAATCATTTAAAATTTCAGCATTTCACCATAATAGATAATATTGTATAAAACCAATAACCCTAAAGATGAATAGAGTTTGACTCTACTCTGCCTTTATTATCACGCTGTTGCAAGATCTGATGCTCAGTTCAGACCCTAAAAAAAATATGAAGGTGGTAAATTTATAAACTATGTGTCCCAAACTACCTAGTTGATCTTGAGTTATCTGAAGACCTCTTATAACAAGTGCGGGAGATCTTGTGCTTTTTCACGTACTGATTCTCCACCTGCCTGAGTGCCTTAAACTCAATATTCCCATTTTGTTTGTTTTGAAAACCAGAGTGATATATGAATCCATTTTAAAAGAAAATAATTCTCATTGGCACAGCGGTTGGCTTAAATTATCTGCATTTCTAAGTATAGACTATGTTAATAGTTCCTACAAAATAAAAAAAAAAAAAGATGACATTTAACTGCAAAGATATGGCATGCCAGGATAATTCCAGTTAATATTAATTTCAAGAAAAAAATGTTGGGACATTTCTGAAATTAATTGCTTCTTTACTATTAACGTGATATTGACTTATACAGAAAAGTTAAGTTTGGCATCTCTATATAAACTATGCCAGACAATGGCTCACACATTTCAAACTTTTCAGTCACAGTTGTCATAATTCATTAATTGATTCCACTCTGGTTTCTTTTCCCATTAGCTCAAGTGATATAGTAGTACTTATACATGGAACTCAACTGCAAATAAAGACAAACACCTCCACAATAGGTAAAGAGGTTATGTCAGCGAATGACATGATGTTGTCTTGTATTGTGTTAAAACGAAAATATAAAAGATAAAGTAAAATAAATACAATAAAATGAAAAGATAGGATGAGAAATTCATACAACTTACAGATGATTCTGTCTGAAGTTTTGTCTTCTGACAGCTGGTGTTTGGTGGACCTAGTCTGACACACACTCACCTGCCCCGTAGACCTATCGAATTTTGATGAGGATTTGAGGTCTGCCTTTTCTTACTTGTGTTATAGTACATAAATTACTTAACATTTTAAGGCTCTTGCCCTTCCTTTGCAAGATGTAGAAAATAGTAACTACAGTGTATATACACACACACACACACGCACACACACACACACACACTCTCTCTCTCCCCCCACCCCGTCTCCCGGGGAGGGGGGGAAATATAAATATATAAATATATATATATATATATATATATATATGATATATATAAAAGAGACAGTGCTAACCTGAGAGGCTATAATCGTAAAGAAAATGGAACACACATGCACACACATACACACACACTAATATATAGTGGCTGCATGTACATTGTCCCTGGCACAATAAATATCATCTCTTGCACAAAGCAAGCATTTAAAAAATGGTAGGCGCTATTATTGCTATTGCCACATAAAAAATGAATAACTGTGTTGTTGATTAGATAAGTATTTCTCCAACAATATTAACTTGCAAAGGTTTGCCTCTTCTGGAGAGCACAATAGACTTAAAATATGAGAATCCTTAACAAGGGTAATTGCAGACCTTCAAATGATCCAGCAAGGGAGATATTTTATTTAGGGATGTATTTAGTTCCTTTTACATCATACAGGGGCAATTGTGTCCATTCTACATAGAGCTAGTTGAGTGGTAACATTAAATACATGCATCCGTCCTCCTTTTTCAAATGATGTAATTTTATACTGATGAATATTCAATTTTCACTGTGACAATAGGCAGCTTTATTAAAGAGTGAAATTTCTTTCACTGGTCTTTGGCATTCTGAACTGGCCATTAATCATCTGTAAGAATTAACATTTTGCTGTGCATCAAAAAATGTTGTGGCTTTATTTGCAGGACAATTATCTCCATTTCAGTTCTACATAATTTTTGCTTTCAGTTACACATGGTTCATAGTATCATCAAGTACCTACCTACATTTACAAACAATAATGGTCAGTTTTACTGAGAATTATATTTTAATTTTTATATGTCTACATAATCTATTTATAGTGAACTGCTCTGAAATACGCACCTAATTGAACATCCCTATGGAAGATTTAGATGTAACTCAAATGAATATAAACTGATAACTTTTATGCCTGCACTGATACATTTGATTTTATTTATTTTTTAAATATTTATTTTGAGTGAGAGAGAGAGAGAATCCCAAGAACTTGGCCCTCACAGTGGAGAGAGGGCTCAATTTAAGAGGTCATGACCTGAGCTGGAATCAAGAGTTGGTTGCTTAACCAACTGAGCCACACAGGCACCCATGCACTCTTACATTTTAAATACTGCAAAGAAATTTGCAGATTAAATCCTAAGCTTTGAACTAATATACATTTATATAAAAAAACCTAAAAAAAAAAATCTAAGAAAGTCTGTTCTATGTAATTGTGGACCAGCTTGCTCAGACTAAACTTCCTCCAGAAAATTTAGAAAATATGGAAGAAAGTATGTTTTTTTTTTTAATCTGCTGAAAAACATGAGAAGATTCAAAAGGCAGTGAGAACCTGAAAAGCTACAGTCCCCGAGGAAAGGAAAGACTAGAAATGGGAACCCAACATTTGACGTCTATATTCTTCTTGACGGGATTACTAAATCTACAAAAAGAGGAAGAGAGCTTGGGAAATTGAGTTTCATTAAGCTAAAAGAAAAAAAAAAAAAAAAGGAAATTCGGAGGCTGCAAAGAGGAAGGACCCGGATAAAATAAATAAGCTTTACTTGGCTTTGGAGGCAGAAGCCTAGGTGTGCACAGAAGCAACAACAGGGACTCAGATCATGTCAGGCTGTCATTGCATTAACGTTACCTCTTTCCAGCTTTATGGCTAAGCAGAAGTAAAGTACATTCTGTCATGAATAAATTCCAAGATTTTGAAATTATCACATAAAGTGATAAAAATTTAATAAACAATGGTTGGCTTTTACAGGGGCGCCTGGGTGGCTCAGTGAGATGAGCATCAGACTTCGGCTCAGGTCATCATCTTACCGTTTGTGAGTTCGAGCCCGGCATTGGGCTCCGCACTGACAGTGTGGAGTCTGCTTGGGATTCTCTCTCTCTCTTTCTCTCTCTCTCTCTCTCCTTCTGCTTCTCCACCCCTCCCCCACTTGCACTCTCTCACTCTTAAAATAAATAAACTGAAAATGATACACTTCAAACAAATAAATAAGTAATTTGGTTTTACAAAATCTGACCTGAAACTTGGAGAAATATAAGATAAAAGATGAGGACTACATATATGTGTGCAAATATAGCCAAGAATTTTTTTTTAATTTTTTTTTAACGTTTATTTATTTTTGAGACAGAGAGAGACAGACATGAATGGGGGAGGGTCAGAGAGAGGGAGACACAGAATCCGAAACAGGCTCCAGGCTCTGAGCTGTCAGCACAGAGCCCGTCGCGGGGCTTGAACTCACGGACCGTGAGATCATGACCTGAGCCGAAGTCGGCCGCTTAACAGACTGAGCCACTCAGGCGCCCCAAGAATTTTTTTTTAAATGTGGAAAATGTGAGCAGAGACTAGAAAAATACAAATAAACAATTTAATGAGAATGTCCTAAATAAAGGAAAAATCACTAAATAAAATTAAAAACTCAATATATTGGCTTAAGGGCATCTGACTAGATATTTAATGAATTGAAAAAAAAATTTAACATTTATTTATTATTGAGATAGAGACAGAGCATGAGCAAGGGAGGGGCTGAGAGACGGAGAGACACAGAATCTGAGCTGTCAGCACAGAGCTTGCTTCGGGGCTTGAACCCACAAACTGCGAGATCATGACCTAAGCCAAAGTCGGACATTCAACTAATGGAGCCACCTAGACGCCCCTAATGAATTGAAATTTTTATCAGAAGAAAAGTCCTATCCTGAATCATAGAAAGACAAAAGTTTGGAAATTAGAGAAAAGTATAAGAGAAAAAGGAGTCACAGAATGACAGGAGAGAATAGGATAGTTGCAGGCTATATGAGGAGAAAATATATAATATCACACTTTTGAAAATATAACCAAAGTAGAATTTTCCCAATTTATATATTAAACACTGAATTCATTTGTATTAATACAATTAACTTCATATTTCTACAATAGAAATATAGTTCCTATAGTTCAGATGTGTTCTAATGCAAATATTCCATTAAACAAAATGATCATAGGGGCATCTGGGTGGCTCAGTCAGTTAGGCCTCTGACTTCGGCTCTGGGCATGATCTCGTGGTTCATGGGTTTGAGCCCCACAATGGACTCTGTGCTGACAGCTCAGAGCCTGGAGCCTGCTTCAGATTCTGTGTCTCCGTCTCTCTCTGCCCTTTCCCTGCTCGTGCTCTCTCTCTCTCTCTCTTAAATGTAAATAAAACATTAAAAAAAAATAAAAACTGATTGTAAAAATACACATTGAAATACATTTACATGTGGTTTTGTGGTTTGTTATATTCTCTTTTCCTCTTTCTCTATTTTATACACACACACACACACACACACACACTAGCATAACTGTGTAAAACACACTCATATTTAGATGCATGAGTTTGAGGTGGTCCATTGTTGAAGTTAAATTTAAATTTAACTTTAAATTTAAAGTTAAATGAATTATAATGATAGACCATTACAGTAATCCCTTATGTTACTGTAATATACATAAAGCCTCTTCACTGAACATTTAAAAATTAGAACTCAGGATACCTGCTTAAAACTTTCAAATTTGATTTAAAAAAGAAAAATAAACCTAAGAAAACATATTTTTTCATTAGCACCAATTTATTCCCATCCTAGGGCCCACTTTGATTCACTCTAAAGAGCCAGCCACTCCAAGCAACAGCTTCTTGTTGAAACTATAGAGTTGACATTTAAAATATTAATAACATTTTCACAAGAATCCTTGCTGCTTTGGTAGAGGGAGGGGGTATTCGATGACAGGACCCAGTTGACCTAGAACTGTCAACAGTTCATGGTTGACATTTGAGGGCTGAGAAAATATATATATTTTACTAGTCCTTAACAGATCAGAATTAGACATACTTGGGGGTTAAGTGGCATCCTGATGGATACCTGATGGAGTCAGTTTGTTGAAAGTGTTAAGCGACATCTATACTCAGCTTTCATTGGGAAAGAATGAAGGTTTATGACGTCAACTCTCAGGTCTGAAAGTTCCACTACCCCTGTGCTTCTTGCAGAAAATTCTGTGGGAAGAGGCTACTGTGCTGGCCGTGTTCCACAGCTGCTTATGTCAAAGAGCTTCACATTTGCTGGCCCTCAATGCACTCAATCTTTGTGTGCCCTTGGACAAGTCACTTAATAGATCTGGGCCTAAACTTCTTCATCTTGTAATAGGAGAGAGCTCCTTCCAGATCAAAAATTTTATCACCATGAGGCGATTCAGAGCTCCTTTCTGCCTTTTCAGCAAGTTGTCTGGTACTTTGTTTTATATGCACTAGTAATTTAGATTTTTGCTGTGATGAAATTGAACATTTAATTCAACTTTGCAAGGTATAAATTATAAAAAGGAAGGAAGCCACTTAATAAAAAAAAATAACGAAGCAAAATAGATTATCCTTCTGAGAGCTATTTGTATCACCTACAATTAGTTACATGAGTGATGGTGTAATATATACATAGTGCGTTAACTCTGGGTAAAATAAGTTTACCAAAATCAGAATTTTGTTTTGTAATCTGACAACTGCTACAGTGTTGAGCAGAGGATGTTGCCTGGAGACGAACTGCAACATTTGATGCTTGATATTGTCTATGATATTGTCTAAAATGAAGGAACATTACATACAAAGCTTATTATTGCAGTGATGGCTTCCTGCTTTCTGAATCAAATTAGAATTATAGCTGGAACTAAAACTAATAAAAGAAAAACCTCTATGTTTCCATAAAATAACTACTAATGTATTCCCAATAGTAATGAAAGTGAAAAAAATATCCTCGTAAAACTTGTAAAATGTAAACTATCAATCAACAAAAATCCAATAATGCCTGAAAGTCCCTACCTCTGAAAATGCAAAGGAAAAAGAAAAGCTCAGAATCAGTCAGCTGTCAACTACTATGACTTTCGATATCAAAATATGAGGAATACTGCTATTTTTAACCACTGCATTACACAAAATCTTAGACTAGTTTTGAATTGGAGAACATTTATTTTGCTCTGAAACCTCAAGTTGAAGTATCCACTTCTACTTTGATAAACTGAAGGGTATTTAACAGAGAAGGCTTATTATTTATTAATTATTCTAGTAACACCACAGCTTTTGATGAAATTTAAGCCTGGGAGGGAAAGAGAAAAATAAGCAAATAACAGCAACAAGAATAGTATGACAATTTCAGGAGCATTAGGATTATATTTGACTGACTGTTGAAGAAAAGCTCTCAGCATTTCTCCATTGAAGATAATATTAGCTGTGGGTTTTTCATATATAGCCTTTATTATGTTAAAGTATGTTCCCACTAAACCTACTTTGTTGAGGATTATCATGAATGGATGTTGTACTTTGTTAAATGCTTTTTCTGCATCTATTGAAATGATCATATGGTCCTTCTCCTTTCTTTTATTAATGTGACATGTCATGTTGATTGATTTGCAAATACTGAACCACCCTCTTAACCAGGAATAAACCCCACTTTATCGTGGTCAATTATTTTTTAAATATATTGTTGGATTCAATTTGCTAATATTTTATTGAGGACTTTTGCATCCGTGTTCATCAGGGATATTGTCTTGTGGTTCTCTTTTTTAGTGGAGTCTTTAACTGGCTTTGGTATCAGGGTAATTCAGGCTTCATAGAATGAATTTGGAAGTTCTCCCTCCTTTTCTATTGTTTGGAATACTTTGAGAAGAATTGGTACTAAATCTTCTTTAAATGCTTGGTAGAGAAAAAAAACAAATGTTTGGTAGAATTCGCCTGTAAAGCCATCTGGCCCTGGACTTTGTTTGCTGGGAGTTTTTTGATTACTGATGCAATTTCTTTGCTGGTTATCAGTCTGTTCAAATTTCCGATTTCTTCCTCTTTCAGTTTTGGTAGTTTATGTGTTTGTAGGAGTTTATCCGTTTCTTCCAGGTTGTCCAATTTGTTGGCATATACTTTTTCATAATATTCTCTTATAATTGTTTGTATTTCTGTGGTGCTGGTTGTTATTTCTCCTCTTTCATTTGTGATTTTATTTATTTGGGGCCTTTCTCTTTCCTTTTTGATAAGTTGGGCTAGAGATTTATCAATTTGATTAATTTTTTCAAAGACCAGCTTCTGGTTTCATTGATCTGTTCTATTGTCTTTTCAGTTGCTATATTATTTATTTCTGCTGTAATCTTTATTATTCCTATCTTTCTGCTGGTTTAGGCTTCATTTGTTGTTCTTTTTCTAGATCCTTTAGGTGTAAGGATAGGATGTTTATTTGAGATTTTGCTTGCTTCTTGAGGTAGGCCATTCAGGGATGTCCGCTCTTACCACTATCATTCAACATAGTACTAGAAGTCCTAGCCACAGCAATCAGACAACAAAAATAAATGAAAGGCATCCAAATCAATAAAGAAGAAGTAAAACTTTCATTATATGAAGATAATATAATACTCTATATAGAAAACTAAAAACGTTGGGGCACCTGGGTGGCCCAGTTGTTTAAGTGTCCAACTTCGGCCCAGGTCATGATCTCATGGTTCGTGGGTTTGAGCCCTGCATTGGGCACTGTGCTGACAGCTCAAGCCTGAAGCCTGCTTCAGATTCTGTGTCTCTCTCTCCTTCTTGCTCTCTGCACCTCCCATACTAGTAGTCTGTCTCTCTTTTTCTCTCAAAAATTAATAAACTTTAAAAAAAACTCAAAAGGCTCCACCAGAACACTGCTAGAACTGATAAATAAATTTAGTAAAGTTGCAGGATATGAAATCAATGTACAACAATCTGTTGCATTTATATACACCAATAATGAAGTTACAGAAAGAGAAATCAAGGAATCAATCCCATTTACAATTGCACCAACATTAATAAGATACCTTATAATAAACCTAACCAAAGGGTGAAAGACCTCTACTCTGACACATTGAGTGCAATCTCTATCAAAATATCACCAGCATTTTTCACAGAGCTAGAACAAACAATTCTAATATTTGTGTGGAACCACAAAAGATGCCATAGCCAAAGCAACCTTGAAAAAGAAAAGCAAAGCTGGAGGCATCACAATACCAGACTTCAAGTTATATTACAAAGCTGTAGGGATCAAAATAGTATGGTACTGGCACAAAAATAGACACATGGATCAACAGAACAGAGTAGAAAACCCAGAAATGATTCCACAACTATATGGTCAGTGAATCTTTAACAAAGCATGAAAAATTATCCAATGGGAAAAAGACAGCCTCTTCAACAAATGGTGCTGGGAAAACTGGACAGTAACATGCAAAATAATGATACTGAACCACTTTCTTACACCATACACAAAAATAAATTCAAAATGGATGAAAGACCTAAATGTGAGACTTGAAACCATACATAGCTAGAGAAGAACATGCACAGTAACATTTTTGACATTGGCTGTAGCAACTTCTTTGTAGATATGTCTCCAAAGGCAAGGGAAACAAAAGCAAAAATAAACTATTGGCACTTCATCACAATGAAAAGCTTCTGCTCAGTGAAGGAATCAACAAAACCAAAAGGCAACCCAGGTAATGGGAGAAGATATTTGCAAATGACATATCTGATAAAGGGTTACTATTAAAAATAAATAAAGAACTTATAAAAGTCAACACCCAAAAAATGAATAATCCAATTAAAAAATGGGCAGAAGGCATGAATAGATGATTTTCCGAAGATAAGTTGCAGATGGCCAACAGACACATGAAAGGACTCAACATACTGATTTTCAGGGAAATACAAATGAAAACTACAATGAGATATCATCTCACACCTGTCCAGATGGTTTCCAGATGGCTAAAAGCAACAAAACCAGAAACAACAGGTGTTGGGGAGGATGTGGAGAAAGGAGAACCCTCTTTCACTGTTTGTGGGAATGCAAACTGGGGCAGCCACCATTGAAACAAGTATGGAGGTTCTTCAAAAATTTGAAAATAAGACTACCCCATGATCCAGCAATTGCACTACTAGGTATTTACCCAAAATATATAAAAATACAGATTCAAGGGAGTACATGCACCCTGATGTTTATACCAGCATTATCAACAATAGCCAAACTGTGGAGAAAGCCCAAATGTCTATTGGCTGATGAATGGATAAAGAAGATGTAGTACACACACACACACACACACACACACTGGAATATTACTCAGGCATCAAAAAATGAAATCTTGGGGCGCCTGGATGGCGCAGTCGGTTAAGCGTCCGACTTCAGCCAGGTCATGATCTCGCGGTCCGTGAGTTCGAGCCCCGCGTCAGGCTCTGGGCTGATGGCTCGGAGCCTGGAGCCTGTTTCCGATTCTGTGTCTCCCTCTCTCTCTGCCCCTCCCCCGTTCATGCTCTGTCTCTCTCTGTCCCAAAAATAAATAAAAAACGTTGAAAAAAAAATTAAAAAAAAAAAAAATGAAATCTTGCCATTTCCAATGACATGAATGGAGCTAGAGAGTGTAATACTAAGCGAAATAAGTCTGTCAGTCAGAGAAAGACAAATACCATATGATTTCAATCATCTGTGGCACTTAAGAAATAAAACAAATGAGCAAAGAGAAGAAGAGAGGCAAACCAAGAAACTCTTGCCTGTAGAGAACAAACCGTTGGTTACCAGAGGGGAGATGGGTGAGGGGATAGGTGAAATAGGTGATAGGGATTAAGGAGTGCACCTGCTGCACCTGCTGTGATGAGCACTGGGTGTTGTATGGAAGTGTTGACTCATTATATTGTACACCTGAAACTAATATTACACTGTATGTTAACTAAGTGGAATTTAAATAAAAACTTTAAAAAAATAAATCTGACTTTCCGATTTGTATATTTCAGTTTTCATCTTAAATATTAAATGTGTGTTTTCTTCAGGTTTGGCACTTGTCTGCTTCCCTGCCTACCCTAATGGTGCTATTTTAATGTGAGTCTAGAATGATTCCTAAGAGTTTTATGCCACAATGATGATAGAATCTCCAAAAATAAAAAAGGTGAAAATTTTAAAATATGAAGCTATGTATAAAAGAACAGTTCACTAAAACTATTGATCAATTATGTGTTTGATTTAAACACAATAATCTGTATATAAACAATGTAAATAATAATTCAGGGATAGTATGATAAGACTTAACATGTTATTGAGAAAGATCTTAATGTGTTTTCATCTGAGACAATGATGTATTTGTTATTTCAACAAAATTGTATTAACACCTATTAGGTACAGAGAACTTAAAAACATTGAGGGCTTAAATTAGCTAAAAAAGTTAATAAATCAATTACTTTTGGGCTTAAATAATATAATAATGATTTTAGGCAAAAATAGTATACACTAGAGTTGAAATAGTTTAGCCAATGTTAAGAATTTGGGTGTCACATAATCATATTGGGGAAAATGAGTCAGACATAGTTATAGGTTCATAGTTATGTGTCAGGGAATAGTAAAGAATCTCAAGTACTATCTTCTAGCAAGTACATAGTTGGCCCACTTATTTATGGGTCCAGTGTAATTGTAGCAGACATTGCTGATGGATGTTCTGTGCCATTTCTTTCTACCTGTCTGTTCACCTACAGGTGTCTTATACATATTCTAGAATACAAGTACAACAGGTTCATTACTGTATTTCTCTGCTTTTCTTCCTGTGTATTTTTTCTGGCAACAGAGTGGCTAACTGCGACTTGGAAGTTGCAATCTTCAGGGGCAACCCTCAATGGGAGACAAGAAGCAATTGGATAAACTTCTCAATCTCCTTATCTTAAACTGAGAATGTTCTGAAGTGTGTCCCACATAATTTCTCAGAATGTTCCTTAGCAGATTGTATCCAAGTTACTTACAACAGTAATCCATTCATTGATATCTTGATTGGATTAGCTCCGCTCACTTTTTCATCATCTTTTTTTACTCTTATTCTTTCTGAGATCACCTCTAAACAAATGGCCTCCACAGAAGTCTTTGTCTTATGCTCTGCTTTTGGGAGAACCCAACTACAAGAGTAGAGTTTGTATACCAAAGAAGTTATTCGTTTTGTTTTGTTTTGTTTTGTTCTGTGTTGTCAGTGCAATTAAAAGAGAGAGGGGAAAAATGGGAAACCACATTATGTAACAAAATAATATCTAGACTATAATCAAAAGAAATATGTTCTAGCTTCTTTTTCTTCACTAACCTGCTATGCAAGTTTTTCAAGCCTTTTAAAGGTTCTGATAATATATTAGGTAAAAAAAAGTACAGTAGTAAATATACTAGGAATAGATGACCTCTAAAATTACTCACAGCAAAAAATTTATACACTTGAAATCCTTATATCTGAGGCCATTAGGGCACAGTGGATAAATTAATGGAAAAGTTAGTTTAAAATGATGATGCATAAAAATGACACATTTGCAAATTATGTACTTTATTTTAAACCATATGCATGTACATTAATTTAAAAATATCTGTGTTGCAAAGAACTTAGTGTGGGTTCACTTACTTTTTTTTCATAAATCATACCCACAATGCAGTCTTTTTGGGGTTAAAGTGGAAAGATGATCTGAAGCCACTGTTGATGCAGATGCTAAGTATTGCTATAATGACAATCGTATTATCATACATAAATGTATCAAATAAACATGCTGGACACCTTAAAAAAAGACAGTGTTGAAGCAATTTCACTACAGAATCATTTCTGGTTTTTATATTTCTTTTAATATTTTATATGTCCTCCAATAGCAACAGTCTGTCTCCAGTAACTAACTAAAAAGCAGTTTTTGTGACTATTTGCTTTCATCAGTCCTTTTTAAGTAATTACAATAAGAAGAAAGAAATATTTTACATATATTACATTTATTTTTCATTAGCACACTCTGAAGATATATTAATTGAATTAAATTAAATAACACATTCAACTAGAAAAACAAATGTTCCAATGTGCCTGGGTGGTTCAGTCAGTTAAACGTCTTACTTTGGTCAGGTCATGTTTTGTAGTTCATGAGTTTGAGCCCCACATCAGGTTCTGTACTGACAGCTTGTAGCCTGGAGCCTACTTCGGATTCTGTGTCTCCCTCTCTCTCTGCCCCTCCCCCACTGAAGCTCTCTCTCTCTCTCTCTCTCTCAAAAATAAAAAAATATTTAAGAAATTAAAAAAAAAGAAAAAAGAAAACATGTTGCTCAAGAGTGACGTTTGATGAATAAGCTAGTGAGTAAATGGGTGACTTCATAGTAGCCACCTAGATACATAATTTCAATATAATATGTTTTTTAGTCAGAATAATATAATCCAAGTCAGTTACGTGAGAGCTTGTTAATAGGTTCTGCTCTTCTAAGCTTCCAAAACTTTGAGTTTCAAAGCAAATTGTGGAAGGCTAACATAACTTTAGCCATTTTATAACTCAGAAGAGTAAATGAAGCATCCACTTGAGGGGTCCTTAATTGTATTTATGCTGATAAAAAGCCAAATATTCAATCTATAACCTAAGAATGGCATTACTAAGAAGTATTTTGAAACTCTATAATAAATCGTCCACGTTAGAGAACATCTAGTAGCCTGAGATTCTTGGCATATCATTAGTGAGTTTTAGAATCCAGAGATATACTTGATCAGGAAGTTGCTGAATGAGCAGGGCTCTGGATTTTTCCTATTTGCTCTCTCCTGTGAATCCAAAATGGCAGTTCCAATTATTGGTTCTTGTGTCAGTTGGCATTACACTTTTGCACTTTGGCTCATTAGAATATAAGCCTGTAAGCTTAGCATCAAATGTTATGTAGGCATAAAAGATAATATGTAAGTTACCAATTATGCATGTCAAAAGATGATATATTCTATGGAAAAGCTTGAAAGAGGTAATGAAGAGTCCAAAGTACAGAGGAAGATATATTTGTGTAGATTACAATTTCTCATAGGGACTCAGCATAAAAGTCACTGAGAAAATGACACTTAGCAAAGATTTGAAGTTGCTGAGGGAGTATATGAGTGAAAATCGGCTAGGCTATTCTGCAGCGACAATAAAAGCCAAATCTCACAGGTATAAAACTAAAAAGATCAAATTCTCATTTGAAGTCCGTTGCAAACTGACTTGTAGCTCCATCTGCCCTGCCCCATCTTCATCTGAATAGAGGCTGACGAGGGCTCCGCCATCCGGAATATAAAAAACTGCACTGACTTGCAAAAGCTTCCAGCAAAGGATGACATATGCTAATCATGCTCACATTTTATTGGCTGAAACAAGTCACGTGGACAAGCTAAACCTCAATGGAGAGTGGACGTACAACTGGACGTATGCTCTCAAGATGGAGACCCCAGCATGGGCTCTAATGACTACCACAGAGTAGGAGCAATTCAGCCTAATACCAGGTGTTAGTACGAGGGCGAGGTGAACAAGGGACTCGTCCTAAGTGCAAAACTTAGGGAGGCACCAAAAACTCAGTCATTGAAATAAATAATATTGGGATGCAATGTGTTTTTTTGTTTTTTTTTGTTTTTTGTTTTTTTGTAAAGAACTCAAAATTAGTGCAAAAAAACCATGGTGAAAAACTATCCAAATTTTAAATAAAGATGGAGGCAGTATACAGTTTCATGGAGAGCCACATTTGAGCCAGAGGCACAACAAGAGATCAATAATACTGAGACTGTTTTTATTCAAAATATTGATATTTTGTTTATCATGGAATATCTTACATTAACATTGATTATTTAAAATAATGAATTGAAAAGGTTTTAATCTTCGTTACTGGCATTTGTGGTGCCACTTTAAATTTTGTGCCTGAGGGGCACCTGGGTGGCTTAGTTAAGTATCGGACTCTTGATTTTGGCTCAGGTCATAATCTCACAGATCATGAGTTGCAGCCCCGTTGGGACTCCTCACTGACAGTGCAGAGTCTGTTTGGGATTCTCTCTCATTCTCTCTCTCTCTCTCTCTCAAAACAGATAAGTAAACTTTTTAAAATATTTAAAAAAATAAAAATATGTAAGGAAATAAACAAAAAATAAATACATTTTGTGTCCACGACAAGTGTTATACTCACATTACTCTACCTGTATGTTCCTCAGTACTCATTACCAAGACAGTAATACGTTTGGTGGTTTAGAATATGTATTCAGGTCTCCATATTTTCTGAATGTATATCTTATTTTTGAAGAGCTTTGAAATGTTAGGTAAACTTCCTAACCTCTCTCAGCATGACCTCGTTTGTGAACAAATTCCGTATACTCCTAAGGTCATAATGAAGATAATCTGAAAAAATGCTTATAACCATTTTTTAATATATTTCTTCTACCATGTAAGCAGTCAATAAATGCTATATATTATTGCTGATTTAAAAACAAAGAAAATAGTGTAATTTTCTAAAGAGGTAAAGAGTACTAGCAGAGACGCTTTGTGAAGAAAGACATATAAAATTGGATGGTATAAACATATTTTTAATGAAACACTTGTACTGTTGTCTTTAAGCTTTCTGCACTTGTATTTTTTAATATAGCCTCAGGGTACTAAAAATATAATCATGCAAAAACCACGAGCTATAAAAGTAAAAACATAGACTAGTCATTAAATTTGATCTGTGTACATTGAGGCAAAATGTGGACATATCACCTAGACCCTTCAAAGAGCCATGCTACTATTAAGAAAACATTTGGGCATAATTAGCATCACAATATTCAAGGTAGTGAGAGAAGTACACGAAGAATTTGATGGAAAGTAGTACCTTAATGATAAGACCAAAGCCTAAATGTCAAATAAAAGAGATATTAAGAATTAAGAAATATCACACACCTTTCAGATATGTGACTTAGGCAGCAAGTACTGGGGCATTAAAGGAAAAGAAGGCCACTGAGAAAATATTCGGACTACTGCTACAGGAACAAGGGTCGTATCCAGTGCTCAAAAAGGAACTCACATTTCTCAGTCTTAAAAATGCCATTTTTTCTTGAAAAAAAGTGCCTTGAGCAGAGAAATGCAGATTATTGAATGCCTTGTGCTTTTTAGTCGTTTTTTTTTTTCTGTCAAAGGCGAATTATTAATTATTTGGCTAAGCATCTCTCCAAATGTTTACATATACTGTCCTGCCATATTTACAAATGTATGACTCAAAGGGCCTTTCTAGGCTGCATTGAAAAAGAATTTAAGTCAGAAAGTCGATAGGTCAGGCAGAAAGAGGATCAAGTAAAATGAGGTGAGAAATAAAATAGTTTTAGTGGGAAACATAAAATAATAAGCCCGTCAAATGAGGCTTCAAAGTCACTGTTAATGATTTGAAGGAAAGCTAACACATCTGTTTCGTTAAGAGTTTTCAATATAAAAAGAAAAGGCCAGATGTGTCTCTCAAAGAGGCTACTTTGTGGTTCGCTTTACATTTGAGGGAAAAAAATAAAAAGGAAGAGAGGATGGGGCAGAAATGACTATGGAAACTTGTCATGGCGAATAACTTGGTAAAATGGAAAAACAAGTATTTGAACCTAACAGGTAATTCTTGGGCTAAAGTAACATTCAAAATCTTTTTAACTTCCAATTTCACTTGGTACCTAAGAAGATGATAATATGACCTAGGTTCAAGGCAATTTGTTAAGGTTTTCATTATAATTACTAATAATTATGTATCGAACACTTACAATTATCAAGATGTTGTACTAATTTATAAACATTAGTTTTTTGGTGTTCAAATTAGGGGAGTAATGTTGCTGTTTTCATTTTGCCTGTGTAGAAATGGAAGCTTTGATCATTGACAGGACTTGTACAAAGTCACACATTTAGCAAATGTAGTAGCAATGTCCTCATCACAGATCTGAAGGGCATGTGTTATTTAAGTGATGTTACACATTTCTTTTCTTGAAAATATATCCATTTCCATCTATGTCTTATGTCTATGTATGTATGTATGTGCCTATCTATTTATTATTCTATAAATCTTATCAAACAGCAAATATCCTACAGTACCACTCACCCCTTCCAAATATATTTGTAGACTGGGAAGGTGCCATTCAAAGAAATGTTTGCACAGTAAAGTCACTAGCAGAACAATACAAAAACCCAGGGTCTTGCTTCTCTCTAGAAGGTTCTTCCAACTCCATCATATTAAGCATGCAGACTCTGAGTTTAAGTGAAGGTTTCTCCTATGGCTGACATATCCTACTGCAATCAGAGAGGTTTTGACTCTCCTAGATAGAAATGAGCATGGAACTTTGCAAGGGAAACTTGCTTCCAAGTTTGGATCTCAAGCAGGTGGTGATACTTACTAACTGGACCTCTAAAACCTTCCATCACCCAGAAAGAGACAGAATAAATGCATTATTATATCAAATGGAATATACATGAAAGACTGTACCACAGGTATTAAAAGAGAATTTTGTAGCATCACAGAGGAGAAGCCAGAATTTTGTATAATGAATCAAAGAAACCCGAAGTAACTATAAACACTGGGAATCTTGTATACTTGGATTATTAGAGTGTTTAGATTTCATATAGATCGTTTTTTATTGATTTTGTTGTTGTTTTTGTCATTATTGGGGTTGATTAGTTGGGTTTTTTGTTTGGGGTGTATGTTTTGGGAAGAGAGTTTTTGTTTGGGTTTGTTTAATTTATTGTTTTCAGTTTCCCATACCTCCTCAATTTAACCTTTTGTCTTTAAATCCCCCAGCACATCTTGTTCCAGATAAATTTCTGGCTTTTGTAAGTATTTATTTATTTTGGGGAGAGTGCAAGCGGGGGAGGGACAGAGAGAGGGGGACAGAGGGTCTGAAGGCTCTGCACTGACAGGCTGACAGCAGCAAGCCCCAGGTGGGGCTCCGACTCAAAGAACTGCGAGATCATGACCTGAGCTGAAGTTGGACACACAACTAACTGGCTGAGCCACTCAGGTGCCCCAGGCTTTTATAGAACCTGTGGATCCTGTCAGTGTAGTTATGTGTGTATGTATATGTGTGTGTGTGTGTGGGGGGGGGGGGAGGAGTGTGTGTGTGTGTATGTGTGTGTATTTATGAAAAACCAGATTAACAGAACCCTTTAGGAAAAGCTGACTTAGCAAGCCACATCTAGTATAAACTTTAAAATCAGTTTGATTTAAAAATAAAAACTTGATGTTTTGCTGGATTCTGAACTAGAAAAAAGATATCTTATAGACCAAAATCTTGGTATCATGGACCATTGTGTACTAGTTATGTTTGTACCCACCACTGGGCTATGAATACCTCAAAGTTAGCAATCAAAAGTAAGCTATTAGTGATTAATAAGTATTTTCTGTCTTCTAATGATGCATATAATTCATTATCTGAATGATTACATTGATTAGAACTATTTTTATAAGGTGAAGATCATAGATAAACCATTCAGCTTTGTATTAAAATATGACACATAACCACAGAAAAAGGCAGCACCAATAATTATAGATACATATTTGACAAATATGTATGCTTTTTAAAGCTGGACGTGAGGGATTATGTTGTGAAGAGTAGACTGAATTTGTGATTATGCTTACCTGCATTTCTTATATAGAAAGTCAACTGGACCACTTGACTTAGGAGGGTAGGGGTAGATAATAAATACCATACATTTTAGAATATATAATTCCTGACAGTTTTGTACTTTGGAGGTTTAAACAAAGCACTACTGTTATCATCTGGTAGAGATTTTGATCCTTTCCCCCAGAGTCCCTTCATTTAGTGTTTTTGAAAGGCTCGACAACTGGCAAATTGCATTTAGTTATCAAGAGCTGGTGTAGAACCACTTGAATGGAAAAGCTGTCATTCTCCCTTGCTTAAAATGTGAAATCTCTTCACAGTTATTTTTCCTAAACGTGGTCACTTGGCTAGCATGTAAAATGTTAACATTAAAAGAAGATGGAAAGTGAATCTATGTAGCAATATAAGGAGAAAAAAATAAATGAAATATTCCAAAATAAATAAAAGCTAAGGTATAAAATTTGTAACAAAATTTTTGGAAATGAAGTTATATAAAAAGAGAAAACTGTATGTCACAAATAGGAATGAGTTCCAAGCAAAATAAATTCTTTCCAGGAAGATGGTTTCTGAAAAAGCTACGGCAAACATTGGTAATGATCTCTAGAGCCAGACTCTAGGCTGAAGGAGAGGTGAGCTCTGGAATCCAAGGAACTGGATTTGAGGATTCTGGACTCCAAATTTCGAACTCTCGTGACCTAGAAAAGTTGTCTTTAACTTGCTGAATCATTTTCTTATGAGTTTTTAGTGATGAATTCCTAATAAGCCTATAATGGTAAGCTCTACAGTTTGTACCAGGTGTCAGATCCGTAAGATATTTGCATTTGTCTTGCAAAATTGCCTGAATTTTTAATTAGCAAAAATTTGTAAATAAAGAACTAATGGAACATTAATTTCCCTCCTCCTTGCTCCCTGTCAGTTCTGATTTGTAGACAGCAAAATGAAAACCAGTTTGTTGATATAAGAAAACTCTATTTACATGTTCATGTTGTCATAATAATTACTGTTGTTTTTAACTTGCCCTGACAGGGAGTTGAAACTATAAAGAGAGTGATGAATAATTTGCAATGAATCAAGAACACGATGTTGAAAATTTTGTGGACAACTTTTAGTTTAAAAAGCTAGCATAATTTGCCTTTCATCACAGTATTTATAATAGAAATATTCCGTAAGAAACAGTTATAACAATTATGTAATTATTTTCTTTCAGCATAGATTTCACTTACTCTCTGAGGCAGCTGACACTGATTACTTCTTTTGTCACATTTTGCCATGTTTTTCTTTGTGGTCAACCATGATTACACCATGAGAAGGGTAACATAATTGGAACTAATGTCTCTGATTTTTTTTTTATATTATCTGGTTTTTTACACTTTAATTTGTGAGAAAGAGAGGGACAGGGAGAGAAGGGGTGGGGGGAGAGAAAGAGAGAGAGAGAGAGAGAGATAATGAATGGGGGAGGGGCAGAGAGAAAGGGAGAGAGAATCCCAAGCAAGCCCAGACCTGTAAGCACAGAGCCCAATGTGGGGCTCGAACCCTCCAATTGTGAGATCATGACCTGAACCTAGATCAAGAATTGAAGGCTTAACCAATTGAGCCACCCAGGCTCCCCTAATGTCTCTAATGCCC
This sequence comes from Panthera uncia, assembly GCF_023721935.1. Taxonomy (NCBI): domain Eukaryota; kingdom Metazoa; phylum Chordata; class Mammalia; order Carnivora; family Felidae; genus Panthera; species Panthera uncia. The sequence continues at coordinate 131,148,324 of NW_026057577.1, read as the reverse complement.
CTAATGTCTAATGTCTTTTTGCAAATAGTAGAAACTCACTAATTTTTGATAAATAAGATATTACTCTTTCTTCCTTGAAGCCAATAGTATTTTTAAGCTGCTATGAATTTGTCTAAGTTTTCTTTCATCATATAAAATCATTTTAAATTTTACAATTGTTTTAAATTTTTGAAATTTTATAATTATCAGTCAAACAAAACAATTGGATTTTAACAATTATAAACAAAGCCTCCTTCCTCTTGTTCACCAATTGAAATTGAACTGAATTCCCTTGCACATTTTTTTTTTTTCAGTACAAAATCTGTTTAGGTTCTGGTTCTCATAATTGGAGATAAGGTGCTGTTATCTTATGAATATGCACAAACAAATGATAAATGTAAATTAAAAGTCTGATAGAAGGCATTGCAGAGCTACCAAGACAATTATGATTTATGATGGCAAAATTGAGAAGAAGAAAGTCAGGTTCAGATAGGTGAGCCTGATATCAGCACCATACTGAAAACAGAGAACCTATAAGGCTGAGCAAAGCTAAAGAGAATCACAAGGCAAAAGTCCAAATTCAAGTTTACTATTTTTATGAATGAGAGAGTCTGGTGAACATTCTAGGCTATTTGGGAGAATCTGGCTGAGCCACAGCCTCAGAGCAGATTTAACGAGAAATAGACTAGGGTTTGTAGGAACTAAAACTTTCTTTGAATCGTCTAACTTCTTAATTGGTATGGGGTGTTAATTATATATCTGAAGGACTATAACAAAATACAGCATTTCAAGTTATCTCTAATTTTTTTTCGAATACAATAACTCTAGAACCCAGCTCTCTTAAACCATGCAGTACTGTTTTAGATATCACTAGTATTTATCATTTGCTCTTAGAAAATGGTTATTAATCTCCAAGAAAGGTTTTGTTTTTTTCACAATGTTTACCCTATGCAATTTTAATTCATTTTAATTTTCATAATCCCATCTGTATTTTATACATTTAATTACCTATCATTTAAACATATTTTAATTTAATTGCTTTTCTCTTTAATATCATCAATATATTGACTTTTTAATTTTTAAATATTAACTTATTAACTGAAAAGTAGATTAGATACATGTGAAAACAAGAAGCATGAAGATACTCTAATATTCTATACCTTAATCAAAAATAGTGTATTTACTGATATGATTGAGTTTAAGTAAGCCATCGATCCATTTGTTTTCTTATTGTTCCTTTTTTTGTTTTATTTTGTTTCTCATTTCTTCTTTTTCTATTATTTTTGGGGAAACTGGAACAATGTATTTACTATTCTATTTTATTTTTTCTATTGAATATCCATGCTTAGGCATATGAGTTGCTACCTATTGATAATTCTGGTGGTTATAATAGATGCTATTATATTATTATATTTTGCTTTGATATATATTGTTCCAGTTCATGTAAAATGTCACAATTTATAACAATAGAATTCTTGTAGTGTTTTAGTATTGCTAGTCTTATAGTATTGTTGCCATATTTTACTTAAACATAGTTATAAACACATCATGTAACATTACTATTTTTGCCTTAAAGAATTCTCTTTCAAGGAATTAGGAGGGGAAAAAACAGTCTTTTTATTAATCCGTATATTTGCTATTCTGAAAACTGTTCATTCTTTTGTAACTCCAAGCTTCCATCTGGTGTCTTTTCCATTCCTCCAGAAGAACTTCTTTTAGCATTTCTTATCCTGCAGACTTGCTGTCAACAAAGTCTCAGCTTCCCTTTACCTAAATGTATGTTTATAATATCCTTACTTTTAAAGAAATTGGAGAATAGGGAATTATGAGTTGATAGACATTTTAACTTTTTTCAGAATTTTAAAAATGTTGTTCCTTTGTTTCCGTTGTGAAATAGCTGTCATTTATGTCGTTGTTCCATGGTATAGAATGTGTTTTACCTCCTTCTACTTGCAGCTGGTTACTTTTACTATATTTTCTTAATTTTAATATATTCCCTTTAATATGCTTCCTTTTTATCTTTGTTATAACTTTCTGGCTATGAATTGCCCGTGTGTGTGTGTGTGTGTGTGTGTGTGTGTGTTTGGACTTCTATACTTTGGGAACTTTTTGAGATGGTGAAATGTTATATATCTTGGTTTGCACGTTAAAATCATGGGCATATGACTGGATTGTAAGCCTAAAATCTATGCATCTGATAACATCAAAAACTTATATTGAGTATATAATATTTGGGAAAACTATCATCTAATTAAAAGTAAAGTAAAAGATATTCACTATAGGGAATTTACTGTAGCCCTTGTAAATCAACTGGTTTTCTCTCTGACTGAATTTGTGATTTTTCTTTCTCTTTATTTTCCTGGTGTTAAATTATATATTATACATATTATTATTATTATTATTATTTTACCATTGTTCATTTGAATTCCCTGTGGATCTGAGCCAGATTACTCTTTTCCTGAGTATGACTTCCCATCGTGTGCTTAATTCTGTGTGGTATAATTCTGGGCTATCAGTTCATGACCCTGTGTAAGGACTTATTTGGGAGAAAACTCTGAGGTCTTAGTTAAAGGTTGATTCCTTCAGAAAGTATTCCTGTTTGTATCTGCCTCGTGACACAAGGTCTTACTGCCCAGGGACTTTATATATATTGATTGACTTAGAATTTACTAAACCAGAAGTACAATGTAAATTTGTATTTTCCATTTCACCTGTGGGCAGGTCATAGATAGCTAATTATTAAGGGAGAATATTTGGCTGGTTTCCCTGAGTGTCTAGGCCCAAGAGACAAGTTTCTATGTTTTTAATCTTTGGTAGACATAAGTTATTTTCTAGTCTACATTTTTACTCATGGTGCATTATTTTGAGAATTCTACCTTCTGCTGGGTTCAGAAGTCCAACACTCTTAAGTGGCATTATTTCCCTGTATATCAATTAAATCCCTATTCTCACAGGTATCAAGTTTGACAAACTCCCCTAAAAGCACACCACCCTCCCATTTTTTAAAATTTGTTTTAGTGCCTAGTGATTTTGTTTATGATTTTGCAGGTTCAGTTGTGCATTTAAAATGATATTTGTATATGTTATCTTTCATTTCCCAGTCCTCTTTAGCAAAAGTTTTTTTTTTTCTATTCTTCTCTGCCATATTCCCTAAAAAAAGTCCTCTCTTATCACACAGTACAGTGTTGTAATTCATAGTGGAGTTATTAAAGTAATTTGAGATCCATTATACGATACCAGGCAACTACATACAGGAAACACTATTATAAATTTGAGCCACCATTTCAGATTTAGTCTAGATAAAATTTATTATTTATCAATTTTTGTGTTCACTCTGCAATTTTTAGCAGAGGAATTTGCAAAGATTTACTTTTGCTAAAATCTTCTTATTTCATTTTTATCTTAGACTACAACCATTCAAATGCACATTTTTATATACATTTTTTTTTAATATTTGTTAATTTTTCCATTGAAATTGATTCTGGTATCAGTTTCTTTTTTTTTTTTTTATTTGAAATTTATTGTCAAATTGGTTTCCATACAACACCCAGTGCTCATCCCAACAGGTGCCCTCTTCAATACCCACCACCCACCCTCCCCTCCCTCCCACCCCGCCATCAACCCTCAGTTTGTTCTCAGTTTTTAAGAGTCTCTTATGCTTTGGCTCCCTCCCTCTCTAACTTTTTTTTTTCTTTCCCCTCCCCCATGGTCTTCTGCTAAGTTTCTCAGGATCCACATAAGAGTGAAAACATATGGTATCTGTCTTTCTCTGTAGGACTTATTTCACTTAGCATAACACTCTCCAGTTCCATCCATGTTGCTACAAAAGGCCATATTTTGTTCTTTTTCATTGCCATGTAGTATTCCATTGTGTCTATAAACCATAATTTCTTTATCCATTCATCAGTTGATGGACATTTAGGCTCTTTCCACAATTTGCCTATTGTTGAAAGTGCTGCTGTAAACATTGGGGTACAAGTGCCCCTATGGGTCCGCACTCCTGTATCCCTTGGGTAAATTCTTAGTGGTGCTATTGCTGGTATCAGCTTCAAAAAGGCCCTGTCATTTTAAACAAATATAAAGTAACTATGACAAATTTGGCTATTTACTCATCCTTTACTACCTCCTGTATGCAGATACCATGATAGTCAAACATGGACTCTGTTCTTAATGAACTTTAACACATGGAGAAAATAATACATTTAGCAAATAAATGTATATTTTGATATTATGATATATGTTGCATATTATTCTATAAATAACCAAACAGTTTGTTGTGAAAAATAACAAAGAAGCAAGCAAAGGGGAAGTCGTCTCTTACAGAGTTACATTAATGTGAGTCCGTAAGGAGGAAGAGCCATCAAATGAAAAAAAAAATGTGAGTGAATTGAGAATTGGAATAAGCACACCAGAAACAGAACAGCACATACAAAATTAATGAAGTCGTGAAGTAGGGCATATCTTCGTGTTTTTAATAATTTTGTGGAACGGATAGAGGTCAGTGTGACTGGAAAATATTGAATAGATTCTTAATTGAATTTTTAAATAACTACTATTTGAAACAGCCTCTCTCAATGGTGATTTCTTTAAAATCATAGAAAAAAAAGTGTGAAACTGCACTATGAAGAGACCTGCTTAAACAAAATCTAGAATGATGCAGAAATAGAATTTGAATAAAATGAAACACTAAAAATAAAATAATTATAAAACAGCAATAGAAGCAGACAGCCTCTGTATCATTTTAGAATCATCTTTAACCTAGAACATTGTAATTAACAGTATAATTTTGAAAATGTTCTTAAGAGAATCAGAGCCAAATGGGATCTAAATAGCACCATCATATCATTATTTTATACCATCTTGGAAATGTTGATGGTTGCAATATGTGCAAAAAAAGCAAACTTAAAGATAATAATTTAAAAAGAAGATTTAAAACTATCAATATTATAGTTACTTCATCTATTTAGTAAATGTATGAGTCACTCAACTTTGGTCTAAACAAATGCTCCAAAACAATTTTCATTCAAGAGTATGAATATAAAGTGTTCAGTTTTTCACAGTATTTCTTAATTTTTTTATATCTTTATTCTTGAGAGAGAGACAGGGTGGGAGCAGGGGAAGAGCATAGAAAGGGAGACACAGACTCCAAAGCCAATTCCAAGCTGTGAGCTGTCAGCACAGCCCCTGACGCAGGGCTCGAACCCTCAATCTGCAAAACCATGACCTGAGCTGAATTCGGATGCTTGCATTGCTTAAAATATTCCTTTATACATTCCTCCTTAGTCCTTTATAATACAGTCTTAAAAATATTTATGTGACTTACCTGTGCCTGTAGAACTTGAAACACCAGCTTGCTGCTACAGGCACAGTTAAGTCACAAAACCTCTTTCAATCTAAGAAACTATCATTCTATATTTATTTCACAAGGTAATTTGAAGTTTAATGGAATAACACACATGGACTTTTCAAAGAAGATGGTATTATATGCAACCCAAAGCAACATTGCATAGAATATTGCAAACTTCATGAGTTTGCTGATCATTATCACTGTCAGAATCAACATGTTCCAGATTTTATTGATTAAATGACTACTTTTCACAGATGCCTCACTTTGCATTTTACCCGACTGAACTCATTTTTATTACATTTTATAAACTTTCACTTTCCATAATATTTTTAGATGTATTGTAACCGCTCTGCTGACCTACCTGACAGTTTAATATGGTCTAAAAATGACCTTGACTGTGCTGTTTTCTTGTCCCCCAGGGTCATTAACAGAGCTCCTCACTTAGAACAGATATGGCCTACACTTTAGCATTTTTATTGGCAGTAAGCATGAGGGTGATTTATAGCATGCTTTTATAATTTACATCATATAAAACCCCGGATTGTAGTTCTCACTTATTGAAAGTTATATAAATGTAAATTATATGATATTTGGAAGTAGAAGTATTTGCTGTGTTTCTCCTCCTCCACCTTCTCCTTCTCCTTCTCCTTCTTCCTCCTTTAAACAATGTTAGGTGAGGCCTAAATCTCTGTAGCCTGAATATAGGTAATCAGTTACATTCTCTCATTGTCTATAACTTTTATCATTTATGAAGAAATCTGTGTAATTCCTGGACATGATATTACTTTCACAACTCCCTTTTTCTTCTTTAAAAATTATTGGATGAGTATCAACTAGGATTAGAACAATTCAACTGTATATCCAAAGCCAAAGGCTGCCACAGTCAAGAGCAATCTATATTATCATTGATCAGGAAGATTACTGGCAGTTACCTTTAAAGGCATCTAGTAAATAGTGCTTCTGTAGAAATTATGGCATTTCCATATTTTGCAATTGAGTTAAAACTGTTTAATTTCATTTTTAGATGTGTATTGAATCTAAACAGTAAGTTTATCCTTTAAATTAGTAACAGTTTGAAACCAGATTGCAATGTTACTAGAACTGGGAAAGTAATGGTTTGTGGTTGTTGATTATTTAGTAAATTCCTGTTAAATTAATGGGAGGGCAAAAAGAGACCAATATATCAAATAAATGTACTGATAAGGATGTGATAAGTCTATGACAACAATATAAACACATGACATATAGAGAGTGAATTATAGAGGAGAGGTTAGTGAATTGTGACTTAGATTTTCGGGGAGTATGCCATGCAAAAAAAAAAAGGCCTTTATTCTGGGCCATGAAGTATAAAAATTATGTATGGAAGAGAATATGAAGAAGTAGCCATGAACCTTGAAAGCTTCAGGCTTTCTAACTTGATGTAAGTACTTTTGAAAACCTATCTGTCCCTTGGAGTCCCTGTGCTTTGTCAGTAGCAGCTTCAAAAATTTCCTCCAGTAATCTGCAGATCTAGGACAGTAATTGTTTTGTAAATCACATACATATTTCGAGAACGAGAACTATTTCACACATGTCAGTTTTGGGGTTTATAGGAACTACTTTGAAAAGTTCTACCATCTCATAATTGATGCATCAGCAATTGTGACTTTGGACAGCTGACATGTCTCAAAAAGCTGCCTGATGGGGGCGCCTGGGCGACTCAGTTAAGCTTTTGACTCTTGATTTCGGCTCAGGTCATGCTCTCCCAGTTCATGCGATCAGGCCCTGCACGGGGCTGCATGCTGACAGCACAGAGCCTGCTTGGGATTCTCTCTCTCCCTCTCTCTCTGCCCCTTCCCTGCTTGCTCTCTTTCTCTGTCTCAAAATAAATAAGTAATCTTAAGAAGAAAAAAAAAAAAAAAAAAAAAACTGCATGTCTGGTACCAAGCAGCTAAATACTCCAATTGAAAACCCCTCTCTAAAGTCTGGACCAAAGATTGAACAGATGACTCACTTCCAAAAATTTCTGCATTCTTGTGTTTTACATCTGTCTAGATTACTTAGACTTAATAGAGAATGCCTGGAGTAGACAATGGTAGGCTCAAACATGTACCTTTGTTTTTATCATATATCAGCATACCTAGGACATTTAACCATCTCTGGTTTCCAGACAAATCCTTAGACGAGCAACTTCTTTTGAGACCAGAGTGTCAGACAATGAAACAAGTGGGACAACCCCCTTAAAAGTAATCAAAGCCAACTACTTAATCTCTTTGGTCTTCCTTACAATTTGAAGGAAAAAAAAAACACAAAAAACAAAAAACAAGCATAGACATGTGCAAAATAGCTCCCATCTGATGTTAACACATCTGGAAGCAGTCTTGATCTGTGCAGAATTCTGATACTTCACAATGGATAGTCCAACTATCTAAGTGTACATTAAAATACATTTGCACTGTAACACATCTTAAGCAATCTATTGTGAACATTAAAAACATTAAAGAGATGCTCATTGGTGCTTCATATTTAGTATGACTACTCTATGTATGCCTGTGACATCACAGATCAAGTCAAGCTCCCTGTCTTTTGCACCCACTCATCATCAACTGTTTAAAACGGTTAAATTTAAAATTGTTTATTGAGGCGTGCCTGGGTGGCTCAGTCAGTTAAGCGTCCGACTTCAGCTCAGGTCATGATCTCACAGTTTGTGGGTTCAAGCCCCACATTGGGCTCTGTGCTGACAGCTCAGAGCCTGGAGCCTGCTTTAGATTCTGTGTCTCGCTCTCTGCCCTTGCCCTGCTCATGCTCTGTCTCTCTCTGTCTTTCATGTTTAATGAATAAACATTTAAAAAATGTTGTTTAATTGTTCATTGAGTGCCTACTATTTGCAAGATATACATTGGTGAATAAATATTCTAAATAATATAAATTAAACTAAGAGGCCAATGACTTTTCCCAGTTTTTGTCTTCCTATTAAAAACACTGTTCATCCAACTTACCTTCTATTTACTTATAATTCACTATACATCTTTACCCAGGCCACTCCCTTTAATAATAAACTTCATTTTTTATCCCCAATATATTTGTGTATGCAAAGCTATAATTGATACACTAGCAGTTTATTAGTTGCAGGAAGGCTCTGAGACACTTATTAAAACTCACAATGTATCATATTGGTGTTCTAAGCACAAGAAGTAAGCTGAGCTCTCTATCAGGGATAAGCATATTTTAGCAGGTATCACAATCTGGCTATTTTTTTAAATGTGCTAAACACATATGTGCTAGAACCTGAAAAGACAGCTATCCTTAACTCTTTGATGTAAGTTGAACACTAGCATGTTCTATTTCCCTTTCTCTCCTTGTTCTCTCATATACCCTTCTACTTGGGAATCAACAAGACCATCCTCAGCAAACCGGGGGGCACAAACATCTACCATCAGAATGGTCTTTAGATGATACTTCCCATTAAATAAATAGGCCTCTAATTCCTTGAGCTGATGTTAGGAATAGTTGAATTGCTCTGAATATCAACAGCAAAAAAAAGTTAAGAGTTCCTTTGGCAAAATAGTGAAATCTACCAAATGCACAGATTCTTACTTCGAGTGAGTTGTATTTTTTGTTGAAATTGGAGATGAAGCTAAGATTTAAGTTCCGGTCAATGAAGTGTGTAATGGTAGGTAAAATCAGCAGCTCAGAAGATCGAGGAGGCAATGAAAATGGAAGTCCACTTACTGTAAGGGATTGCAGAAATCTGGGGTTGAGCACCCACAATGGCCTACAGAATTCAGTCAGTGAAGTTTAAGTACGTCTCATGAGGCAGGGATGCATCCATTAAAGTCTGGATTGTAATGGATTGTAACAATGGTAATGTACCCAGTTCAAGTTTCTGAACCCGGAAGTCTACCTTTCACAGCACAATTGCATGCAACCATTTTGTCAAAAAGATGCATTCCAGAATACTCTGTCAACTTCTACCCACAAGTGGTGAGGACATGGATACCATGCAAAATAGAATTAAGGTCTGTGTATAGTGATTGATGGTTTGGTATGGTTTAGCAATTCAAAAACCTTCAGAAGTAATCTGTTTTCCCAGAACATTCCCTGACTTGGCACCTCTCCCCTACTTCTACTACTTTTTAATGTAAACTTTCCATCTCTCTCTGAATCCCTTGTTTAACAATGTTCTTGTGCCAATTTAGGTATATAATTCATTTGACTGATCTCTTTTCTGTTTTTAGTGTTGCTTGATTTTATTTAGCAATGTTCTATATTCACAAAAACAATTAACACCGAATCTGTAGGTAAAACATGGAGTTTGGATTGTTCATTTCTCTTCCCAAATCTGGTTCTGTGCTGGAGCTCAGTTTATCGAGCAAGTAGGAAAGTCACAGTACCAAAATATTAGATTTAGTTAAAATTTGAAAATTAAACATGTATCCCAAAGGTGGATGCATACTTAAAAATTATTTTCACATCTTTTTTTTAAGTTTATTTATTTATGTTGAGAGAGGAACAGAATGCACAAACAGGTAGGGCAGACAGAGAGGGAGAGAGAGAGAATCCCAAGAGGGCTCCACGCTGTCAGCACAGAGCCCGATTTGGTGCTTGAACTCACAAATGGTGAAATCATGACCTGAGCTGAAATCGAGACAGACCCCTAACTGACTGAGCCACCCAGGTGCCCCTAAAATTATTTTTGCATCTTAAATTTGGTTTCTATTTTCACTATGAAAATAACACATTATGTCATCATTTTAAAAATCAGAATTACTTTGGACACTTTAACCATCATTATTTGTTCACCTATTGCTTAAATGTTACCCTAATAAAAATCTCTAATTAAAATGTAGGTGTTCTAATGTATGTTAAGTCAATAATCAGCAATTCTACAGTTGCATTTTAATGAGTCTGTTTGCATGAAAGCTTAACCAATTTCTAACTGCATGATCTTTAACAGTCATTTAACCCTTTTAGTTACAGATCCTTCATTTATAAAATGTTCATGAAGTAATGGCATTAAGGTATTGAGAAGGTGGGGTGAGGCAGTACTAACAGTGCAGATCAAGAAGTCGCTAAATATACTCAATTAATATGATGAGGATGTACAGGTAAGCTTGTTTTCCTTAGGAAATGAAGATTCATTAGTAAAAACTGTGTGTTAAATAAAGCTCCTGATTAATTATCAGCATTATTTTTATTATCAAAACATTATTGGATATGACATTCCACTTTAAATTATAAATAACAACAAATTATCCTTGGTTTTCAGAGGTAGGTAGGTATTCTTCAAGCATTATTATAAGGCATTTCTTTTACATAACCTAGAGAAATCACTCTGTGTTTACTCTTCAACCTATGGCTGAACTGCAGGGTGTTGTTCATGCATCGTTGCTTCGGGTACTTCAATGTGGATTATCAGGATATACTAGGAAGCTGAAAGCCTGTGTCAATTAACTACACTACTGCACTTAAGATCTTTATTATTGTAGAAGTTCTATTGGATTCACTCAGTTCCACATGACGTCTTTACCTTATCCCACATTATTCTCCTGACATTGATGCCTCTGCTTCTTGTTTCTCTGGCCAAGTTATATCTTAGCTTTTGAAATTAAGATGGCAATACATAATAGGGCATAACTGAAAACACTACCAATATGTTAGAATGCCCAGTGAATAACTATGTAGGGAAAGAGAGAGGAAAAACAGAGAGAGGAAGAAAGAGAAAAGATTCGACCACTATGAAATAAAAACTGTGCTTTTGTAAGTTTATAATAGTTCTTCAAAACAAAAATTAAGAGAGAAATAGCTTGGATTCTAGGATACAAAAATACCTTGAGTTATCTAGATATTAGCAAAATAGCCCTGAGTCTGAAGTGGTGATAGGTTATAAGTTTGAATGTGTCTAAGTTGCTGGCTGTGGTTTTATGTGCAATCTTCCATGCCTTTGACTTGGCTAATTGATTACTCTGTGTTTCAAGCCTCAGTATTCTTAGATTTCTCCTCTATCCTCATGTCTGTCTGTCTGTCTGTCTGTGTATCATCTATTTACCTACCTACCTACCTACCTGTGTAAGCCTCTTGAATTTATATATTGATGGCCACAGCCTCAAACACTTAACCTTGACTGGCCAAAGAGTACCAATACTTTAACAATAATGATTTAAAAAAAGATTAATTTTAAATAAATCAAGGACATTGTACATCTGGGCTGAATTTACTGGAAGTGTTTTTAGTTTTGATGTTTTAAAATAACTTTGAATTTCCTTAGTGTGGTACCTCGAGTGATATCACAGTATCAGTAATATCCTTGAACTATATTTTCATTTTTTTAAAAACTTTTCATGCTCATAAAGTAATTTTTAAAAAAAATGTATAAGATAAAACACTAGGAACTGCTTGTATTAAGTTGAAACTCAATATTTAGGCTTCGAAACTCATGTTAAATCTGCAGTAACAATGGTCTTTCTTGAAAGAAAGGCAGCAAGAAAGCCACTGGGCAGGAGAGGACAAAACAAAGAAGTGAAAGAGGAAGAAGGGAGAGAAGGAAGAAAGAAAGAAACATAAATTCCCTTGTTTACATCCTTACCACACACAATAAAGTTAAAACTATAAAGGTTCAAACAGATTTTTCTTGTGTCACAGCCATGGCATACACAAGCCTTTATTTTGCTTGCTTCCAGAAAAAAATTATAAAACATTTTATGTATACGTACATATCAGGTATGAAAATTGAGATTTCATTTCCATTATAATGTTCTTTCTCCTGTTCATTTATTTTTTTAAGTTCTACTTTATTTATTATTTATTTATTTATTTATTTATTTAGAGATAGCACACTGAAGGGGAAAAGAGAAAGAGAGAAAAATCACAAGCAGACTCTGCACCATCAGTGTAGAGCCTGATGTGGGGCTTAAACTCACAAACCATGAGATAGTGACCTGGGCCAAAATCGAGAGTCCAACACTTAAATGACTGAGCCACCCAGGTGCCCCTCTCATGTTTATTTTATAAACTTTGTAAGAAGAGCCTACTTGAAACTGTTGACAATTTTATTTAATTATCTTTTAATGTTTATTTATTTATTTTGAGAGAAAGAGAGAGAAAGAGAGCGTGTGTGCATGCTTGAGGAGAGGGGCAGAGAGAGAGAGAGAGAAACAGAAAATCCAAGCAGGCTTCAAGCCATCAGTACATAGCCCGACACAGGGCTCAATCCCACAAACTATTAGATTATGACCCGAGCCATACCTACCTACCTTTGTAAGCCTCTTGAATTTAGATATTGATGGCCACAGCCTCCAACACTTAACCTTGACTGGCCAAAGAGTACTGATACTTTCTTTAATAATAAGAAAAAAAAGAGATTAATTTTAAATAAAACAAGGACATTGGACATCTGGTCTGAATTTATAGGAAGTGTTTTTAGTTTTGATGTTTTAAAATAACTTTGAAATTCCTTAGTGTGGTACCTAGAGTGATGCCACAGTATCAGTAAAATCCCTCAACTATATTTTCGTTTTTGAAAAATGAAAGAGTGGGATACTCAACCAACTGAACCACCCAGTTGTTCCAAAACTTCTGACAATTTTAATGTGAAATACCTTTTTTGAGAAAATTGCATTCATTGACACTATTGTTCAATAGGACCAAGTAGAGAGTAACTAAACTTTCAAACTTTATTTTTTCTTTGCAGGAAAACTTAAGACTATCAAAGTCTTTTTTAAAAAAATGTTTTATTTATTTATTTTTTAGAGAGAGCACGAACAGGGAAGGGACAGGGAGAGAAGGAGACAGACAATCCCAAGCAGGCTCCTTGCTGCCAGTGCAGAGCCCAACGCGGGGCTCAAACTCACAAACTACGAGACCATGACCTGAGCTGGACACTTAACCAACTGAGCCACCCAGGTCCCCCAAGACCATCAAAGTCTTAAGAGCTGTTCAATTAACTAGGTACATCACTATATGGCAACAATTTGCAGAAAAAGTAAGATACAACAATTAAAAATTTCAAAATTCAGCAAGTGACTTTCATTTGTGTGCAAAACACTCGATATTTGTGACATATTTTGGACTATAATTTCTTGGCATATACTATATCTTATGATATGAGAATAATCTTAAAAATAAAAAGAAAAGAATTCTAGACTTAAAACTAATTTAACTAATTAGTTCTTTTAATTGCATTATGTTTAGGCCTTCCACAGAGAATAGTATGCAGATGTATAAAAGAGAAAATAATTTATACTTGTCATAGAAGTTTTAACACATAAAGAGAATCATTGACATACATAGGTCAGGGAAAAATTTCCAGAGAGATGATGTAAGACAGTTTTTAGAAGCTATAGAGAAAATGGTTTGAACAGTATTCATGTAAAGCAAATAGCATGCAAAAGTCATTAGAATAAGAAAATGATACTAGAAAGATAAAAAACAGTGTTAGAGTGTTAGGTTTCAACCTGATCAATAGTTAGGATGAAAGTGAGAGCAGTGTATGATAAATAGTGGGTTCAATTGGGAGCCATTAAAATATTTCATGCTGGTGGGTTGCCTGGGTAGCTGAGTTGGTTAAACATCCAACTCTCAATTTTGGCTCCGGTCATGATCTCACTGTTCATGAATTCGAGCCCCATGTAGAGCTTCATGCTGTCAGTGAGGAGCCTGTTTGGGATTCTCTCTCTCTGCCCCTCCCCTGCTCATGCTCTCTGTCTCTCTCTAAAAATAAATAAAATAAACTTAAAAAATATATTTCATGCTTGGAAGAGAGAATTTATTATTGCCCTATATGTATTTAAAAAATAATTTTAGGGGGCACCTGGGTGGCTCAGTTGGTTAAGCATCCAACTCTTGGTTTCGGCTCAGATCATGATCTTATGGGTCATGGGTTTGAGTCCTGTGTTGTCCTCTGCGCTGACAGTGTGGAGCCTGCTTGAGATTCTCTCTCTTCCTCGCTGTCTACCCCTCCCCCTCCCAAGCTGTCTCTGTCTCTGGCAAAATAAATAAATTATTCAATTAATTTAAAAAATAAAATTAAAACAATAGAAAATAATTTGTGAAATTAAGTGCAAAAATGAGCAGGAATCCACACTGCTCTAATTAAATGATTGAATTAATGAATGAGGTCTAATCAACTAGTATCCTATGCAGAAAAATCCCAAATAATTTATGGAGATATTCTGTCTTCAAATAAGTGAACTATAACTTTTATTCCTTAAATGTGGGCTGTACATATTGACTGTCTTCTGTATGGAATGGGGGTAAAATGAATATCGTACAGTAGAGAAACCTGAGAAGCACTACTTCAGGCAGGCATCTTAGGTTAATATCAACAAGCCTAAGTCATATTGAAAGTGTGTACCCTTGATGTGATGTGATGAGAATTTCACTGTGATCCCTTCCCCCAAACCCATAATCCCAGTGTAAACACGAGAAAAGTACACTAGATTATCACAATTGAAAGACATTCTATAAAATACCCCGTATCTTCACAACTGTCAAGGTTACCAGAAAGGAATCTGAGAAATCACTATCACAGCTAAGAGGAACCCAAGGAGACATGACTATTTAATATAATACGATGTCCCGTGTGGGATCCTGGAATAAAAAAAAGACATGAGGTGAAAATTAAGGAAATCTGAATAATGTATGGACTTCAGTTAATAACAATGTTTCAATATAGGTTCATTAATTTTGACAAATGTACCATACTAAACTAAGATGTTAATAGGGAAAAGTAGGTGAGGGTACATGGAACTTTCTCTATTGTTCTCACAACTTTTCTGTAAACCTAAATTATTTTAAATTAACATATTTTTAAAAAATTTACCCTTTATTTTTGAGAGACACAGAGAGAGAGAGAGAGAGAGTGCGAGCAAGGGAGAGACAGGGAAAGAGAGGGAGACACAGATCCAAAGCAGGCTCCAGGCTCTGAGCTGTCAGCACAGAGCCCAACACGGGGCTCAGGCCCACAAACGGTGAGATTATGACCTCAGCCAAAGTCGGTCGCTTAGCTGACTGAGCTACCCAGGCGCTCCAGCATTTATTTTAAAAAATGGATAGGAAGATGCAAAATTAAAGAAAAACAAACAGAAACCTCTTAAGAGATTGTTGGAGTAATCAAGAAGAGAAATGACAGTATCTGGGATAAGATATCAAGAGAGAGGAAAGATGTAAGAGGAACAGAATTACATTTTGGAGATAAAATGTCATACCTTGCTGACAGAGTTGCTGTGTTGGGTGGTGAGGGAAAGAGACACATTGAAGATCACTTGAATCTTTCCAGAGGAAGTAACTAAGCAGCCGCTGATATCAAATTTATTCTGCTTAGGCAAATGTGTTAGAAAAGGAGATTTTGGAGAGCAAATTGACAGTTCTGTTTTGGACACGTTACTATATTGTAGGTCATGCATATAGGTACTCTCTATGTGACTTTTGAGAGCAAAAAAAAAAGTGGTTTGAGTTGGGTATATAATTTTTGTGTCAAAAAAAATACATGTTATTTAAATTGTGCTAATGATATATTTTAAGGAGATAATGCAAAGACAGAAAAGAAGAAAACCCGCAATGAACCCCTGAGGAAACCAATAATTAGTTATTTGGGAAAAGGAGATGAAGGCAGAAAGCAAACCAAAAGGAAATCGCCAGGGATGTTGTAACCTCACACACAAAAAGAAGTATCACAGAAGCTAACCAAGAGGAAACATGTTCAATCATTTTGACTACTATCGAGAAATCAAATGTTAAAATTTTAGTCTTGTTTACGTTGGAAGGAGAGAGTCACACTTAGTATTATAGATGATTTTAAAAAAAATTAATATTGATACATAATTAAGTCAATTTTTCCCCCAGATTTCCTTAGTTTCAGCCTCGTGAGATTTTTCTGTTCCATGATGTCATTGAGAATATCACATTGCATTTTGCTATCATGTCTTCGGCTCCTTTGCCTGTGACAGTTTCTCAGACTTCCCTTGTTTTTTATCCTCTTGACAGTTTTGAGACCTCCTGATTGGCAGTGATAACACAAGTGTTTCTATGTAACTCCTTCTAGTTTGTCAGGAAAGTTTCAGTTAGGAGGGTAGCGGAAGATTGTGCAGAGAATAGAATATGTGAAAATGTCATCTCAGTGATTTAAAAAACTAAAGAGTATGTGTAAAAATGGGTGTGTGGGGGAACTGCCCTTTCTGAGAAAACAAAATGAACAAATAACGAATCTGACTTTGGATGGTGAAAGTGAATTCGTGTATCACCACCCTACAACAGATTATGAGATTCTGATTTGATTGCTTGACTAATTATTATAGGGCAGAAACAGGCTTGTGATATTTATATACTATATAGAAAAATGAAATTTTAGGTAGACTTCACTAGTGTATTCAAACTACGATTGGACCTTTCTGTTTCAGTGACAGATACAGAGGTGATCAAACAAAAGGTTGTTGGAGGGGCGCCTGGGTGGTTCAGTCAGTTGAGCCTCCGAGTCCGGCTCAGGTCATGATCTTGCGGTTTGTGAGTTCAAGCCCGGAGTTGGGCTCTGTGCTGACAGCTCAGAGCCTGGAGCCCGCTTCAGGTTCTGTCGCCCTCTCTTTCTTCCCCTCCCCTGCTCGTGCTCTGTCTCTCTCTCAAAAATAAATAAATGCTAAAAAAAAAGTTTAAAAAAACGGTGTTGGGGTTGAATTTGGGGAATGTGTGTAGAGGACCATTTCAACTAGAAGGTGGTTGAATGAAAACTGGTCAGAAATAGAACCTAATGTCATAGACGAAGATGAACAGGTTAATGAATATGAATGAAGACAAGTGAAAGTATAAGGAGTGAGCTATATAAATGAATATTCTAGCAGAGATTGTTGAAGAGTTTTATTTTGTTTTGTTTTGTTGCTTTTTGCTTGTTTTGTTTTTTTTAATAAAAATTGTTGGCTGGAGGGGCGCCTGGGTGACTCAGTTAAGCATCTGACTCTTGGTTTCCGTTCAGGTCCTGATCTCACAGTGAGTTCCAGACAGGTGTCAGGCTCTGAGCTGACAGTGCAGAGCCTACTTGGGATTCTCTCTCTCTACCTCTCTCTCTACCCCTCCCCGGCTCACACTGTCTCTGTCTCTCTCAAAATAAATGAACTTAAAAAAACAAATGCTAGCTAGAAAAATAATCTTGAGAAGATTGAAAAATGTATCTTATATTAATACAATTTTAACATTGGAATTTGAATCTTTAAAATACATATACATACACACATGTATATATGTGTATATTTATGTATCTATGTGCAAGTATGTAGGGAGTTGCAATTTTATTGAAGCTTCAGAATAAAGCCTAACTACATTTCAACATGTTTTGGATGAAAAATCAAAGTATCATATAATATAATAAACATATAGGAAGATATAATTTTATTTTATAGTTTAGGTTTTATAGTAGGATAAAAACTCTCTTGTAAATAAATAAGAAGCATTTAAGTCTTTGGTAATATTATGAATTAAGAATATCAGTTTTAATTATAATCCTAAATATTTTTGCAAATCTTTTAAAATTTTAAATCATTTTATAATCAAAATGTAGTATTTAGGGGAACATTCTTATTTTTCCTACTGTCATTTATATAATAATAGCAAAATCTACTTCATGCCAGGCTGTGTTCTAAACACTTTCCGTGTGTTATTTCATTCTAACAACCCTATGAAGTAAATACTATCATCATCCAAGTTTTATAGATAAAGAAAATGAGACTGAGAAGTGTCCTAACTTGTGAAGTTAATAGAGCCATCAGTTGAGGGAGCCAAATTCAAATGTAGATGGGATACTTCTAAAATTTGTTGCTCAACCACTAATGTATATATATAAATATTTTTTTTCCATAAGATATGTTTCGACCCATGGATTGAAATTCCATTCACTTTTTGAAGGAAAATCAATGTAAGCCATTTAGAGATCAGTTTCTACATACACATTTATTTTGGTCATTTTGCATGCTTTATAGTGACAGCTTTCTAACAAATGAATATTAATTCAACTGATCTGCAGTGGTTTATTTTCCACAACTTACACATGAACACATTTTAAATGTCTTTAAAGATTGCTAGAGAAGTTAACAAAAATAAGGTAAAATAGAATTGACATACAGTCTTTGTGCAATCTTATTTGTAAAAGACGTTAAGTAAATTTGACAAATTTGACATGTAGCAAATTGAAACTTCTAGATTTATTTTGGGCAACGCTACCCACGAAGTAAGTGTTTGCACTATTTATCTCATATTAAATGAAAGAGAGTTATAAAAATGTAGAGTTAATCTGCTTTTCTTTTGTCCTTGTTTTTATTTAAGTTTAGTTATTCTTTGATAGTGGAATCTCTCTCTCTCTCTGAATTCTCTCTCTCTCTCTCTCAGAGGGCAGTTAATTTAGCTTTGTTAAGCCAAAGGAGATAAATATCTACATGATGCTGTTTTAGACTATCCTTTCTACATCAGAAATTATATTTCTGAAATCATTTAATTTAATAAAGCAAAATTAATTGTAAATATAACCTGAAACAATTATTAAGGGTGGGACTTAATATTAAGGGACTTAATATTAATAGGGACGTCTATTTTTTATATTGAAAGTAAAGTAATTGAATGATGACTGCCACATGATTAACAATTTATTGAACTATGATTTTTAAACATTATCTGCTTCTTTTTTTAGTTGAAAAAATGAAATTAGGATAACTCTGGAAAATTTACAAATATGAGAAATTCAGTATTTGTGTTGTGGTTATTCTTGTTTTTAAGAAGTGACTTTGGTAAGACTAACATAAAAAATCATCTGTAATAGTAACTAAATGTAGGAGAAATTCTTATTTTGAATTGAACTGTTGGTAATAAAATATTAGGAAATATATCTTATTTATTTAATTAGAATTTTGAATTCATTTTATTGTTTTTACATTAAACTGAAGTGAATTAAAAGAGACAAAATAAATTATGGGCTCTATATTATATAATCATAACTATATAATAAATAGTATAGTCTAAGTTATTATATAGATGGATTTCAAAGATATGCATCAACACTTAGTGTAATATTTCAATACCTACTTTTATCTGCAAATGGTAGTAGGCATTTTCTAGTGTATAACTGGAGAAAAAATTCTTCACATAAAATTTTAGGTCAGTTTTATATCTTTATGTATTTATATATGTATATTTATATACATATATGTATATATATGTATATGTGTGTATACTCCAAAAGAAAAATCATGGAGGGCACCCGGGTGGTTCAGTCGGTTAAGTGCCTGAGTTCAGCTCAGATCATGATGTCAAGGTTTGTGTGTTGGCCTTGGGCTCTACACTGAGAGCACAGAGTCCACTTGGATCCTCTGTCTCCCTCTCTCTGCCCCTCCCCACCCAAAATAAATAAACATTTAAAAAAATTACAAAAGAAAATCATGGAACATGGATGGCACAATCAAATTACCCTCAGCGTAGACACTATAAAATGAAAAAAGAAATCATTACAAAACTTGATGCTATTAGTCTCTTCTTAAAATAAAAAGAAATGTTTGTTTTTTAATCTAGAAAATGTTGAAATTTTGTTAATCTTACAAGAAGATTTTGTGTTAAGACAGAAATGTGCCAAAAGCCAGAAATTGTATTAGGAATCCCACCAAATAAGAACTAGGAACAACAAAGAATTACTAGAAAAATCAATCATACAGCAATTGAAAATAGTGTTTCCAGTGTACCCATATTTAACAAACGAGATGTCTAAAGCATTATATGTGACTGTGTAGATGAGACATTATGTTAAGTTTATGTTGGTGATAATTTCATACAGCTTTTGGAAGTAAACTGGCAAAGTCTTCCGATCTACTCTGAAACAGGGACTATTGCTTTTTCCGTGAATAGATTGTGTAAATCTTTTGTCTTCCTTCTGTGGGATTTAGGCTGTTTGGAATTTTTACAGTCAATTTAGGAAATATTTAGTTCATGATTTGTTTTTGATATTTATTTTCCAAAACAACAACAACAAATTCACAAGGGACACTGTGAATGAATTCCAGTCACATGGGTGGATACTCTATACCTTGTAACAAATAACTGTTTAGGTGATTGACAAGGAAAGTTCTCTTCTTATGAACTCTCCAGAAAGGAAGAAATTGATTTTTTATTTTTCTTTCTTTAGTTGAAATGAATACAATTTTATTTCATTCGTTTGAGGTCAAAATTGGAATTACAAGCCCTTATGTTAAAAAGAGAAATATTTTTATTTTGGTGCATAAATATTTGGGATGTTTTCAGTACTCAACTAAATGAATATATTCTTGCTAGTCCTGAGACTTTTCTGGTTGAATGAAAACAAATCAGGTTGTGGTGTTACTAATGTCTCTATAGTCGATATAGTATGCAATGGGAGGTTTTTCTTCAAAGGATAAAAATTTATTGTGTAATATATGAATTCCAGTGAAAGAGAAATTGATCATTTGGAGCCTGTATTCTCTGATACAGAATGGTATTTTCACATAAGGGTCAGAAGAAAATAATTTTAAAATAAATGAAAACTTTGAATGGCACGTGATACATTTTAGATGTTGGTAGTGGTTACTTATATCATGGAAACTTTTTCCTTTCATTTTCTTGGGTTGTTCTTAAAAGTAGACTTTCTAGTATGATTTAAAGTGATACTTTCTAAGTCTGAATGAAAGGATAAATAATCTGATATTACTTCATTTCTATATTTACTTCCATAACCACTGAATAACTTACTCAGAAGTATAAATTGAATAGATTTAGCTACATACGTAGTTTCAAGAGAGTTAATGCTAGTATGTTCTCAAATTTGAATATAAAAATGTCCCATATAGGGAGACTGGGTGACTCAGTTGGATAAGCTTCTGACTTTGGCTCAGGTCATGATCTCA
Organism: Panthera uncia; assembly: GCF_023721935.1. Taxonomy (NCBI): domain Eukaryota; kingdom Metazoa; phylum Chordata; class Mammalia; order Carnivora; family Felidae; genus Panthera; species Panthera uncia. The sequence continues at coordinate 131,127,135 of NW_026057577.1, read as the reverse complement.
AGATTTGTGGGTTCAAGGCCCACGTTGGGCTCTGTGCGGACAACTCAGAGCCTGGATCCTGCTTCTGATTCTGTCTCTCTCTCTCTCTCTCTCTCTCTCTCTCTCTCTCTCTCTTCCCCTCTCCTGCTCATACTCTGTCACTCTCAAAAATAAATAAACAATAAAAAAAAGAAAAGAAAAAGTCCCATATTATTGCAAAGCTTGAGGAAAATTGAAACATGTCATTCAAGAATGGATTTCCATGACAAAGTTTGGAATTTTCTTAAACAGTTCATTTATTTATTTGCCTGTTATTTAATGCAATAATTTTTTTCTTTGTTTTTTTTTTTTTTTGTTTCGTTTGCTGTGTCTCTTTAAGTTTTCTATCCCCACCCCACCCCCAGCTCTTCCAGAGCTAAACCCTCTGATATTTAAAGTACCTGGAGTGGAGTTAATTTCCACTGGTTGTAAAAACCTGCGAAGTTAAACCTCAGTGGTTTTAAAAGCTAAATGTTATGGGGACTCATCTTCCCAGTGCAGGTCCCTCAAGTCGGGGGTGCCTGGTACAGGGTCTGCTTCTGTCCCTTCTCCGTGCTCACGGTGTCCCTCCCATTTGTGGTTAGTCTTGCCAGGAGTTTGGTTCCTGATCATGTCTCTACCCTTCCTACCCTTTCCAATGTGGGTGTACTGATATACCTCCTCTCTACCGTTACCTGTTACAAGTCTGTTCTGCCAATCCTTGGATCATTTTCTGGGGTAGCTGCATTGATGTGGTTGTTATCCAGGTGTAAATATGGGACAAGGTGAGTTGAGAATCCTTTCACTCTGCCATCTTTCCAGAAGTCAAAGAGTCTGGTTTTTGTCTTTTTTTCTTTGTCTGTTTTATTTTATTTATTTTATTTTTTTTAATGTTTACTTATTTTTTGAGAGAGAGAGAGAGAGAGAGAGAGAGACAGAGCATGAGTGGGGGAGGGGCAGAGAGAGTGGGAAACAGACTCTGAAGCAGGCTCCAGGCTCTGTGCTGTCAGCACAGAACTGGACTTAGGGCTCGAACTCACGAACTGTGAGATCATGACCTGAGCCGAAGCGGAACACTCAACCAACTGAGCTCCCCGGTGCCCTTTGTCTGTTTTGTTTCTTAAATTCCACATATGAGTGAAATTATATGGTATTTGTCTTCTTCTAACTGATTTATTTCACTTAGCATTATACCCTGTAGGCCTATCCATGCTGTTGCAAATGGCAAGATCTCATTCTTTCTTATGGATGACTAATATTCCATTGTATATATTTACCACATCATCTTTATCCTTCATCTATCGATGGAGACTTGGGTTGCTTCCATATCTTGGCTGTTGGAAAGAGTGCTGCAATAAACATAAGGGTGCCTATATCTTTTTGAATTAGTGTTTTTGTTTTCTTTGGATGAATAGCCAGTAATGAAATTACTGGATCACCTGGTAACTTTATTTTTAATCTTTTGAGGAACCTCCATACTGTTTTCCACACTGCTATACCAATTTGCATTCCCACCAATAGTGCACAAGGGTTCCTTTTTCTCTACTTCCCCACCAACATTTGTTATTTCTTCTGTTTTTTGATTTTAGCCATTCTGACAGGTATGAAGTGATATTTCATTGTAGTTTTGACTTCCATTTGCAAATGCCTGCATATGCATATTTGCATATTCTTGCATATGCATATTCTTTTTATGGCAATTTTTTAAACCACAAGTCATTATTAATTGCATTTTAAAAAACTGTTGCTGTTATTATCTGTAATCTTTTACTTTATATCTTAACTAAATCTCAAGTCAATAAAACATATCTTCTCTGCTTTTAATCACTATATTAATTTATGATTTTATAAAGTGTGGCATGAGTAAAACAAAGATATATTTAAACATATTTTCTTGCTTTCTTATTATTTAGGCTACTATTTAATTTCACATATATTTTTTTGTGTAAGAATAACTTTAAAACTGTGCATTACAATATCATTTCATGATAGATTTAAAGCTGTGTAATTTTATCAATTTTTCTCATTTCCCTAGTTTTATATTATCATATATGAAAATGTTACTCTTCTCTCTAGAAAAAGCACACAGTTACTTAAGTAAAAAGGAAAAGAATCTTGGCTTCAGTTCTCCCCATCACTCAGTCATTTAGCTGATAAAGCAATTATGTAATCCGTAAATACACGGAGAATACTAATTGTGTTTTATTTTTCCACAGGAGAATAAAAGTAAATTTCTTGTTAACTTATAGCTCTGACAAACTACTGCTCCAGCTGAATATTTTAGGAAGCTACAGTTTGGCTTGTTAAGAGTCTCAAAGGAAAAATAAGATCAATACTTGTCACAGCAGGAGATACTTTACTGTCAGTGGAATACCGCAATATAACACTGAGGATGAAAAAAAATATACCAACACTTCTCAGCTTGGCCTTATGTAATGAGCAGCGTTCTATTAAGAAAACTAAATCACTTTTCCTGAGAATTTAATGCCCAGATCAAAAGGCTTAAGTGTCACTTTGTAGTTCCATTTCCATGTTTAGTTTGTTTTATAAAGTACATACATAAAATATGCCAAATCTTTTGATGAGTATGTGACACAATGCCTTTACATATGTATATGTTTCAGGCAATTCTGAGAGGTGGGAAAGAAACTCAACAACTCTAAACATTTTAAGCTTCAATACATTAATGCTCTAAACGCCTCAGATATCTGATGATCCTTTTTTTTTTTTCTTTCCTTGTACCCTCCCTTCCTTGCTTTAAAATTACTATCCCATTTTCCCCGTTTTTCTTTAATGCCTGAATAGACCTTTGAATTCTAGTAAATATATGTGTAGAGGTTCGTGGACCATTAAAAAGAAAATAAACATCTGCATACATTTTGATTTGATTTAATGGTCGCAATAATTAAGGCTGAGTTCATACTCATGGGTGAGTCACCAGCCAGTCAGAAGTGTAAACAGTGGGAGATGAAAATCTGAGGATAAAAAGTAGGGGAGGTAGGCGATGAGTATCAGGTAAGGCCCTACGGATGGATAGCTGTGGAAGCTAGAGGCTGCAGTCACCCTCTCTTCTCCTAAGTTTTTGCAAGGAAGAGAAGTCTAGCGGAATCTTGAAGGAGCTGGTCCCAAACGTATAAAGTGAATCCAAGTGTTGTAAGGAAAGGACTCAGTTGGATAGAGTTGTACCATCCAGCTCACCCCGCAAAGAAGAACACTCTGCACCCCTGAGGGGCCCTGTAAGGAGGAAGATTCTTTCTCCCCAAGCTGTGACTGTATGTGGCTAACAAAGTGCTGTGTCTCATCTGACCAGTATTGAGGAAACACACACGCGCGCGCACACACAAACACACACACACACACTGAACACCTCCTATTCACTGTATATGTGTACATATATAAAATAAATATGTTTAATTATTACTAGCTCCTTTTACCGGAAGCAGAAATGGAAACAATGAGAAGCTTATTAAATGATACAGTAGTACACATCTTTAGGTCCCAAAGCTGAGATTTCAACCGCAGGTTCCAGAATCCTTGCTCTTAACCAGGGCACAACTGGTTACACAATAAAACTAAATTGTTAACTGCATGATAGAGTCTTTTAATTTTCATAGTTTTAAATGTCTTTCAAAAATGAATTGCTGATTGTAAAATATGTTTTGTAAATTATTCATTCCATTCTGGGGATCAGAAAATACAGTTATCAGTAAAGGAATAACTAAGCTTCAGCTTCAGAGTTGTAACATAAAAGGACACCCCAGGTTTTATATTGGAAAAATTTGTTAACACATATCAGCAGTGGTGACTCTGTTCTTACTCTTCTTGACCATCAATTTTCATATGTGGGAGCTGAAAACTTGCATTTAATAATCATACATTATCAGACTGAATCCATTTGTGCATGCTTTAAAAGGTAATATTGAAAAATAAAATATTGCACAAAATTCTTCTCACACACTAAAAATAAAAAGATGTGATAATTTTTCTGAGAAGAAACAGGAAAATAAATAGCAGATGTTTTCTGGGAAAATTAAAATTAAAAAGTGAAGTCCTTATATTTTGTTAATAAAAACTAGAGGGAAGGAGAAGAAAGAAGGAAAGAAGGAAGGAAGGAAGGAAGGAAGAATAGAAAGAAAAAGACATAAAAATGGATGGCCTGCTGTTGAGCTATAGGAAACATACATACATATATATATATATATACACATATATATGTATATATATATATACATATATATAATATGTTATACTGTTATATATAATTATTGATATGAATGAATTTTAATGTTTAGGCAAAAAATGTATGAGGAATGAAATAGAGTCATGAGTCCAGGATAAGGGTGAAATGCCATGTGTCTCCAGTTAGTAAAAAGGCCAAGTAAAGTCTCGGTATTCAGCGTGTAGGACAGACTGTCCTACATCAACCCACCAGAAACTGAAGAGGTGATATTTGAAACTTAGACAAAGGTTTTCACAGTGGCAGAATTACAGCAAATGTAAGTCAGAGAGGTTTGGACTGTGGGCGTTTTCATCCTTTTAACTATTCCAAGAATTTCAAATGGGAAAGAGGACCAATGACAAGGAGGGTAAGAATCCAGAAATATTCATTTTGTAAAAAGTTACATGGTCTATCTCCAAGAGGAAAATGTGACAGCTACAAAATCAGGGTATGAAATGATCTTCTTAGTTTAAGTTTTTGAGATACTGCATTCCTCTTCCCTGGAGGTTTCTGCCACTAAAGTCAAAAGTCTTATGTTTTGTAGTAAAAGGAAATTTTAAGGCAGAATACATGAATAAATTTTGGAGAAGACAAATGCAGATAAGGAAGGAAAATATGTGGATATCTTAAAGTCTACAATTATTGCCTTAATTTCTTATGATTGGCTCCTTCAGACGACACAATTAATATGATAATTTTTCTTGATGGAACTATTGTTAATTTTGAATAGTTAAACATGAGCTAAAGGTGAGTTTCTCAAGTCATCTATTTTGTCAAGTATTCATAGACCTATAGCTTTGAATACACAGATAACTCAAAAGGTTTAAGTTCTCACTATGGATGAATGGTTGAAATCTGTAATTCTCAATTTCCCTTTAAACACTCCAGTGTAGCTCTCTTTAAAGAAAAGATCCCTCAAAGAATGCAGCATTCCTTTATATTATCATGTGTAAATACATCTATAGTTAAAATATAACTCATAGTTAAAATATGGGTAAAGAAGCACACGTTTGTAGAGCTGAAAAAAGATCAGAGAGCATTTTCATCGACTCCTATGATTTGTAGATGAGAAAATTGAAGCCGTGGTCAGTACAAAACTACTTGGTGCCACATCTAGAATATTTGTTTAATTCTCCAAGTGTAATACATTTAAATATGTTTTTACAATTATAGATAGAAGCATACTTACTTAAGAAAACAGTGTGGGGACGCCTGGGTGGCTCAGTCGGGTGAGAGTCCCACCCTTGGTTTCGGCTCAGGTCATGTTCTCACAGTTTCATGAATTTGAAATCTGTGTCGGACTCTTTTCTGGCTGCTTGAGATTCTCTCTCTTTCTGTCTCTGCCGCTCATCCGCTTGTGCTGTCTCCGCGTCTCTCAAAATAAACTTTAAAAAACTGTAATTATAAGGCAATTTTGGAGACAATGTATTGACTAGGACTTAATGATTTTTTTTTTCGTTTTTTTTTTTTTTTTTGTAATTGAAAAAAAAATAAATAAAAGCTTTATATATAAAACAAAATCCTGGGCTCTGGGTTTATATCACAAAACTCTGATGGGAACATGATATTGCCAAATAGATATGCTTTTTTGGCTCTTTTATTTGGGTTCTATGTAGAATCCAATTAAGTTTGTTTAAATATGTAATCTGTGTCCTCATCTCTATGTTAGCCCTTGTTAGCACAGAGATAAACCAGAGATAGTCCCTTTAAAGTCTATTGAGAAAGGCTGAAGTATCTTCTTTCTGGCATAAAACTTGCGTACTACTAAAAGAAGTTTTTCTCTTTTTCAAGCATTTCAAGATTCTTCTCACCTTCTTTTGACAATGATTACTCCCTGAATCTGGAGGAGTCTCTGTTCAGTCCTTGTGTTGGCTCTTTAAAATCATTCTGGTCTCAACTTCAAAGTCATATCCTCAGAGAAGACTATCCTTTTTAATCAGACCACCTGATTGATTATCACTGTCTAAAATTATAATATTTATTTATTTAGTAACTTGATCTACTCAATAGAAACTTATTAGAATTCCAATCGGGGCAAAAAAAAAAAAAGTGTTTGTGCAGTTAGTTCTTAAGCTTCCTCTCTTGAACATAGTCCTGCCATGAGTACTCAATAAAGATTAGTGAATGAAATAGAAGCAGACATCTAGAAAATATGAAAGAAAAGGAGGGATTGAATGGATAAATATAAGAGCTCATTTCAATTCAACCCTTTATATACAGTAAAACCTTGGTTTGCAAGCATAATTCATTCTGGAAACATGCTTGTAATCCAAAGCCACTTGTATATGAAAGCAAATTTCAAATACCATTGGCTCACTTGTGATCATGTGATGTTCAGCATCATGTACTACTCGTATTGCAAGACAGTGCTCATTTATCAAGTTAAAATTTATTAGAAATGTTTGCTTATCTTGTGGAACACTCAAAGAATGAGTTATTCATAATCCAAGGTTTTACTATATATGGAAAGTCTATAATGTACCAGACATCATACTAGTTATCATAGTGACAGATATACGAAATAAATGTGATACAGAACTATCTCTAATGTCAGAATTAAGTGAGAAATACAAGTATGAATATACTGGTTATGCAAATATACAGGACTGGTAGGTAATGTAGGAACAATAATTCATCAGAATGGAAAACATCAAACATATGACAGTTAAACTAGACCTTAAAAATGTATAGTATTTTGTTAGACAGATTTAGTGCTAGAGAACAATGCAGGGAATGAGAGAACATGTTGTATTAGTTTTCTATTGCTGCTTGACCAGTTACCACAAGTATTAAAAAAAGAGTTCAGACTAGATATTCCTTACAGCTTTAAAAGGGATATTAATGTAATAGTTAAGATGATGTAATTTTGCTAGATTTTAAATTGATTATAAGATCTCTAGTGGTAAACTATGAAAATCTTATTTTTATTTTTCCTTTATATCGATAGGATTATGACCCAATGGAGTTATTTGGATTCTAAAGATATTTACTGTAAAAAAAAGTGAACCAACTGGAAAAGAAATGTAAACTATACAGGTAAAACAAAACAAAACAGAAGATCCCTTCTGAGTACATGCTGAGTAGTTATAGTGGGTGTAATTGTTTAAATTTTGAGGAGAAAAGATAAGAATGTATTTTTTTGTCAGAGGAATAAAAATGGAAATTGCATTTAGGAGGAAGCCACAGGGAGAACTTGATTTCTCAAAGGATTTTATATTTTAAAAAATGGAATAGATTTCCCACCAGAAGTTGCCTTAATATTTAAAGCCAAATGGAAATTAGGATTACTTTTATTTTACTTCTAATTGCCCATCCAGGAGAGTGAAGTTAATTCAGGCCTGACTTTTAACAGCGCAGTATTAAATTAAGGTCTCCAGAATTGAGAAAGAAAATGTGAGAAAAACCCACATTTGTTCATAATGGAAGAGGCAGCGTTAAAAAAGTCGTAGGTTGACAAACCATGAATCAATAGTAATTGAGCAAAATTTTAATTACAAAATATAGAGTCTACTTTGAGCAACATCACCATACTTTTTCCAAGGATTAATGAATGCTAACATGGGGTAGAGTCAATTGGTACATCTTTCAAAAGAGTGATCCATGAACCTTGAATTTTTTTTTTTCTTTTGAAATCTGCAGTAACTAAGTAAGCTATGTTTGCCTGAGGAAGTTAAGAGAATGTTACAGGAAAATTATAGGGGCAACTGTGATCCCTTCTATCCGACAATACTTCTCTTTAAAAAAATAATGCTCTCAGGGAATGTCAGGGTTATCATTTACCGCATTCAAAGACCAAGTCAGTAAATTATTAAATTACTTGAACAGAGTTTGGTTTCCAAGGCCTTATTAGAACAAACTATCTAGTTTTCTAGATAGTCTAATAGTCATCATGATAAAAATATATTCCACTACTTGGCAGAATTTTACAGATAGTTGTTATTTACTGGTGCATTTTCACTTTTGGCAAGATGGGGAATGATTAATCACAAAAAATGAGAATAAATTTTCAGAGTGTTGAGTATATTATATCAAAACAATGTAGTCTCTATTTCGGTAATAATTATTAGTTTAATTTTGCATGTTAACTTCTGCTGTTTCATCCTGCCTGAAAGTGAAATCAAGTATCTTTCCATTATATAAGAATTGGGCCACGTGGCAAGCATATACCAAATTATTTTTAGACTTTTTTTGACAAAAAAACCTAAGAGAAGCTGGATTGTGCTTTGGGCAGACCCAATTGATTTAAACATTTGAGACAGACTTTGGTATTGTTTAGGATCCGTTGCTCCAATTTTAGAAAATGTTCTGATATCAAACTGTAGTAGAACCATATTGTTGATACATGCAGGCAAATTCATTAGGTATATATCAGGTTTCCCTAGAAGGCATGGATGGATGATCACACTGTCAGCTGTGTGGAACATGGTCAGTCCTGGGGAACTTGGCAAACCAGGGTGACAGAAAATCTGTCTCTTTTTCTAAGACTGGCAGCATTTCAGTCCAGTGTCCATGGCACATATCTGTTCTCACCACAAAACGAAGGTGTGCTTATGTGCGGTGATGGATGTATTTACTAACCTTATTGTGGTAAGCACTTTGCAATATATACATGTATCAAATCAACAAGTTGCATACTTTAAACTTATACAGTGTTATATATCAACAATATCTCAATAAAACTGGGGTAAAAGCACACGTTTGCTCAGATTACTTCTAATTTTGATGTTGGGTCAGAAAAAACTCCCTTTTCCCCTTCTAGGTTCTTTGGCTGGGTTAATAATTAAAGCAACATAAGACAGATTGGTAGGGGAAAAGCACACTTAATTTTGTACATATGGGATCTCAGAAAAATATGAAATACAAAGAAGTGACCAAAGCAGGAGGCTTTTTGTATCTTTTACGCAAAGAAACAAACTTGTGAAAAGGTGACAGAACAAAGAATTTTGGGCTTGGGGTTGGAAATTAGTGAAGTAGCAAGGTTTGTTTATACAGCCTTCTTGGCCCTAAATACCTGATTTCTGGTGATAAGGGTGGTTTTACCCTCCTGGTATAGGGAGTGTATGTTTCACATAGGAGATTTATTTTCTGCTTTCAAGGGTACAAAGGAGGGTCAGAGTGTCCTTCCTGCACCATCTCCTGCTAAATAACTTTTATTTCAAAATCATCAATATACCAAAATGGCATATTTTGGGGTGGCATATTCTGCGCCCCTTCACTGGTAACAGAGGTGGGTGCCAAGCTGCCTTTGTTCTTCTTTTTTTTTTTTTTTTTTTCAACGTTTATTTATTTTTGGGACAGAGAGAGACAGAGCATGAACGGGGGAGGGACAGAGAGAGAGGGAGACACAGAATCGGAAACAGGCTCCAGGCTCTGAGCCATCAGCCCAGAGCCTGACGCGGGGCTCGAACTCACGGACCGTGAGATCGTGACCTGGCTGAAGTCGGACGCTAAACCTACTGCGCCACCCAGGCGCCCCTGCCTTTGTTCTTCTAAATGCAGTGTGAGATTTGCAAATGAGGTCTCTTAAAAAGGAAACTAGAATTTTGTAAGCTTTCTGGTAATTTAAAATTATTTTTTTGTATTGTACTTCATTCTGCATTATAATTGAGTCTTTACTATAAGTCCAAGCATAGTGTTTATTATGTTGTATAGGAAAGACATATCTCACAACGTTTTGGTTCTGCACTCAATTCCATATGTGGGGGAGGGACGTTTCCTCCACACCACTAAGCAAGAAATGCTCCAGCATGACCTAGGTCCTACAGTTCAGCTCGATTGTGACACTGTCTACCAAGTGAGAGCATCAAATTCCAGAGATTGAGAGCTCTGACTCATAACACTGCTCCCAACCTCCTCAGATGCCAGTCATAAGCCCAGGTTGTTACCTGTACTTCTGACTGACCATCTATAAATCAGAAGTTTGCATGACCCCCTCCTAGAGTTTGATTAATTTGCTAGAGAGGCTCACGGGACTCAGGCAGCCAATTTACTCATGAAATCACCTGTTAATTATAAATGGATATAACTCAGGACAAGGTGAATGAGATGCATAGGGCAGTGTGTGGGGAAAGGGCATAGAGCTCCCAAGCTCTCTCCAGGCACCCCCCTCTCCCCAAGTCTCCATCCACATGTCCACCAACCTGGAAGTTCTCCAAACCCAGTGCTCTTGTTTTTTATGAAGTTTTTAGGAAGGCCTTATTACATAGGCCTGATCGAATCATTGGCCATTGGTGATCAATTCAGTTTCCATCCCCTCCCCCATCCCCAGAAATCAGGGAGATGGGACTGGAAGTTCCAACCCTCCCATCATGCAGTGGATTCTACAGATGGCAGCCTCCACCCTTGGGTGTGTTCCAAAGGTTACCTCACTAACATAACAAGAGACACTTTATAGCTCTCATCACAGGACATTCCAAGAGTTGTAGGAAATCTGTGCCAGTATAAACCACAATATCACAGCACATTTTGTAACACACTGGCAAGAAAGGTCAGTGTCTCCTTTCTCACAGCCAATTTCTGAGGCCCATAAATGTGTTATTTTAATGATGTAAGAGGCCGCAGGATGGTGGCATGAATAAAAGTCTCTGGTATACTGGAGTCAACATAGAATATATGTTCCCATTCATATCAGAGAAGCACATGAATATGTGTGGGTCTAAATTTGTAACAATGAAGCAATCAAGCTTCATTCTTTTAAAGCCTGTTAGGATGACACAGTGGTCTGTTTATATATTATTTATTATTATTATACAAAAATATTTGAATGATAACGAGTTTTACTCTGCTTTTTAGATCTGGGGCGCCTGGGTGGCTCAGTGGGTTAAGTGTCCGACTTCGGCTCGGGTTATGATCTCACAGTCCGTGAGTTCGAGCCCCACGTCGGGCTCTGTGCTGACAGCTCAGAGTTTGGAGCCTGCTTTGGATTCTGTGTCTCCCTCTCTCTCTGACCCTCCCGTTCATGCTCTGTCTCAAAAATAAATACACACTAAAAAAAAATTTAGATTTAACATAATCTCTATTAGGAACACAATTGCAGACTGACAGAGACATTGTAAATTATTTTTCTAGATTTTCACGGTTTTCATTAGCATTTTAATGAGATTATATAACTCGTGAGCTTCTTAAATGAATATTCTTTGTGTAAGTTTTTCTTCTATAATTTTTATCTACAAATTTACTAATTTTTAAAATTTTATTTACAAATTCAGCCTTTCGATCATAAAGAGACGTGTTTAATTTCAACAAACGAAAAGTCATGTGTTGTAAACTTAAAATATTTAGATTCCATCTGCTGTCCCTTTTTTCGGGGGGGTGGCAACTTGGCTAAATATTAAATGACACACATAGCTTATCTGAAGAGTCCCCTTCTTTTAAAACACAAGTTTAAGCTCCCTTTACAATGTGGAAATAAACCATATTAGTCATCAAGACAAATAGAAAGTTTGCTCAATTACCTGGTAAGTCAGAATGTTGACAGCTATAAGAAGGGGTACAAAATGGTTAAGGAACAATTTATTTCTGTTTGGGGAGGAGTCCTGGCTGTACCATAAGAGATCCATTTTCAGATCTAACCTCAATAAGGAAGTGAATCTCTCTGTCAGAGATAATGTAATTTAGTCCTTCTCTTGGCCACAATGTGACAGAGAAATATCACTGCATAACACATAGACACACAAAGAACACTCAAGTTGGAGAGATAAGCTTTTCTAAGGTTAAATGGAAAAACATCCAGTCAGCATTTCACAAAGCATACAGAAGAAAAGCCAGCTCACCATAAAAACGCATTTATACAGTGAGACCTAAAGCAAACATTGAACAATTTCATTATCAAAGGCAGAGTACAGGCTGGAGGTATGACTTTCACAAATTTCAAATTCAGATGGCAAATATGTAACATTGTTTTCATATAACTGGACTTAATTTGTATCACAAGCCCTCATTTCTACATGATAACAGAAATTTTAATCAATTCCGTGTAGACTCTGTCAAATTCAATTATTTTAAAGTATTAAACACAGTGAAGTTGAGGATTTTGTACTTTATCTCTTTTTCTCAAATTGATCCGTATTCTAACACATTTAATTAACTTGGTTTGAACTCGTGTTGTGCCAATGAGAATGGGTGCTTGGTTGGGAGGCACATTTGGTCGTATGTTCCTTTCACTGAAGTATACAATTCTGTGTGTTCTCACCCATGGGCTTCCCTCCATACCACCATCCACTGAGTTCTGTTCCACTTTGTTACTGTGGGTTCAGCCTTTTATGTCCTGCCCTTTTCGGTTATACATTCCACTCTGTGGTTTCGGCCACATTTATGTCTGGGCATAGTAACCTGTGAAGTTACTATTGCACAAACCTGGTGAGTGAACTAATATATCTTAGACAGAACCACATCTTATTCCAACTCAGCCATTGCTATTGTCCCCTGTTCTCTAGGGGCCAGAGATCTCTGTAGGGTTCACTGGTTCACAAGGTAATTGGACACAAAGCACTCTTGACTCCAGAATCCAGATTTTTTTTTTTTCTATTACCTTGTCCTTCCCTTTGAAGATGCTTTGTGGTACATATGGGATTTGGGGTACATGTTGGCATTTTCTGAGGGACACTCTCATCAAAAAATCATGCTTTGTTTTCACATTATCTCCTCTTTCATTATTGTGTTTGTTTGTTTTGTTTTGACAACCTGTAGGACTTTCTCTAACATGAAATGAGGTAGCACACAAAAGCAAAACAATTTGACAAACAGTAAACTTTCACTAAATTATTCTCTATTCTTCTAAAATGAGTCTTTTGTTGGGTGGGCACCTGGGTGGCTCAGTCGGTTAAGTGTCTGACTCTCGATTTTGGCTCAGGTCATGTCATGATCACAGTTTGTGGGTTTGAGTCCCCACTGGGCTCTGTGCTGATAGTACAGAGCCTTCTTGGATTTCTCTCTATCCCTCTCCTCCAGCCCCCCTCAAAATAAATGAATAAACATTTAAAAAATAGTAATAATAAAATGAGTCTTTTTTCTTGCCTAAAAGATCAGAATGTGATATCTTTTTCTTTTCCTTTTATGTCTGTCTCCTTCCTTTTCTGTAACAGTAATTTGTTCTGAAAGAATGAGGAAGGTGAGTCTAATGGTAATAAAGAAATTGTTGAGAATAATAACAGAAGGACCCAAATATCTACCGTGTGACTTTCATAATAGTAACAATAGCACTAACTCAATAAACTGACAAAATGTTAGCATAGAAACTAGAAAAGTAGCATTACAACAAAAAAGACAGAGAGGGATAGAAGGAAAAAGGAAGAAAGGAAGAGAGAGAGAGAGAGAGAAAGAAAGAATGAAGGAGAGAAAGAGAAAGAAACAGGAAGGCACTGTACATGTGTTAAAATGAACAGAACCTTAAAGCACAAAGAGTGAACCTTCATGTATACAAATTTTTAAAAGATCATTTAGGCAGCTGGGTAAACTATGAAATGGAGAATGTGATAAAACAATTGACCTGTATCACAATGTGTGAAACAACCACACAAAAGTGTATTTGGTGGGGGGAGAGAGGAGATACAGATTTAAATAACTTTAGGAAAGAATGGATTCTGGAAGACTAAAAATAAAACTGTGCCAAGCACTATATTCGTTAATAGTTCCCCTTGGGGTACAGGTGAACAATTCTAATAGTGCTGTACACGCAGAGTGGGACAGAACAACGGTGGGATCCCACGTCCTCACCGGTGAGAGCAAACAAAGGGAGGAAGCTAGACTGATCCTGGTGATAACGGATCAGAGTTGGAGACATTGGTATGAAATCATATTGAATTTAATACAGAGGCAGATAATTGCATATAGAAATATTTATGCATATGTGGATATACATGGCATAGTATACATACTGTTAAATTCATTAAACAAGGTCATTAGACTGAGCTTGCTTTAACGTCATGACGGCTTACAAAGCAAGTTAAAACCAAAGCCTACAAATGCCTCAGGTTAAGAAGTTGAAACCTAAGGACAACCAATCACAAACAGCCAACTAGGCTTTAAGCTACAACCAATCAATAGTTTCCTTACTGTGCCTTGGCATGTTTCTATACAAGTCTGTCTCTCCTGCATTCTCGCTGGTGGAGTGCTCTTAACCACTCTGGTTTGGTGCTGCCTGATTGGAATGGGCTTTTGCTCAAATAAACTCTTAAAAATTTTAATATGCTACAGTTTATTTTTGAGCAACATGTGTTTCCTTGCTCTGAGAACTGAGAGAGCCTAGAAACAATGACATCTGAGTAGCAATAACATACCCAGCACCCATAGCTTGATTTCTGATACATTTCTCCACTAAAACGAACCGGGGTTTTTGGAGAAATGGCTACTTCTACAACTCGGCAGGAAATATCCAAGATGAGACTGGAACGTGTAGGGCCAGGCATTAAAGAAATCCACCCTCTCCCCCCACAAAAAAGAAAAGAAGAAAAGAAGACTGTTTTTGTCACATGGACATGGGAACCACCAGTGGAAAGAGCTTCCAAAGACAGGGAGAAGCGTGAGAAACAAAATAGATAAACTAGTGTCGAGATATGACTTAAAGTTTAAGTAAATATTTGTGAGTTCAAACTGATCTAAATAAATTCTTGAATAAAACGTTAAACAGATGCACAGAGAAATCACTAAACTGTGTCAATACGCTGCCTGCAACAAGGCGGAGCATAATTCTGCCCTCCTTAGACCCCCTTCCTCACTCTTTCAGAAAATTCCTGCTGCAGAAAAGAAAGAAGACAATAGACACAGAAGAAAAAAAAAAAGATGTTAGATGGTGGGTTTTCTAGGTAAAAATGACTCCTTTTAGAAGAAATAGAGAAAGATTTGATGAGTTTACTATGAGGTAATTTTTTTTAAGTTTTTAATTTATTTAGTTTGAAAGAGAAAGAGAGAGTGCGGGAAGAGGTAGAGAGAGAGAGAACCTCAAGTAGGCTCCGCCCTGTCAGCACGGTGCCTGACGTGGGGCTCCAACCCATGAACTGTGAGATCAAAATTTGAGCTGATATCAAGAGTCAGACGCCCAACAGACTGAGCCACCCAGGCACCCCACAAGTTGTTTTGTTTTTAATGAGAATTATGTCAAGTAATTAATGGCCCCAATTTTACCATAACGTGTGATGTCAGTGGGAGAAAGCACAAGTGTGGGGTGTATGTTAACTCTCAGTATGATCATCCCAGTTTTTCTGTAAATTGAAAATTGTTTTAAAATAAAAAATTTATTTAAAAAAATAGAGGAAGTTAAAAAAAAATCCTGATTGATTTTTAAGCCAAATTTATTATTTTGCAAAGACAGTAAATTTTCTGGTACAGACATGTTATAGTTGCTGGTGATTTGTCACAACCTGGTGACATTATGGGTCTTACGGGATTTCTTGTCACCTAGCTTTGTTGATCACATTATCCATGGGGGGCTTGTTTGCATTTGTGTGAAGGTCTACGCTGCTGCCTTCACTGTCTTTCCAGAATTACTAGTACTCTTAATAATATCTTCAAACACACTTACATGTTTTAATTAATTTATTTTTTATTGTTTTCATGTTTATTTACTTTTGAGAGCAAGAGAGAGACAGAGCACGAGTTGGGGAGGGGCAGAGAGAGAGGGAGACACAGAATCTGAAGCAGGCTCCAGGCTCTGAGTTGTCAGCACAGAGCCCGATGTGGGACTTGAACCCACAAACTGTGAGATCAGGACCTGAGCTGAAGTCGGATGCTTAAGTGACTGAGCTACCCAGGTACCTCTATGTGTTTTAAATAAACATTGGCTAAATTTTATTAAAATACTTTCTAAAGCTACTATAGGATGGGATTTTGCTGTGCAAGTGGTTTTTGTCAAAGCTAATGGACAGTTATTCTCAGGATGTTAAAGATCAGATTGCTTTATATTTTCATACACTGCCTCACCTCTTTGCTCACCACTAATTTTTTTTGCAATGTGATGAAATAATATATTATAGTTTTATTAATGTTATTATAAGATATTCCAGTTGTTCACATTATATTTTCAAAAGTAAACATATTTTTGTATTAAATATGAAACATCATCATGTTATTCACAATTGTATACTCTTCTGTAAACCTTATGTTTTTAATTTGATCAAGTCATAGTGTTAATACAAGCGATAATTCCTTAGTAGGAGGAGGATCTAATTAGATTTCATGTCACTCAGTAAAATTAAAATTTTAATTCAAATGTAAATCATAGCAGGATGGAAATATGAGACTTGAAAGAACATCTGCCAAGGTTTTGGACTTCGGGTTTTACGTTACTTTTGTCGTCTATTTGGGTTGGTTTGAGGTAGAGCCCTGCTTTATTTTCTATAGGCTAGCATGGCACTTGATGGCAAAAGGTTGTTGCTAGAGAAGAATTCCATTGTGCTTTATAGTTTACTTCCCCCAAGTAAACGCATCACACACATTGGAACACATGCTTCCGAAAAACCAAAACACCAAAAAAACCTAAACGAAACCAAAACAAAAAAAAACTTCACATTACAAATATTTCTGCATTTATGCAAAATAAAATGTATTTTTGACATCTATGTTCATTGAACTGTAGGTTCCTGTTTTCATGACTGCTGAAATGTATTAAAAGCATATGCTGCATACGATCTAGAACATCTTAAACATATACTGGAATTTTATACTGTGTGTTCAAATTGATTGGGGGATTTCAGAGCACATACTTCTTCCATCTGCTATAAACAATAGAGACAGATTCCTGAGAAATAATTTAGCTCTACTTGTCCCCTCATCTCGCTGGGTACTGCATGAACTATTGTCCACCTGCTTCAGTTGTGATGTGAACGGCATCACCTCAATCCACACAAGATAACTCTCCCATCGCAGAGGAAAGTCTGTCTCACAAATCTAGGTCATAGTGCCTCATGACAGCCTGTGAAATGGAAATACTAGAACACACACAGATGAAAAGTGCATGAAAGTGCATCAGCATGGAGCCTGATGTGGGACTCGAACTCACCCATTGTGAGATCATGACTTGAGCAGAAATCAAGATTTGATTGCTTAACCGACTGAACCACCCAGATGCCCCCAAATCATCACTTTTCTTCAATGTAATTCACCAAACAATTTCTGCAAGTGAAGTAAGTCTGTGCTCTAGATAAATAAAGCTTCTGCTCTGGAATTAATAGGTTTCGAACTATTTTCCTTATTTTTATTTGAAGACGGTTTCAGAATTGAAATAGATCACTTTTTTTCCCCTCAAACACTTCAGGATAACAATCATGGATAAATAGATATTTATAGTTTCTCTCATATAAACATAACATGTATCAAATGATTCATGGAATTTGTATTTGTTTGTCTTCCCTAGACGTGCAGCTATAATGAAACCCAGACAATCAGAATTAAATTTCTTCCAGCACAATGTATTTTTCTACCAGTCTTCTGTATTATTTTTGAGAAATCTCTGTATTTATTTCCCCCAGACTGTGAGCCTGAAAACCTAGACATGACTGGGTATTGTTGGACAGGTGGTCACAACCAAGTTCCCTTGCTGGCAGATCTCACGTCCAAGCTCAAAATATAAGCCACGTGCACAGAGAGCATTACTAGAAAGCAAGTAAGCAGCTCCATCGGGACTGAAGGTCTCTGAGGAATACTTTAAAATACTCTGTGTAGCCTCGCCTACCACTGACCATTGATGGCCTCATTACGTGGATGTCATGTGTATACTAAAACAACGACATGGTACAATATACAAATTTGGGGGCCACAACAACAACACCACCTTTCAAAACGCTTTCAGAAAAAAAAAAATCCTTTGAGGCTTTTCCATTTTCCAACTAAATTAGATTCTCCTTTGATGTGAGGACACAGCAGTGCTTTTGACATTGTTAATAGTTTTCTTATCAAAATCATTTAACTGAGAGCCTTTGTCAAAAGGATTTTTAGTAAATCTGAACAGCATTTTTTTAAACCTAGAGCACTGACAGATGGCACATAACTTCTCTACTCACAGCCACTTAAAAGCAAACTGGTTTCAGTGCACTGTTATTATTTACACGCTATTATCTGAATAGCACATGTACAGATGTCAGAATAGCTCAAGAGGTCGAAGACGGGTTCCAGTGAGCAGAGGGGCACATACATGGACACCAGAAGAGTAGCTGAGCTTTTACTTAAACCCTACTTAAAAGGGAAATGAGGTTCTTTCACATGGCGTGGAGGAAACAAAAACCTCAAAGGACAATAGATACCACAATATAATGAGTGGATGAATTCTCTATTGCTACAAAGAATAATGCTATGTGTACACCAATGTTTCTTACTAAATCGCATTTTGAACACATACGAATAGTGATGATTCATGTCGTGTGTATCAGCAACAAAATCATTTGAGGATTTTTTATCCACATGACTGTGCCATCTAGAGATCATTGACTCCTTTTATCAACAATGTTACTACTCAAATATGCCAAAAACCTTAGGTGGATTAAAAAGATAAAATTTATCCCATATTCTAATAATGGCTCAAGCGTGAATAAATGGATACATTTTATTGTCCTTACATTGCTTACTTGACCATCAAGCTTTTTCTCTCCTTTAAAAATCGTTAGCATAGCTTGCACTAGTGACACAAATAAAATCACACTCGTGGGTTTCTATAACTCTGACTACTCTGATCTCCCAGGAGACTTTCCCTCACATTTTATGTCAAATTGGTGATTTCCAGGGTTGATTAGAATCTAAGAAAACAGACATTCCTCTAGTATTGGAAAAGGGATAATGGTACAGTCTTGTGGGGGCTTTGTTTTGTTTCTTGAGGGTGATTTGGCATATATTTAAAAATGTTTAATTGAACAAATATTTGAATTTCACTTCTAGTAATGTCTCAAATATACACATTTGCAAATGAATACCAAGAAGGATAAGTCTCTCCAGTGCAATATCATTGGTAATAGCAGAAAACTGAGAAACCACTGTCCCAGGATTTGTGGTAAAATAATCGTGGAACCTTTATCCTATTCAATACCTGTTAAAATAGGTAAGGTCAAGATCGATCTGTGATTACTGGCCGGGAAAATTCATATCATTAGTATAATATAAAATGATATCAAACATCAGACATATAATTAATAGAAAATAAAATATCAAATACTTAAATTTTATACCATCTTCCTTCAAATAGTATGTAGATTAATTTATGAAATTCTATTACATAAAATGGTTTTTACATGGAAAATCATTTATTTATAGTGATTAACCTAAGGATATGAGTAATTTTTTAACTAGATGGGTAAAGAGGGTTTTCTAGTTTAACTGCATGTTTTCCACAAAATTTTTTCAAAAAAAATTTTAAAAATCATAATTCATGTGTTATTATTTCTTACATCATCATCAATAATGATGTTAAATACATTTAAACTTTTCTTCACCATATTGTCATTGATGATATTTAGAAAACAGTATCTAATTAAATAAAAGAAATATCTCTGTGCACACATTTTTTCTGACTCATTTCCGGTGGCAACTATCCAAAGAGGACATCATTATTAGCAATTTATGTTTCTTATTTTGACCTGCAATATGACCTAGCTGTGTGAATGCCCATGCACACTTGAAGAGTATGATGTTGG
Organism: Panthera uncia; assembly: GCF_023721935.1. Lineage (NCBI taxonomy): Eukaryota > Metazoa > Chordata > Mammalia > Carnivora > Felidae > Panthera > Panthera uncia. Next base: position 131,107,305 of record NW_026057577.1, on the reverse strand, counting down.
GGACAATATTCTATAATATCTTTAAAGTAAAGTGGTGGCTAGTGTCATCCAGGTTTTCTGCATCCTACTTATTTTCTTTCCATCTGATCTATTACTGAAAAACAAAGTGAATATTGGTTACAGTCTATAATTATAGATCTATTTATCAAATTTTACTTCAAGCATTTTCACAGTCTTTTAATAGGTGCACACACACTTAGAATTTTATATTCTTTTGAAAAATTCACTCCTGACTCTAGAAATACACCTTTTGGAAGTTTATTTTGTTTGATACTAATGTAGCTACTCCAGCTTTCTTTTGATCAGGGTTTGTAATGTGTATCTTTGACATCCTTTACTTTAAAAACAATTTTTTTAGTGCTTCTATTTATTTTTTTTTTAATTTTTTTTAACGTTTATTTATTTTTGAGACAGAGACAGAGCATGAACGGGGGAGGGGCAGAGAGAGAGGGAGATACAGAATCTGAAACAGGCTCCAGGCTCTGAGCTGTCAGCACAGAGCCCGACACGGGGCTCAAACTCATGAACCGTGAGATCATGACCTGAGCTGAAGTTGGATGCTTAACTGACTGAGCCACCCAGGCACCCCTACATCATTTACTTTTATTAGATCTGTATTTATATATATTTTTAAAGTTTTTTTTTTTTTTTTTTTTGAGAGAGGAAGAGAGAGAGCACATGGGATGGGCAGAAAGAGAGGGGGAGAGAATCCAAAGCAGGCACTGTCAGCACAGAGACTGATGTGGGGCTTGAATTCATGAACCATGAGATCATGAACTGAGTTGATATCAAGATTTGGTTGCTTAACCCACTGAGCCACCCAGGTGCCCCAGTCTGTATTTATGTTTGAAATGATTTTGTAAACAACATATTATTAGATTTTACTTTGTAGCCAATTAGTATCATATCTGTCTTTTGAGTGTTTAGACCATCTACATTTAATGTGATTATTTATACGGTTAAATTCTAAACCTCACTACCTGTTTTGTACTTTTTCATTTTTTTATTTTTTCTGCCTTCTTTTAAGTTAAATAAGCACTTTCTATTATTCCATTTTATCCCTACTACTAATGTATTGTTTGTACTTTTTAAATGTTTTAACTGTTGCCCTTGCATTTGCATTTTACATTTTTTCTAACTTTATTGAGATATTATTGACATATAACATATGTAAATTTAAGGGGTACGTGATGATTTGATATATGTATATATTACAAAATGATGACCACAATAAGGTTAGTTACCACTCCCATCCCTACACACAATTACCATTTTTTGTACATTTGGTGATAACATTTGAAATGTTACTCCTTCCAGTGACGCCTTTCAAGTTATAATACAGTATTGTTAATTATAGTCACATGCCATATATTAGATCCCCAGAACTTATTCATCTTACAGCTGGAAATTCATAACCTGTAGGTCAGCACATCTCTCCGCTTTCCCCACCAATCTTTTTTCTATTTCTATGACTTTAGTTTTCTTAGATTATACATGTAAATGAAATCATATGGTGTTTGTCTTTCTTAGCCTGACTTATTTCACTTAGCATAATGCCCTCAGGATCCATCTATGTTGTATCAAATGGCAGGATTTCTTTTTTTACATTTAAAAAAAATGTTTATTTATTTTTGACAGAGGGAGAGACAGAGCACGCATGGGGGAGGGGCAGAGAGAGAGGGAGACACAGAATTGGAAGCAGGCTCCAGGTTCTGAGCTGTCAGCACAGAGCCCAACGCAGGGCTCAAACTCACAGACCAGGAGATCATGACCTGAGCCGAAGTCGGATGCTCAACCGACTGAACCACCCAGGCACCCCAGGATTTCTTTATTATTTTATGGTTGAATAATATCTCATTGTATATATACCACACTTTCTTTATCCATTCATCTGTCAGTGGACAGTTGTTTCTACTGGTTGACTATTGTGAATAATGTGGCAATGAACATGAAGGAACAGATCTGTCTCTCTTTAAGATAACAATTTCATTTCATTCATATATAAAGGATTTCATATATTCAGAAGTGAAATTACTAGGGCATGCAATATGCATTTTTACTTAATCAGATTGTATCTTCAAATAATATTATCCTGTTTCATGTATCAAATAAAGGCTTTGCAACACTATATTCCCTTTCATCCTTCATACTGTTGCTGTGCTATTGTGCTATTTATGCTTACATACGCTGAAAAGCACAGAATGCATGTCTACAATATTTTTCGTTACACAGTTGGTAATCCTTTAGAGTAATTAAGGACAAATTAACTTTATTTTTATTTTCATTTATTCCATTTCCATCGCCCTTCGTTTTTATGTGTATATAAACAATTTTTGTCTAGTTGTATTCCTTCTATTTGTAAAAGAAACCATTTTAACATTTATGTATTGGGGATCTGCTCAGAATGTATTCTTTTGGTTTTTATTTTCTGAGAAAGTACTTCCTCACTTTCGAAAGATATTTTTACTAGATACAGATTTCTGCATTAACAAAAATTTTTTAATATACTTTCAGCAGGTTAAAGATATCATTTTATTGTCTGATAGGTCACATCATGATCTAGCTTGCATGATTTCTGGTGAAAATCTTGTATAATTATATTTTTGATTCTGCTGTATATCTGTATGTTATGACTCTTTGTCATTCTAGCTGCCTTCAAACTTTTTTTTTTTAATTTCTTTGGGTTTTAGCATTTTCTTTATAAATTTTTTTCAACAGTTATTTATTTTTGAGAGATGGAGAGAGAGAGAGAGAGAGACCGCAAGTGGTGGAGGGGCAGAGAGAAAGGGAGACACAAAATCTGTAGGTTTTAAGCTCTCAACTGTCAGCACAGAGCCTGACATAGGGCTCAAACCCACAAGCCATGAGATCATGACCTGAGCCAAAGCCTGATGCCCAACCTATTGAGCCACCTCGTCGCCCCTGGTTTTCAACATTTTCAATATAATATATACTTATATGTGTGTGCATGTACATACATCTGTATATTTATTTCAATTGGTATTCTCTGAGCTTTGTGAATGGTGTCCGTTATTAATTTTGGAAGATCCTTATTTATTCAAGTACTGATTTCTTTAAGTATTTCTCTCTTTTTTTTCCTAGGATTTTAATTCTGATTACATGTCTGTTACATCATTTGGTATCCATGCTGTAACCCCCAACCCACAGCCAAGTTTATGGATGCATTGTTCTGTTTTTATCACTTTTTTAAAAATTTGTGCTTCAGGTGGAATACTTTTTAGTTTTATGTTTACTAATTCTTTCCTTCCCTACTCGATTAGAACATTTTTCATTTCTGCCCTTCTATTTTCCATTTCTAGGATTTTGGGGGGATTTTCCTTATAATTTTTATTTTCTCCCACGATTGCCCATTTTATTTTATATGGTTCCACCTTTTCTAATAGAGCCTTTAACACAACATTCACAGTTATTTTAATTTCTATACTACTTGTATCCTTTCTTGTTCCTGTTCTGTTAATTGCTTTGTCTCTTAGCAATATGTTTTTGTTGTACTCTTTGCTTTTTCATCTGCCTTGCAATTTGATGTCTTTTTTTAAGACAGTAGATACTGGAGTAAGTAGATTTTATGTGTGACATTTTGCACATCTTTCCTCCTGCTAGGTTTGAGTGTGGAGTTTAAAGTCAATTTATTCAGTAGTTGAATTTATTTGCGGTCTGTTGTTGCTATGCTTATCCTCAGTGTACTACAGGCTTCGAATTTCCAGCCTTGTGTTTAGGGTGGAAATTGGCTTGCCAGAGGGGATTTATAAATGTCTTCCCCACCTTCAGTTTTGGATCTTCTCTATGTATCATACCTAAGAATGCTTCTCTCCATGGTGCTTTAATTCTCTCGGCAGTATTCCACTAGTCCTTACACTTGAAATTTGTTAGCCTGGTGATGAGGGAGCAATGCTCGTTCCTTATCTTTTTATGCCAAGTGGAAACCAATAGCGTCAGCAGTTTATTTTAGATTGGTGCCATCATATCAGACTTATTCTACGATATATCAGGCCCGACTTTTTTTTCCCTCTTTTAGAAAATGCTGCGAGTCTCTAAATATGGATTGAGTTTGAGGCAGTTTTGCAAAAGAGGTGGACAACAGGAAAGTCTAGAGCAAATGTTCCTAAATTTTCTCAGTTCTCCTGGACCTGCTCAAGCTCATCCTGATGTAATGCTTCTGTTATAAAATGGTTTGCATTTACATCAACCACACCATTTGACTCAGGCAGCTCATGTTACACAGTCACAGGAGGACTCCTCACAGACATTCTGTCTCTATCAAGGCTCAATAACAAACCATTAATTTGTTTTTCTTTCCCTGTACAGAGTGAATTTCTCTGATCTCAGTGGCATGGTCTTACAGTGCGACCTCAGGCAGGTCTTGGCTTAAACTCCAGTTAGGCTTGCTAGAAACACCACACACATTTCTGTCCACCACTGCTATGTCCAGTCCCATCTTATCCAGTGGTCTTATGGACCTAGTGGCAGAACAGGTTTCTCTTCAGGGTTCCCCTAGTGCACAGGACTCATGCTCTGGGATGCATAAAAAACTCAGCCTTACAACATATCTGATATTGGGTAAGGAAGCCATTTTCTAAATGCTCTACTATCTGCCCCTAAATTTCCTGCAGATCTCTTGAAAGTATTAATTTTATTAGAGGAAGTCTTAGATGAAATAATTTTATTAGAGGAAGTCTTAGATGAAATAATATGCCCTTTTCCTAACAGTGGGGTGCTCAGAATGCTGCAAATCATTGGTCCCTTAATATCTTCACTCACATTAAAGTACTCTGAGTGTTCATGGAGTTTATCTTCCATCCTCTTGTACGCATTTACCTCATAAGACAATTTATATCACTTGCCAGACACTGATTATCAGATCTAATCTGCATGTATCAATGTGCTGTCCTGCACCGTGGACTCTCTTAGGGCAGAGCCCAGGAGCATTTACAGAGTAATCAGGCAAAAGAGAAAATGTATATAACTGTAACTGTCTTTCCCACGCAAAGAAGATACACTTTTGATTTTACCTATTGATGCAGACTGAGAGGCAGATATTCATATTATCATGGACACATACCAAATACCAGGGGCTAGGTTAATGTAATCTTCTGAAGACAGTATATTTAGAACAGTGGCTGCAGTTGGGGCAACGATATGTTTTAAACATATTATCAATGTGCTGCTATAAGTCATGTTCCTACTGGTTTCTGCCAAGGACTGACAAGGTGAATTGAAAACAGATGCTATAATGAGACCACCCCATTTCGTTCTTCGAATGTGTGATACTGGTGATTATCTGTGAAGTTCCTCATGGAACTTGGATTCTGATTTGCTTTCTTTACTAGAGGTGGGGAGGCAGGTTCAGGGACTCCCACCTAACTCTTTGTGTCGTAACAATCATGGTCCAGGTTTTAGGGAACCGTGGTGAGGCTTCTCTCAGATGCTAAGTACATGTGATCCATCCAAAGTTGCCATTGAGACATGATTTTGCTTGGAAACACCCAAGGACCTCTGACCTCTGTTCATGGCTTTCTGTGACTTTATTTAATGTTAAATTTGCTACAGACACTCTAAAAATCATTGGAACCACTCACACATGATGACCAAGCTATTGCACTAAAGCCTGAATGAGTTGGAAGAAACTCCTTTGCTTTGAGGTTTACTCAAAACATAGAGCCTGATAAAGGGGTCAGAGCAGTGCAGCCACATTTGTTATTCATTTCCCCAATATCTATGAAGCTCATGAAGTATTTCACATTTTTCTTAGAAGTAGTGACTGCAGAGCGTAACAATGTGACCTTTGTTTTGCAGAGGATATATTAATATACTTCCAATCAAATACACCACCTGCCCTAACGATAGAGTCTTAGTATTTCTGTAGACTTCACCTCTCATCCCATTGTACAAATACCTCTCGCCGGCTTACTGGGTGCCTGCTACCTCCTGATCCCCAGTATTCATCAACGTATTGCTGCGTCATGTCCTTACAGGATGTGAGAGAGTCAGCCTCCTTGCAGACGGGTTTGCATAGAGCTGGACAAGGCAGTCAGCCTTCCACATGACTCCTTTTCATTTGTGGTAGACAGTTTTTATGCAGACAGAAAAAAGAAATATTTGACAAATCAACAGCAACACAAGAAAGTGGAGGTTTTAGGTTTATTCCAGGGAAAAGACCATATGTGAGACAAAGGCATCAATTGAAGTTCCTAACTAAATGTAATTCTCTAAGATCACTCTATCTTTATAAGCAGGTGAGTTGAATGTAAATATTAAAGGAATCACCATAATGTATTTTCAAATCTTTGAGGATGACATTGATCTCTGTGATTCTCCACAAAGATGTGATTTCCTTTTTATTAAATATTTTATTTATTTATTTATTTATTATTTTTAATGTTTATTTATTTTTGAGAGAGGGAGAGAGGGAGACAGAATCTGAAACAAGTTCCAGACTCTGAGCTGTCAGCACAGAGCCCAATGCAGGCAGGAACTCACAAACCACAAGATTATGATCTGAGCAGAAGTCAGACTCTTAACTGACTGAGCCACCCAGGTGCTGCCCCCCCCCTTTTTTCCTTTTTATTTATATTTTTAGAATGCAGTGCAGCTCCAGAATCTTTACCTTACCTTCCTATCATAATCGTTTCTTTTTTATTTTTTTATTTTTTTTTCAACATTTTTTATTTATTTTTGGGACAGAGAGAGACAGAGCATGAACGGGGGAGGGGCAGAGAGAGAGGGAGACACAGAATCGGAAACAGGCTCCAGGCTCCAAGCCATCAGCCCGGAGCCTGACGCGGGGCTCGAACTCACAGACCGCGAGATCGTGACCCGGCCGAAGTCGGACGCTTAACCGACTGCGCCACCCAGGCGCCCCAATCGTTTCTTTTTAAAAAACATATTTTTCAGGATCTAGTGCTAGGATTTCTTTTGTGCTGTAAATGTCTGTCCAAACTATACATTGAGCCTAAATTAAGTAGACTCAAAGCAGCAATCACACTGATTGTCCAAAAGACTTAAAGATTCCTCTTTAACCAGAGAGCCATGGTGATACTCCTCTTCAGGAGTTAACTTTCCTTCAGGGTTAGTGTCCACTAATCCTTCAATGCGTAGGATATTTGTACTTACTATTGTTTAGGTTCTATACTAAATACCAGGATATTGGGGCATGTGGGTGGCTGAGTCGGTTAAGCGTCCGACTTTGGCTCCGGTCATGATCTCGCGGTCTGTGAGTTCGAGCCCATCGGGCTCTGTGCTGACAGCTGAGAGCCTGGAGCCTGCTTCGGATTCTGTGTCTCCCTCAAAAATAAACATAAAAAAAAAAAAAAAAGAAAGAAAGAAAAGAAAAGAAACCACCAGGAAATTAGCACTCTGGTAACTCAAAGTGCTCTGTATCTTCTAGATTTACTGAAGTCATAGAGTGTTAGGGATGGAACTATTTCCCAATATCCACTTCAATCTAGCCTGCACTTAATTTTTACTTTCGATATTGCTGTTAGACATAGGGAGTAGAACTTTAGTGGGTTGTCTGTATATTTGAATTATAGAGACAATGTGTGACTGAGCCCAGCCAACCTGTAATTCACACTCTGAGGATTCTACCGACTATACTGCCTATGCGAAAAGCACACCCATAGAGCCACAGAGAGCTTATGCTGCTTCTTGACCTGTAGTAGTTCCCAAGTAGTCTGGCAGATCCATCCTAAATAAAAACAGACTTCCCCTTGGGCTGGAGACTTAGAATGGGGTGGCAATCAACAGGAATTGAGTTCAACTTTTTTCAGGTAGAATGCATCAATATTATTTTTGCTATTTAAAAAATTAGTAAATAAATAATAATGTGGTACGAGCACTAGGTTTTATACGTGAAATTGAAGAGTTGATACAAATTTGGGCCATGTTTGTGGAGTCTTCATCATGATTATTTTTTAAAATTTATTTTAATGTTTCTTTATTTTTGAGAGAGAGAGAAACAGAGCATGAGTGGGGAAGGAGCAGAGAGAGAGGGAGACGCAGAATGTGAAGCAGGCTCCAGGCCCTGAGCTGTCAGCACAGAGCCTCACACAGGGCTCAAATCCGTGAACTGCGAGCTCCTGACCTGAGCCGAAGTCCAACACAACCGACCTGGCCACCCAGGCACCTCATAATTATTCTTGAGTGCAGTGAAATTATGATGTATTGTTTAGGAATGTGTGGTAATGATTTCCAGTTCTCAGATTTACCTGGTGCCCCTTTCGTTTCATGTACTTGAGAGTCCATATTCAGCCCTTTGAGGAAAGGGCCACTAGTTCTGACCAGTAGGCTCTGAGTGACACATAACATTTTCTGAAGCACTTTATTGTAGGAGACTTCTTGTCCTGCCGGGACATCCCTTGGAGCCTCATGTCGAAATGGTGACATTTTAATAAAGTAGAGTTTCCATCAGCCTGGGCTCTTCTGTCATGAGCAGAAGCTCTGCACTGTCTTGGATGTGTAATATGAGCCAAAAATAAAAGTTTTTTGACCGTTTGTAGTACATTTCATCACAGCACAGCCTAGCCTACCCTAGTTAGTTGAGGTTAACTGGTAGCCATCTATGGAAAAAATCATGCTGGCTAAATTAAGTACAATTAAATTTACCAGAAGGATATTAGGGGTTAAATGGATTGACAAGAAGCTGGGAAACAGGTCTGTGAATGGGGTTGAGGAAATTCCAAGGAATCAGGAATATAGAAGCAAAAATCCTCTGATAACAGTAACAATAGGATGTGTATTATATTTTAAGTAATAGATAACTGGTTCTTCTCACCTAATATCTTCAAAAATCCTTTTCCCAGATCTGGGGATGAAATCTTATGGCACTTTGACTTCTTTGGCTTATTGAAAGTGTGGAGTTTTACTCTCCCAACAAATTACAAAAATTAGAAGGAGGCAGGTGATTCTCCAAAAGGAAATAGAATGTTATAAGGAAGAAAGAGCTGGCAGATGTTTGGTGGTGAAATCTCACAAAAGTCCACAATATACAATTTGTATTTGGAAACTGGGCATGGACGACTCCAATGTCATCAGGACAGGATGGTTCACGTACAGCAGTAGACATGAACTCACTAAATGCGGTGTAAAGAGACTCTATAATACAGCTGAATGTGTTTATTTCTTCAGTAGAAAATGTTAAAACATTTATGTGAGTACTTAAATGTTATTAGATTAGCAGCACAATCAATAATTTGAGATGATATTTTTTAAAAAATGTGATTTTGTATGTTTATTTTCTATCTAAGATTTCTTATAATTTCAAGCATTTATATTATTTATTGATGAATTAAATACAATGTAAATATTTCTTTCAGAAGGCATTGGCACAAGAATATCGCAGCAGTATATTTGGGTACAGCACAAATACTGAACGCCAAAATTAATGAAATATTTTCTTAGTTGTCTTCTTTGTATTGTGTTTCTGTATGGCTAGGGCTTTTGTCTAATCATTAACTGATGAGGTTATAGGGCATTTTTTTGGTGTGTTTTTTGTTACGTTTATATGCCTGATTTCATCAAAGATTTATAACAGAAAAGCTGACCCATTGGAAATGAATATAATACCTTTATTTTAAAATAGTATTTACATTCCATTGGCTATGTTTAATGTTAAAAATACAATACAAGCTACTTCATAAAGCTTTGAGTATATTGCATGACAAATAAACGACCTACTTGGGTGGATTAAAAGTAATTTAAAAATTATTTTTAAATGAACAAGTAACTTTCACATGAATGTAGAATTTTATTTTGTACCATGGAATAAATGAATCTATCATTACCCTCATACTCATGTAATTTCTAAAATTATTTAGTCTTTACCAAAATTTTGCCTAAATGGAATAATTTATAGATAAGTTATATTTCCTAGTTTCTTTTTATGGCTTAGTATAAAAAGTATTATTCATTTCTAGTGGGGAATGATTAATTCATAAATCATTGTACAAATAATATGGCAAATGATTTGAAAAATTGCATTATAGATCAAGTTCATGGAGATAGTCAATAAACAAAAAGAAAGCAATTGAGACTGTAGTAATGAATGCATGGAGGAATTCATGGAGAAAAAAGTGTTGAATACATAAATTATTAAAATTATTATTATTAATTTTTATTAAAACTGCCTTGCTACATATTCTGGCATTTAGAACCCCACACACAAAGTTCACATTACTGATAAGAATCTAGTGACAACTAGTGATATTGAAGGAAAATTAACATATAAGTTCCTTAGGAATCTATGAGGCTTCAGTGAAATATATCTGGTCTTATACTTACAATATTCATTAGGTAAATTGTGTACCATAACTCTCTTATTTAGACACTTATATCACCTTTCTTTGATTATGGTAGGCTGATATGCACGTGATGATTTTTATAGTGGTATATTTACTTTTAAAACTATCACTTAGCTTTATTTTGTATCTTGTTAAATATATTTCTTGAAAGTATTAGAATACTGGGCTATTGTTATTTTCTAGTTATTATTTTGGTCCATGAAGTCTTTGTCTTATCTTTAATATTTCATTGGGGTTATAATTTGTAACTCATATTTTATTGTTCATACACCAAGTTATGAAGCCCAAAGTGTTGTTTTCACATTCATTTTTCACCATTACCTTCAAATTTCACTTTTACCTGTTTTTGATCAGGTCAAAATTACATCTCCAAGATATTTTTGCATGTTTTCTATAAATTCACTCTCTTGTTATTTGCCCATTATTTTTTTTTTAATGTTTACTTATTTTTGAGAGAGAGTGAGAGACAGAGTGTGAGTGGGGGAGGGAAAGAGAGAGAGGGAGACACAGAATCCAAAGCAAGCTCCAAGTTCTGAGCCTGGTGCGGGGCTAGAACTCACAAACTTGGAGATGATGACCTGAGCTGAAGTTGGATGCTTAACCAACCAACTTGAGCCACCCAGACATCCTGTTATTTTACCATTAATTTTTTTTTCCTAATCTATCATTTGCCATCTTTTTAAAAATTATTTTTAAGTAATCTCTACACCCAATATGGGGCTCAAACTTACAAACCCAGAGACCAAAAGTTACATGCTCTACTGACTGAGCTAGTTGGGGACCCCTCATTTACCATATTTTGTGTAATCGCTTTATTTATATATTATACTTAGACATAGATAGGCATATGCATGTATAAATACACACTTACTAAATACATATATATACAAACATGATATAAACCCTGGTATTTCCTACCTAAATATTCATTCTCTAAAATTAAACACTTCAGTCCTTCTAACTGTATTTTTTTTCCCCCAATATAATATGCAACACTAGGCAATAGCCAGTGATTGACATAAATAGCTAAGTTAGTCCAAGTACATTTATATATATATATGTATGTATGTATATATGTAATATATATGTATATATGTAATATATATGTATATATGTAATATATGTATATATGTAATATATATGTATATATGTAATATATATATATATATATAGAGAGAGAGAGAGAGAGAGAGATACAGATATAGATATATATGCTTATATGTATCATCTCCCAAGCAGAAATGTTCAAGTTATATCACTTTTTATATTCTGTGAAAGATTGTCACTAACAATCTTCAGTGTGGTAATTTTGTTGGATGTATTAATAAGGTAACATGATTTTTTTAGACTTCTGTTATATCTTTACTATTCTTCCACTGAATGAAGTGTTCCTTATTCCTCTGATAAATCTGTATTTATTCTCACCACTATGACCACTTAGCTTTGCATTCTTTCTGTGGAGACAATTCAATTTAACAAATATTGATTGAGTGAATACTCTGAGAAAAGTGCCCTTTTATATGCTTTAGATGGACAATGATAGTACATATAAGCATATGTTGAAAGGAGATATGTGCTGTGGAAATAAATAGAGTACACTAAGGGGTATTTTAAAGGCAGCATTCGTGGGATGCAATTTTAATTGAGATGGTCAGAATTGAATTCATCAAGAGGGTACAATTTGAGCAAGGCCTGGGAGTAAAGGATAAGTCCTGAAGAGCCTTTTAGGCAGAAGAAAGAGAAAATGTAAATGTCCCACAACAGACAGTGCTGAGTGCATTTGAGGAAGATCAACCAAACCAGTGTGGCTGAAAAAGGATAAGTGATGAGTAGTTGACAATGAGATCAGATATGTCATTAAAGGTAATGCTTTTGGCTTTTATTATAAGTGAAGGTGGGAGTGCATTGAAAGGTTTTGAATAGTTGAGTGTCTTGATCTGATTCACATTTTAAAAGCATACACCTTGCTTCCCTGTGAAAAGCAAATTATAGAGAGCAATACTCTAATGTAATCTCTTGACATTCTCCCCTTCTCTCTGTTCTCATTAACATTGTTTTTGTTGTGTCTTGTGTACTATATTTCTCCATTCACCTTTCCTTCAATGTCTTGTCTTTGCTATATGCCAAAATTTTCACTACAGCCTTTCCAGAAATCTTTTTATTTTTTTTCCAGGCCTGCTTGAAGGATTTTATTCTCCATAAAAAAAGCTAAAGGGAAAAACAGATATATTTCAAGCAATTTCATCTTCTCCTTTTATAGAGATTTTATATTGCATTTTCAGGATACAAAACAATTTGCTTATATCACTAAATAGGTCACTTGGTGTATAAACTTCCAGAGTTACTTCAACTACAATCCTATGTAGTCCTCCTAGTAATTTCAGTTATAAGCACAGTCCATACCTTTGTTTCAAGGCTCCTAGAAATTATTGCATTATTATTTATATTTGAGTTTAACTACCATTCTATTCTGTCTTCCTACCCTAGTGCCCTAGTGCATTTAACCTGACATTATACTTAGGATAATCATTATCTCTCATTAGCAGTCAAACTTCCTAAAACTAAACTAGTACTTTGATTCTCTTCCTGTCTGCCTACTTCTTTCCTGTGAAAATAGTTTCTACTTTTGTTATGCTATAGTCAAAATTTACCTGACCTATAACCCAGATGACCCTTGACCATGTGAAATTGGACTAATTATTACTTTCGTAATTTATATAGCTATATGAGGCTGGGTTTCTTTTTCATTCTTTTGTAAAAGCCTATTGAGGAGAGATGTATAGTTTCATACTGGAAGTGAATTTATTTCTACAGATGCAAGAACTCTGCAGCTGCTTTTGACAGTAAATATAGATGACTCTCATCCAACTTACTAACCAAATGCAAGCTTGCTTATATGTCATAAATGGCATTACTGTTCAAGGATGAAAGCAGAATTGATGGTTGTGTACTAAGGGATGAGGTGTGTAATCCACTTACCAAGGAAGATATTTACATTCGAAACACTTTAAATGGATTTTACTTCAAAAGCCATCAATTGGGTATAGATTAATTCAATTTTTGGAGAATTACTTCTGCAACAAACAGTTATTTTTTCAAAACAATAAGCTTTAACACTGTGTTATTATTTAAATAGCAAAAAAAGTGGCTATTCACGAAGGATTCTTGAAAATTTCTGTAAAAACAGATACACTATGGGGCGCCTGGGTGGCTCAGTTGGTTGAGTGACCAACTTCGGCTCAGGTCACGATCTCGCGGTCCGTGAGTTCGAGCCCCGCGTCGGGCTCTGGGCTGATGGCTCAGAGCCTGGAGCCTGCTTCCGATTCTGTGTCTCCCTCTCTCTCTGCCTCTCCCCTGTTCACGTTCTGTCTCTCTCTGTCTCAAAAATAAATAAATGTTAAAAAAATTTAAAAAAAAAAAAACAACAAAACAGATACATTGTGTATAATTTCACACCAAGGTGCTATAAATAACCTTAGTTTTAAAATATCTAAAATGTATAATCAATATAATAATAAATTATTCTACTGTACTGTAATAAAACACTAACTTAAGGTAAACATTTGTAGAACAACTCTGCTCATATTAAATTATCTTACATCACTATGGAAAAACAAAACAAAAACAAAAGAACACAGTATATCATGGGAAAAAAAACAATAAACTCTCCCCTGCAGGCCTATGGATTGTCCAGGATGTTCTTATTAACTGGTGCAGGTTCACTGATCTCAGCTGGATTTGTGTGGTTAGTTGATAGCCGGGCTGGTCTAGGGTGATCTTGCCATGGCTAGGTCTTGGCTATGCTACAAGTGGACTCTGAAACTCCGGGAAGGTTCCAGACTTGTCCTTATGGTGAAAAACATAAACAGAAAATAAAAGATCTCATTATCAAAGCATAAAGATATGGATGTGTCTATGACAGAACACAATTGGTCAAATATTTTATTTATTTTAATTTAAAGCAGATAGGATTTTTTTCATGATATGAAGTGAGATGTGTGGTAAAAATAAAGTTGAATCCCATGTTTGGCTTAAACAAGTGTGTGAATAATGTTGCCTTTTATGAACTTGTAGAAGAGTGGGAGAAGAGCAGGTTCAGTGATGAAGGGGGGAACAGTTTGCCACCCTAAAATATGTCTAGAAACTCTGATCAGTGGAGAAGACAATGACCTAAATCTGCATAATAGCCTCACCCTTTTTGCTGTGCTGTTCTGGTAACCTTGGAAGCCAGCCTGATGACCAACATCTTTTATCTTTATATGGAGATGGTATTTAAGGTATCAATTTTGTCCATTTTGGGGAGTTACTCAGTTTTCCTCATTATCTCCCATGTATATAAGAGCTATACATGTTATTAAACTTCTGTCTTTTATTATGGGGGTGAGGGTCTTGGTCAAGAACCTAGAAGGGTAGAGGAAAAATTATTTTTTCCCCTAGAGTGATGAAGTGGTGTTGGCAAAAAGAGGATTTCTATTTTATGCATGTTGAGTTGAAAATACATTGTCAATACATGGGTGGTGATATCAAAAAGTCAGTTCGCTATATGAGTCTGGAAATCAGACAAGGCCAAACTTGGAGGAATTTATATGGGAATCACTTTTACATATTCAAATTAAATAGACAGTAAAAGTAGGAATAGTTGGCCAATAGTTTAGGTACTATGGGTTACCTATGGGTTAGGTACTACTACTATATGGGTTACCATATGGGTTACCTATGGGTTAGGTACTACTAAACAATAGTTTAGGGTACTATGAGAAATTTGTAAAAATCTAGTAGGTAAAAATTAAGTGTCACTAAATCATCAGATTTTTAGAGAACAAAAGTTAGAGTACCCTACAAATTAGAAAATAAATAGCAAAAAATTGTAAGACTTTGTGTCAAATTAACACGTTAATTATTTTCCATTTGAAATAAATTGGATTGGATCTATATAAAGTTCTATATAAAGTATACAGAGTTTATGTTTATTGATATTTTGAAACATACATTGAATATTGTAAAAAAAAAAAAAAAGGTTAGTTTTAAAGACAGTCTAAGTGCAGGTCTAGCCTAGAACTAATAGAGTCATCTCATCCATAGCATTAAACGACATCCCCAGCCTACTAAAAATAAGATTCTGGATCAAATTAACCTCTGTCAGCAAAGAATCTTGCCTTTCTTAGAGGCATTGTGGTATACCAAGAAAAGGAATCACCAGGTAGAGATAGGGATATATATTTTTTAACTCTGACACAGCAACTTTGGGCATGTTACTGAGCCTTTCTGAACACCTATTTATGTGTGCACATCTAACATTTAGTAAAACAACAACTGTTAAACCTGATACTTATTTTTATTATAAGCAGCTTACATTTCAGTCCCCTAAATGTTAACACAAAACACCCCGGAAAAAAAAAAACAGACAAAAAACTGAAATATCTAAAATACATGAGTTTGTATCCATTTGTAATGCAGCAACATCTTGGAGACAATGAGATAGACAATTTGTCCAGGTCCTGGAGTAACTCAGTGGCTCAAGCACATGTATATATGCCATTGCTTAAAGTTAGACTCCATGGCTGGGTCTTCCCTTTTGTAAGAATGAAGGAGAACATTAATTAAACCATAAAGAAAAAATATGTTATACATTTGAAACTAATGTAACATTATATGTTAACTATCCTTCAATACAAAACAAAACACACAACAAAACAAAACAAGAAGAAAAATCCACAACTTTGTATTCAAAAGGATACAGAGACACTGGGCTCCCTAGATATTTGAAGGTGGCTCTAAACCAATGCAAGCTATGACTGAGGCACAATTCCTAGGTAACTGTAGCTGGAAAGACACAATGATCTTTTTTTAACCATATTTATGTAAGTAAATATAATCACCATCAGTGGGAAATGAAAAACAGTTTGGGGGGAGGAGGTAGAATTGAAGAAACACATGGGCATATTTTTTTACTGATTTATTGTCATCATGCAGATGGTCTAGGATGACTCATGACCAAACATTAGTAGGGTATGCCTGAAGTCTTAGAGCTCCCCCCACCCTGTTTTGATAATTAATTGTTCAACTCCTTTATGGAAAATAAATGAATATGAACTTCCAAATAATATTTCTGTTACCAGCATAATAAATCCTTGTAACATTATACTTATTTGAATTGCCCTTGTCCAAAAGTCTACGTCAACAAAAATATTCTTAATAAATGAAATTGGAATTTTAAGTATTGTAGAAAGAGTATTTTCAAAGGAAATAATACACATGCACATAATATTAAACATGTGATTGAAAATATATATGTGAGATACAGATATATATTTTTCCATCTAACTTATATAAACTGAGAGAAATGCATTAGATTTTTTTGATATAATAATGTAGATACTATTATTGACACTCCTTTTCAGGAAAACTAAGAATAATGTGAACTCCATAGACAAGAGAGATGTTTCACTGTATTTTACTAAAAGTTTTCTTGTAAAATCGCTTAAAGAAAATGTTATTGTGTTAGTTTCATCAAAAACAAGGAGCATAGTAAATTGAAGGCAGTAGACTGCTTGTATAAATCAATTAGCATTCGTGTGTAAGGAGATATTCTTTTAAAATAGTATAGCATTAGCGCACAGATTTGCATTGCTGTGATTCCCCTACAAACTGGGGGCTCATAAAATCCTGATGACTCTCTCATATTTATAGGAAGAAAAAAATCACTGGACATGATTTCTCTTAAGAGATTTTTCTGAAATCGTCCTATTTAATAATGTTTTCTATGATTCTGTCATAGATTGGGGTCTCAAATATTTTGGAGTCATTTTTTTTTGAAACCTTACTGTCTCATATAAGCACGCGTTTATAACACTAAATCATATTGAAAAGCTGTTTGTAATACATGGTCTTGTATGTTCTAAGTGAATGAAATAACTAATTCTTACTAAAACACAGAAAGGGAAGATTAATACAAAAAACAAAAAGGTAGAAACTTTGCAGAAATGTATCAAATAGCTAAGACATCAGTTTCTCAAAAGACAATCAAGACAATGGAGATTGTGCTAGTTCAGAAATACTTAACCAACCACTCTATTTTTCATCCAGCTACACATAAGGAACAGCACAAAGCAGAGAATCAGAAAGGCTAAGTAAACTAAGCTTAAACTAATGAAGCAAGCAATATAGCTTTGCTCACTAAGGCGAGCGGGTTTAAAGTTGTTGGTTGTACAACTAATATGGATGGAAGGGGAAAGAAGAATTAGTTTCAAATTAATCCATTATAATAATTTTTGGATATTCTGAAGTAAAACTATAAGAACTATTTGCTATCCAATTTTCCCACAATTTATAATACATTTTCAAATTTAGTAACATTGTTATATATAACCAATCTATATGAACACACATACACACACACACACACACACACACACACACACACACACACAAACTTTCCTACACATATACATACAATATATTGCCTACCTGCTTCTTTGCTTTAATTTACCACAGGCATTTCATTTGTTTTTAAATATGAAATTTATTGTCAAACTGGTTTCCATACAACACCCAGTGCTCCTCCCAACAGGTGCCCTCCTCAATGCCCATCACCCACCCTCCCATCCCTGCCATCCCCCATCAACCCTCAGTTTGTTCTCAGTTTTTTCTCTTATGGCTTGGCTCCCTCCCTCTCTAACCTTTTTTTTTTCCCTTCCCCTCCCCTATGGTCTTCTGTTAAGTTTCTCAGGATCCACGTAAGAGTGAAAACATATGGTATCTGTCTTTCTCTGTAGGACTAATTTCACTTAGCATAACACTCTAGTTTCATCCACGTTGCTACAAAAGGCTATATTTCATTCTTTCTCATTGCCACGTAGTATTCCACTGTGTATATAAACCACAATTTCTTTATCCATTCATCAGTTGATGGACATTTAGGCTCTTTCCATAAGGTAAGGAATACATATCAAAGACAAGCAATATGGATAGTACGGTCTGTTTGAACATGGCACATTTTCAAACAGACCGTACTATCCATATTGCTTGTCTTTGATATGTATTCCTTACCTTATAGAAGGGCATCGACACCTACTCAATTGTCATAACATCATACTTGGAGTCTTCTGAGCTTTACGCATGCTGTGGTATGAATTATATCCCCTCAAATTCATATGCTGAAGTTCTAACTTCCGGTACTCCAGAATGTGATAAACCTTTTTGTGTGTGATTACATTAAAATGACGCCCTTGGGATGGGCCTTTGTCCAATCTGAGGGATGTCCTTCTAAGAACTTTGGACGCACAAAGAGACACCAGGGTTCTGTGACGGCACAGAGGAAATATCATGTGAGGAGGCTGCAACAAGATGGTGATCTGCAAACCAAGGAGGGAAGCCTCAAGAGAAACCAAATGTGTCGACATCTTGACCTTGGACTTCTAACCTCCAAAATCATGAGAAAATAAATTTCTGTTGTTTAAATCATCCAGTGTGTGGCATTTTGTTATTGCAGCCTGAGCAAAATACTACAATAGATTATTCTTAACCCTAATATTTAATCAGCAAGTTGGGTTAAGACAACTTCGTCATATCTTTTAAAGCCTTTTTTGTAAGTGCCTCAAGTCACTGTCCTATTATCTGTCCTCCTCACTGGACACCTGAATCACAAATGTCATGCATTGGCTTTCTTGCCTCGACTGCCATTTATCTCATTGCTGTTAGAGTTATCTTTCAGATACATGTTTGCTCATTTGTTCATAATTAAGATATATCAATGACTCTTCATCTACTGTGAAAACTAAATGTCTTAGCACAACTGGAGGACTCCCATTTATTATTGCCAGTCATGCCACACATCTGCCCTTGCACTTAAGTTTCAAACATAATCATCAAATAATACAACTCATTTGAGACACTTATTAAAAAACAGAAAACCCATGCCCCCTTTCTGGAGATTCTGCTTCATTATGTCTGGGTTGTGTTTTGGGAATCTGTATTATTAACAAACTTCCCAGGTGATTCTTATTAGCAGCCAAGTTTATAAGCCATAAAGTATCATATATTCTTGTGGTCCTTTCCCAAGACATGTACTTCACTGAGACTTTATGTACTTTACATTTGCTAACTTTAATTGGCCTTTATTGAGAAGTAAAATACTTATTTCAAACTAAAGAGAGCTTAATAAATTTACTTAGATATTACATGAATATTCTTGTTAGGGAGGTAGCAAAACTGTATTAAAATTGCTAAACATTATAGTTGTGCACAATGTCCTTTTAAAATATGATTTGAAAGGATGTGGTCAGTTAACCTAGAGGTAAGAAAAGGAAGAAGTGATTGGGCATTATCTGGTAAGAATTTATCACAGTAGAAAAATATTCTCAAAGACTCAAGGGTTAAAAACCATCAAGTGTGAGTAATGCTTTTTCCAGTTAAATCTTAAAAATGACTAGAGGGAAACTATATGCATGTGTATGTGTGTGCACCTTGCATAAACTTGGATCTGAGATGTTTCTCTCAATTCTGTAAAATCAAATTAATTACATTCTTTTTTAAAGTTTATTTTTAATTTACTTTGAGACAGAGAGAGAGAGAAAGAAAGAGAGAGAGAGGAAGTGGGGTAAGAGTAGAAAGAGAGAGGGAGAGAGAGAGAATCCCAAGCAGGCTCTGTGCTGCCAGTGCAGAGCTTGATATGGGTCTCTATCTCATGAACAATGAGATCACGAGCTGAGATCAAGAGTTGGGTCCTTAACTGGCTGAGCCACCCAGACGCCCCAACAAATTAATTACATTCTGAGTTGACACCCTTCGTGCTTATTTTTTTGCAAAACTTGTTTTCAATCTATTGGTGGATAATGAACTCTCACGAGAGTGTTATTTTAGCTTAGCTAAAAATAATTCAATAAAAAATCATAGTTTAGATAAGGTTAGTCTCTTAAACATTCTCTTCCTTTCACAGGAAAAAAAAAAAAGGTTGCATCTTGCTTTCTCATATTAAATTTTGAAAAGTCCTTCTCACAGCTAAAATGTTAGAAAAGCATAAGAAGAAACAAATATTATATTATTTTCTAACAAATGTCCCAGGAATCCAAATGTGTTACTCAGAAAAGTTAAACTGGAATATATATGCTTGCAGCTACAGTAAATCATAAGAGAAATGCATTTGCAGTGTTGCATTGGCTGTATTATATGCCATTGACCTGCCATGAGGACATGTCTGAGCCTGGGCCTCAGAACATGATATGGAGATGAGGGTATAGCCCTGCTACCTGCTACCTGCTGGTCCCAGAAGTAAACTGGAACCCAGTGTGCAGCCTGAAACCTAGAGACTGAAGGACTAGAGGCTGGAGGCTGGAAGCTGGGGGCTGGAGACTGGGGACTGGAGGCTGAGGGTGGGGGCTGGGGGCTGGAATCTGGAGACTAGGGACTGAAGGCTGGGGCCTGGGGTTGGAGGCTGGGGGTTGAGAGCTGGAGGCTGGGGGTGGAGGCAGAGGGCTGGGGGCTGGGGGCTGGGGCTGGAGGCTGGAGGCTGGAGGCAGAGGGCTGGGGGACTGGGGTCTGGGGGGCTGGGGGCTGAAGGCAAGGGGCTGGGTGCTGGACACTGAGGGCTAGTCTAACACCATTCATTGGAAGCCAATCTGTAGGCCATAGAGTGATTAATATCATTGTACTTGATTTAAGCCACTGAATTTAGG
Source organism: Panthera uncia (assembly GCF_023721935.1). Classification (NCBI taxonomy): domain Eukaryota; kingdom Metazoa; phylum Chordata; class Mammalia; order Carnivora; family Felidae; genus Panthera; species Panthera uncia. The sequence goes on along the minus strand of NW_026057577.1, from coordinate 131,086,316 downwards.
GCTCTAAATTTTGCCAAGTTCTTATTGTGAAAATAGCTCGTTAATGTGCTGTCTCTCTCTCTCTCTCTCTCTCTCCCTCTATAGTTGTTTCTATCAAATGCTTTAGTTACTTTCCTTGGTGTCGTTTTTACCAATAAGGATGTAAGTAAGTGTATTGCCTGGGAAGATTACTTATAAACCGTGCTCAGGTGAATTTTAGGAAATCTTTTGGAAAAGAAATAATCTGAATAAATGTTGGGAAAACATAAATTACAAACACACCTATATGTGTTTGTGTTCAAAGGTGTGGGACTCTATATAATACATATAGCTGTATTTCAAATACACATATAAAAATTTTATTGGAGTACATTTTTGCATATTTCATTTCAGCAAGAAAGAAGTTAATTCCATTTCAAAATTGGTTTAATTTAGAATGGTTAAAAAGTTAGAGGTTTTGTGTTTGTTTGCTGTGGTTTGATTTTGTTTTGGCAGGTATCAACATGTGGCTAAAAACAATGCTATGATGTGTAGCCTAACCATTTTCTTTTTAATTGAAAAAGTCAGTCATGCCAATAATAACTATATTCACAAATTTTAAGAAAGTCCTATAAAAATGCAGTGATTCCTTTTTACAGTTTCAGCCAGTGAGAAGCATATTTCCCTTTCAGAAGGCCTGGGCGCTAGAGGAGAACAAAACTCAGCTTCGCACTTGGACTGTTTTTTTTTTTTTGTTTTTTTTTTTGTTTTTTTTTTTTTAACGTTTATTTATTTTTGAGACAGAGAGAGACAGAGCATTAACGGGGGAGGGTCAGAGAGAGGGAGACACAGAATCTAAAACAGGCTCCAGGCTCTGAGCTGTCAGCACAGAGCCCGACTCGGGGCTCGAAGTCACTGACCACGAGATCATGACCTGAGCCGAAGTGGGTCGCTCAACCGACTGAGCCACCCAGGCACCCCCGCACTTGGATTGTTTTGGTGCGCATCACGCTTGGTGCAATGCTCCTTCCTATGACTTTCTCAAACAACCATGGTCCCCCCTGCGGCCAAGTGTGATCATTTATCACCTCTTTGTGGGCCACAGGCCATCAGTGCTTCCCAAGAAAAAACTCACACACCTTTAAAATGTTCTTCCTTGATTCCAGGGTTCAGAGATTAGAGAGAATTGGGGCGATCACTACTGTCATCCTTTCCTTCTTAGTTAATTATACACAATAAATAGGGCAAATATTAAGGAGACCTGAGGGAAATAGGACTATCTGTGAGCTTTGCTAAGGATTTGGTGAAATTGTACTGATTTTCCTAGCTAACATAGCAGATGTATACACGTTAAAGCAACTCTTTATATATGTTGTTATTCCTGACTTTCTCAGAAAATTTGTGTTTTCCTTCTTTCCCACTTTACTTAAGTATGATTAACAAATAAAAATTACATATATATATAATATACATATATGTTACATATATATACACATATATGGTATATATTATTATATAACATGATGTTTTACTTTAAGGTGTACAAAGTGATCATTTAATATAAGTATACATTGTGAAATGATCAATGTTTGTTGATAGATGTATGTAAGAGTAAAAGATATGGGTTTAAGTTTCCATTTGCAAATAAAATTTTCCATTATGTTTTTAAAATATTTTATGGGCACGCCTTATGCATTAAGAAATACACAATTAGTTTAAAATTTCACATATACAGGTACATAATGGATATTCCTCAATGAAAACTGGAAAAAAATAAAGATAATTAATATAACATCTATAAACAAAGACAGACATTTATTTGTACGCTTGGATCTCTCCAAATAACACGCTCTGATTGACACTCTTTAATGTAAGAAAGCCAAATTATTTCAAAGCATACTAAAGGTTTTTAAAAAATTAATGTTATTCCTTTTATCATTAATTTAATAAATTTTGGCCAATAAATTACAAGTTAATATAAATCCCATTTTATCTGAGGATGATACAAGGGCAGTGCATTTTTCAATTTGCAAAATCTCAACACTTGGGGGCCTACAAAGAGAATAAGGATTCATTTGTGCAAACAAACTTTTTAAAAGAAAATTTTTGTTTCATTTTGTCTTGTTAGATTTTTCCCCTTATTTTGAACACTTATACTATAAACTATAAGACAGTAGAAGAGTCACCTAATGTTCTGCTACTCACTTATTTCATCATTTAGAAAATAATGCTACCACATGACCTTAAGACCTTTTCCAATCTTAAAGTTACAGTAAGAATTTGACAATCAGAAATTTTCATATGTCTTCATCAAAATTACAAATATGGAAGAATAAGTCTAAGAGGCTATTTCAAGATAGCAACATTAAAATAACAGTGTTATTCATTTGATTTATCTTAAAACCCAGAATACGTAACTCAGTTCAAACCCTAAGCATTATTAAACATGTGGACCCAATTATAACAAATGACTATTTCAAAAATTATTCCAAGCCTGATAATATTTAGCATTATTTGGTTGCCAAAGATTCTGCCACGTGTGTACAGCATGGAGAGAAAATATTAATATTATTTTATGTCCCTAAATATCACTTTGATTTGAGGAATTATTTCTTTTTTATTAGCTGACTATATATTAGCTAGCATAATTTTGTGTTTTGCAAGTTTGCCTTCATCATTCAAAATACTACACATAAAGTTCCTGAATTCATTTTCTCTTGCACCATTTGATATATTATTTTGTTTCTTAGACTGTTTCAAACATCTAAAAAGTGAAAGTAACCAATCACATAAAGACAACCTTCATCAAAATGCCACATTTACAGACTCTGGTGAGTGATGATACTGGGAAAGCAAACCAAGATTGCTCATGAATGCAAAACTGTCAGTGTGTTCAGTCCTCAAACCTTCTACTCTTAATTTATTTCCTTATTTAATGCTAACATTGGTATTTGTGTAATTCTTTTCATCATGTACACCAATACATAACCCTGCCATGGTCGTGTGATTATATTCATAACTTCTGTGTAACCCCATTAAATGTATCATGAACTCAGTGGTCTAATGGTACAACATGGTTGCATTTTTTCTTGCTTAGAGGAGAGTAACATCGGCATTGTTTGCAGACATATTGGAATGAATGAGCAAGCTGGAAAAAAGAGTGATTAAGAGACAATATCCTGCTGACAATCAATACAGGGTTCAAACCTAGGAAAAGAATTCGAAGATTAAAATATGAAAGAACAAAGAGGCTGTATATTTTGGTGACTATAAATATAGCATTTGAAGAGAACTAAACGATTAAATAATGTAATGATTAGATAATGTTGAAACAATCTTCATCTTGGCCCTTCTTCCTTTGCCTATTGTGGGTTTTTTCTGGGCTTTTAGCTTCTCACTATAATCAAAATTTAGTCACTTAAGATTTGAATGCTAAGTAAGGCAAACTTCTAAGATCTCCTTTTACAATTTTATAAACATACATACTATAATTAATGCACTTGTTGCTAAAAAACAAAATTCAACTGAGTAAATTTTAAGATGTCGTTGGCTTTATTCAAGGATTCCATCATCCCAACAGACAAATAGAAGAATGCTTGGAGGAGCTGTACAAAATGCCAGGATAGGAAGTTATTAGCAAAAGAAAAGGAAGGATTGTTTCAGGCAAGGTCACCTTTTCTCTTAGAGGGATGAGCCAGGGATCTCATCCTGTAGATTCCATCACTAATGCTTAATGAGAGAAAAACTCTCCACAGGCCTGTTATACCAGGGAATCCATTTTAGATATCTTTCTAACTCAACATGACTGTATATAACCTTGTTCAAACCAAAAGCCCAACTTATGGATTGCCACGCATGCATTTTGAATGAGTAGCCTAAAGGAAAACCCTCTCGTCCTTGAGATATCCATCAGGGGTCCTACTCCCTGCCTTCCTTTACTATAAAACTCATGATTTCTACCTATATGCTAATCTATACTCTTTTGAGCTTTTACAGGATGTAAAAAAGCATATAACCCTCTAAAACTGTTCATTCTTTGAAACACTTTTTCTTTCCCTCGAAGAGCATGTTTCCCAGGCAGTTGTCCTAACTTGGGCTTGAAAAAAACCTCTCTTTCTTACTTTTAGAGATTCTAAACCTTGGCTTAGTTTGCATGGATGTGCTGATCAGGAAATTCCATATGGTTGCTTTCAAATTCCACTCCTGGGAGAGGCTGAAACTCCAGTTAGGTTAGGTATTAAGTTTCAGTGGGAGTTGACTCCATTTTGGGCCTGTTTCTTTTTTAATACTATTAATAGCCACATTTAGGTAATATTACCTTCCCTTCAATACCTGATATTTTAAGTAAATTTTGAAAGAAGTTACTGTAAGCTGATATCTTAACGGATTTGAAATGGGAATATCTCCAAATTAATTTAAATTGGCTATTCAAACAGACATAAAATATGAATACATTCAATCTGCCTTTCCCCCCCAAATTTTGTTTATCTACCAACTAGACTGTGGGAAGGTAGCTTTATTTCAATTTTTATTTAAGTATTTTTTTTTTATCAGGGATTTAGCTGTTGGCTTATTACTTTTGAAGGGAAGCAGAATTTGCCACACCAAAATATGTCTTTTTTTGCATAAGGATTATCTAGAGCTGGTTATTTTAAAGAAATATCAGACAAGGAGAACCTTGAAAAACCAACTACAAGTTTTCCTTTAGTAGAAGACATTTACATTTCTATGAGAAAACTCCATTTGTATGAGTGTCTCTCTAACTAGAAGAGAAGGATGACTAAATCTCTAGAAACTCTCAACAGTGGAGAAGGCAACCATTTAAATCTGGATTTAAATCCGCATAGCAACTTTACCCTTTTTTACTTTACTCTTGTGCTTTTTCTGGGTATCTCCCATAACTCACTCCCCTCCTTCCTTCCCATAACATCTTCTTTTGTCTTTAGCTAGAGACGGTTTTAAGATGGCGACTTGGGCCACTTCAGGGAGTTACTCAGTTTTCCTGTGTATCTTCCATGTTCACAAGAAATACACGTTATTAAAATTCTGTTGTTGTTGTTCTCCTATTAATCTGTCTTTTATTGCAAGGGGCAGTGGGTTTCAGCCAAAAGTCTAGAAGGGTAGATAAATGCTGTTATCAGAAACATCAGCACCTCATCTTATATTCTGAGGAGAACTAAAGTCGCATAATGGAAAAGAAATGTTGAAGAAAAATACCAGTAACAGGTGAACAAGATCTAAAGTGAGAAGACCTAGGTAAATTGGCAGAACAACCATTTGTTAATGTTATGATTTTGTGTCTCTGAACCTAAAGGTTTGTATCTGTGAATGGGTACGAGATCTTCTCTGATGGTACTTATATATATGAAATACATAATATGTAACGTCTACTCTATTGATTAAGTCTTTCAAAGGTAATATGTCTCAGAAGTAAATATTTCTGAAATGACTTTAAAATATGATTATCTTGCTGATTTTTATTCCATTTGTGTGTATTTCATTATAGAGTCTCCAAACACATTCATGTCTTATTAAATTTCAAAGAAGATCTTCATTTCTAATTCCATTTTACAAGAAAGGATGTAAAATTTCTATTTAATTAATTATGTCAACTTAATCTCAATAAGCCTTTATTCAGCACAAGGAGCCAAACTGTGCTGAAGTCTTTTTCTTACAAATGAGCACATTTACTGTTTCTTCCATTTTCCTCCTGCTGTTTCTTTTCAATAAAGTTAAATGTTCCCAGTCAATCACTGTTAAATAATTTCCTCCTAAAGTCTTCAGTATCAATCAATTATGATAAATTAAGACAGACAAGGGATAAACCTAGCACTGATGTATGGGCAAATTTGAAACAAAATAAGGTTTAAATGGAAGGAAGTTACAAGCAGCAGAAAGAAACCTTTTATTATTTTTTTAAAAATCCCACAATTCTTTATTATGAAAAGGAACTCATTTCGAATATACCTGCACATGCCCAAACATAAACATACACATGCAAAAACATAGTTATTTGTCATTCTTTAAAATATTTTCAGCTTGCTACTTTGTATAACTTGAAAATAAATAGAATGTAAGGGTTGCTCCTTTTTATTTCCTGTAAAATATATCCACTGACTGCACCGACTTTCATCTGTTCTTTTGCCATCTTCTTACATCTTTTACAAATAACCTTAGTACTTGGGATAATTTCTTGTCTTTTTCTTATGTTTCTTTTCAACAAGAAATCAATTATCTAAACAATGCACTTTATGCAAATAATCAAATAGTTCTTAATTCTACCATGAAATGTATGTTACAGTCAAATAAACACTATACCCTTTCTTCTTTCCCATATGAGAAAAAAAAAAATTACCAAATGAATAGGTCAAAATTATTTGCATATAATGTGTGTTCCTAAGTGTATTTTGTAAATTCTCTTAGTTCCTTGAGCAAATGATAAAGAAATTTAAATGGTGGAAAAGTCACATATAATTATAACTGATGGGATTTTACACTCCAAGCTTGATAGGGAAAGATAGGGTTAAATAGGTAGAGAAAGAAAGGCTAGGACTTGAGGTCCCTGAATGTAGAAAAAAAAAAAAAAGCACATATTTTAAAACAATGCTGGGGACATCTGACCTTGACCATGAGAAAAGCTCCTTCAGATGTAAAGATTTTATTAAGAATATAACAAAAACTACCTATTCCCCCCATCATATTTCCCACAGAAATGAGCAACTCAGCACCTACAGTCATCAGGCCAATAAAGGAAAAAAAAAGTGGGGGGAAATGATGAAAATCCTATAAAATAATGTCCCTTGCCCATAGTTGGGGGTATTCACTTTCAAATGCCTCCTGTCTGCAAAGAGAGTCATCATACTGTTCTTACTTTCTAATCGTATACTCTAATAAATGTTTTCCTGCTGCTTATTTTATTTTGTGTCTACCTCTTCATTCTTTGAAACAGTGAGACAACGAACCCTGAGTATTGAAGTAACGAATCCTGCAACACAAGTAGCGATGAGCTTGATGTTAATATGGGGGAATGGTTTCTAAATGTTTGTCATTGGTTTTTGTCTTAAATTTGATCCACCCATCTTATGAGTTTATTGGAAGTATTGAGTGAGTACTGATAACATGATGATATCTGCTCACAAATAATCTGTAACATGATCGCAGTGATACCAAGTCTTATTACCAGGTATGTAGAATCTATTTTAGGGTCTGAAATTCTTTAAAGAAACAATTTTGTAAGTACAGAAGACATTAAGCTGTGAGTTAGCAAAGGCTAAGAAAGCAGGAGTGGTTTTAGTAACCACTATATTAAAGATGGGTAATCACTGTGCTGTAGTTACACAAATATAATTTCTATTCCTTTTAGCATAATAATGGCAATAGTTTATATTTTAATGTTCGTATTTGTAAAAGATAGAATTTTATGTATATTTTCTGAAGTAATCTTCAAAATACTGTTAGAAATTATTAACACCCTTTTAAAGATGAGTGAACTGTATCTCAGCAAGTTTGTGTCTTGCTCTTGATCTCACTGCTAATAATCTTTTTCTCCTTGTTTAATTTGTATCACATCCAATGACATAAAGCTACATTTCATTATGTACACCATGATTTAGGAAGGTCACAGAGAATTGGAAAGCAGAGGAGAATGACTGGGTTGATGAGGAAGGTGGGAGTACTGGTGAGCTTTAAAGCAGAGAACAGAGGACCCTGGGCAGGGAGTTCTTGACCTACTAGCCTTTATGAAGCTGTGCAACATTGTTACTCTCTCCTCCCTGAGTCTCTTCATTGTCAGTCTTACCATACTTTCCTAGCTATGTCAATGTGTTTCCCAACATTTCTTCTCTTTCCTCTGGCGTCTTCCTGTTCTGCTATACATATATATGAGACTGAATGGGAAGATTCTAATGAACCCTAAACCTTGAACTCCTATAGTCCCCAAAGCTTTCTTTGTCAATAGAGCAGCCTTCCCTCTTTCTCACGACATTGATGTTCCCTTTCCTGAAGAATTTATAATAGTTGCCCCGAGATAACTGCCTTGCAAAGAAATGCTGGTGCTTCTGAGGACCTACTCCTACCGTCTCTCATTGTCTCTAGATCTATCATCAGATTCAAGTGTCAGCTGGACACATAAGATAAAGTATAAAGTGTAACTGGTGGAGTATTGTTACACACAAGAAAAGAAATTACAAGATTTTGCCAATTTGCCTTGCCCCAAATCTGGAGAGCATATATGGCAATGGAGTGTAAAGGTGTTGAATCATAATGAAAGGAATATGATATGATCTTAATCTGTTTGGGCTGCCTTAAGGGCATATCATAGACTGGGTGACTTATGAACAACAGAAATTTATTTATCACAGTTCTGGATCTGGGAAGTCCAAAGTCAAGGCGCAGCTAGATTTGCTATATGAGGTCAAGCTCTCAGTGAGGGCTTGTGTCTTGGTTCACAGATGGCCAAATTTTCACTGTATCTTCACATGGTAGAAGGGGCAAGAAAGCTCTCTGCGGTCTCTTTTATGAGGGCACTGATCTCATTCATGAGGTCTCCATCTTCATGACCTAATCACAAAGACCAACCATCCAAATATCATCACATTTGGCAACAGGCTCTAACATATAAATTTGAAGGGGGAGAGTAGTTGTGTGCACATTCAGTCCATAGCTTAGATATCCTGGGTTTCCGGGATGATTCTGTCTGTAAAAGATGTTAGTTAGCAAGGCATCAATGGGAAGGGAATCTTAGCATCTTCTCCCATAATCATGACAAAGCCTGCCTAAGAGATACAACACAAATTATTTCTTAGAGTAGCCACAACTTCTCAAATAACTTCCAGTTTCATGTGAGAAATAAATCACTTTTACATTTATTTTTATGGGGTCCAGGTGTAATCTGAACCTGACATAAATATTGACAAAATTATCCATACTTTTCTAGACTTGTTAAAAAGTCAAAATAATGATCATTTGTAAAAATACATAAATGTAGTAAATAAACTTTTGTCAGACACAATCTGGAATTACCTTGGCATGATTTAGCTAGCCTGATTAAGATAACATTGATTGTTGTCCAAGAATATGAGATCAATAATTTACATATATACAAGATTTATTATCACATGACTTAACTACATAGCATGAGCAAGACGACACGTAATGGTTAGGTGGAGATCATTCTAACTAAAAATATTTTAAGCTAATCTTTCTTTTTCTTAATGAACTAGTCTCAAAGGTTTTAGATATTTTAAATGTGGCTGTTTGTTCCAGTTGACCAGAAAGATTTGCTATTTCTCACGACCGTTTCTACACTTTCCAGGTGAAAGATTTAGAGGACATTAGACTTATTTCAGGCTCGGTGTCTTGTTTTAGAAGTGAGACAATTTAACAATCACTCTTGATTGGTTTCTCTGTGACAGAACTCAGAGTGAAATCAACACTGAATGACCAGAGAACTTACACCAACCTGGCGGCTGAAATCTAGCGGGCGAGATGGGGACAGCGTGTGTCCTTTCAGACCTGTCCTACCAGCTGTGTGCAAGCATACTGCCTGTGGTTTGCTGTTATCCCTGCAGCCTTTTCAAAGTGTGAATAGGACTGCAATACGTTGAAGACTTCTATTTGGACCGAGGTCTTGGAAACTTGTCTCTACTGAATTTGGGTCAGATTTCTTCCAGCTTTCAGAAAGGGCAAATTAACCAAAGATGTTTGATTCTATTCATGCCGTTTTGTCTATGCTAAAGGTGGCTTCAATTCTCCATACTAGTCATATCTAAGCATCGCTCTCCATCTAAGAAGAGAGTTGCTTTTATCATGGAAGATAAAATACACTAGGACTATTGATAGAATCTCATTTCATGATCTACTTGCTTGAAATTCCAAAATATCTTCCCCATGACACATGCCCAGAAGAGGATGTAAGAACAGAATGAAAAGTAGAAAGTAGAGCAGAGCTGCTATGCTGATAAATTGCTATGCTCTAAGCTTTATTTTCTAACACTGTGTTGATAGACGTCCTAATGTGTGTATGATATTTCTGGATATACATATTATCAGTTTATCTGACTCATTATAAGGAAAAGAATGATACTGGATTATAGAAAGCAGGTAATTCCAATAATACATATTTTGGGTGAACACATAATCGTATGAAGCTATCATTAAAAATCCACACCTTTGTGCATCCTTCAGAGGGAAAATAGGACACGTTAGGGAAAAAATGCTTTAAGAAAATGTGGCAAAAAAGGAAAAATCCCTTAGAATACACATATATCCTTATGAAAATTTTCATAATTAAGTGGATATTTCTCGTGTTTAACACTGAATCATGTAATTTATTTTATTTTTCTTTTAAATGTTTATTTCCTTCTGAGAGAGAGAGAGAGAGAGAGCGCGCACAACCAGGGGAAGGGCAGAGAGAGAGGGAGACACAGAATAGGAAGCGACATCCAGGATTCGAGCTGTCAGCACAAAGTCTGACGTGGGGCTTGAACTCACTCACTGTGAGCTCATGACCTGAGCTGAAGTCGGACACCTAACTGACTGAGCCACCTAGGAGTTCCTGAATCTTGTAATTTATTTTTAAGGGAAATGATACTGAGGTGAAGTTCTCAGATCTATATCCTCTGCCTACAACAACAACAACAACAACAACAACAACAATAAAAACAACACAAAAAGACCAACAAAAAAACCAGTATAATACTATAATTACCCAAAAGCTAATCCATTACGTTCTCCTTGGGGAAATCCATATTATATTCTTTATTCTAACAGGGTCATAGTTAAAGATGAGAATGAAACAAAAGCCTTCTTAAAAATAGCTCATGGCTGAGTTTTCATTTTTAAAATAATTGTAATCACCAGTCTCTTAGAGCTTCACCTGAGGAATAACTTGAGGAAAATTAGCAGAATTTGAATTTCCTTTGTAATTTCTCTTGCCCCATGAAACCAAGTAAAGTGGCTAATTGTGTGTGTTTTCACCTAATTAGAGTCAAAGAGATAGACTGTAGGGAAATAAGAAGATGGCGTCAGCATCTCTCCTCGGAATATTCTGACACTGATTAAGAACAAATACCTATTTCTTTTATGCTTCCACCAAATACAGGCCCACAACAGCTAACTCATTCCATGAGAAGGTCGTAATAGATTATATTATTTCTTGATAGGAATCATAACAGATGGTGATGTATTTTAAGAGACAATTCAGAAAAGAAGGTCATCATTTTGTATCGTGAAGAGTTTTTAGCAATCTTGGTTACTATAATTTGATCAAAGACACTGACTTCACTCTTAGAAATACAATTGTATAAAGAGTTATTTTTAAAAATCTTTTATATGTTTATTTTTGAAAGAGAGAGAAAGACAAAAGTGTGAACAGGGGAGGCGCAGAGACAGAGAGGGAGACACAGAATACAAAGTGGGCTCCAAGCTCCATGGGGCTCGAACTTGTGAACCGGGAGATCATGACCTGAGCTGAAGTCTGACACTTAACCAACTGAGCCACCCAGGCGCCCCAAGAGCCATTAATAAAGGTAAATAACTTACATTAATTATATATGCAGGATTGAAGATTTGAGTTTAAAAGAGACATAAAAATAGCAAATATAGAGGAGAGCTGTTTTAGTTTCTTAGGGCTACCATAGCAAATTATGACCAACTTGATGGCTTAAAAAACAACAGAAACTTATTTTCTCACAGTTCGCGGGACCAAAATTCTGAAGTCAAGTTGGTTGTTTCCAGAGGTTTTGAGGGATAATCTGTTCTGTGCCTTGCTCCTAGGTTTCGGTGCCTGCCAAAATCTCACGGCTTATAACAGACACATCACTCCCATCTCTGGCTCTGTCTTAACATGACTTTCCTCTTGTGTGTCCTTGTGTCTTTTCTGTCTTTTATAAAGAAACTATCATTACACTTAGGTCCTAGAAATCCTTAATTACATCTGCAAATGCCTTATTTCCAAATAAGGTCACATATACAGGTACAAGGGTTAAGACTTGGATATTTTTGGGGAGGCTGCTATTCAACTATGTGCTATGGCAGACATGGGGCAAAATCAGTGTTTATACCAAAACAGGACAATAAATTGTTGGGACAGACTCATGACACTAAATGTTCCCATCTAAATTGCCTATACTGGAGTAACGCCTGTGTAGTCTTAGAGCTATATCACGGCAGGTTTTTGTTGTTCTTTATGACCTTGAATTCACTTCCATATTTCATAAGGCTTAGTTTATTAATAGTTAATACTGTTGCTTTTATCATTGCTCACTACTGCCTTGTCATTAGACAATACTATAATATGAAATCATTCATGTAGTGCTTAATGCTTGCCTGGAACTAAACTAAGTAATATAACCGTGTAAAGTAGATATTATTTTAAATCCCTTTGTTACAGATTTTAGTGTCTAAGAATGGGGCAGCAACTTCTCCAACATTGAACAATTACAGTGAACCAGGATTTAATTCAGGGTCTGTTCTGCATCTGAATATAATCCTTATTCTATATTAGGAGCACTTTGTGTTCACTATTTCGGCAGCATATCTATTATTGTTTCAACTGATTTTATAATAGTCCAGGAAAACAAAAAATGCATTAAATACATTTTAAAAATATTTCTTTCAGCCCTAATGGGGGAAAAACAAGTTTTTGGTATACTTAAGACCTTCAAATAATATTTATTTTCACATAACCAATCTTTCTGAAGAATCTTCTTTAGTTGGATTTACTATGGATCCCAATAGCAAACAATGTCTAGAAATAAATTTATTATATATGTGTGGAGGAGCTCATGTGTTTATGCCCTACATAAATGGTAAGGTTAGGGCAAAGCAGGAATATAAAAGACAGAATTCTGGGCCCGGATCTGATCTTCACTCTCACAATTCCCCTGAGGCTTTGGGGTTCATTGAACTCTAGTAGAGTTCTATTGTTCTGAATTCAGCAACTGATGGCTAGTTTGTAAGGGAGAATTAGAGAAAATAATGTAACTGGAAGTCTTTGAATCTGAAATTCATTATTCTGTTTTTTTACCATATATGAGCAAATCTGAAAGGTATTAATTAGAAAAATGTGAATATAATCATAGTATTCACTATACGATTGTTGTTACAGACATTGTTCACCATATTTCATTGCATCTCATTTATGAGGAACCAAGAGAAAGAAAGAAGTCCCTTACTCCTATTATTCTGTTGCCCCATTATATAAAAAAATTAGAACTATTGAACAATGGAAAAATGTATATCTTACATTTTCTTTCTTTCCTAGAACTTCAACTCCAAGTTTCTGAGTTTTTTTTTACTAAAACTACCTCTGGCTTCATCATGCTTTCTACCCTTAATTTCTGTTTATGTTGTTTTTACTAATTTGTTCAGATAAGTTTTTTTCTTTGCCTTATGTTTGATATCAACCTTAGACCAAAGCAATAGAGAATGTATCCTGGGTCCTGCACTTTGAAATACCCCAATGAGGGGTGCCTGGGTGGCTCATTCGGTTGAGCCTGTGACTCTTAATTCAGCTCAGGTCATGATCCCAGGGTTGTGGGATTGAGCCCCACATCGGGCTCCATGAGGAGCATAGAGTCTGCTTGGAAATCTTTCTCTCTATCCCTCTGCCCCTCTCCTCTGCTCTCTCCAAAATAGATTAATTAATTAATTACTGAATTAAAGGGCCCCATTGGGATCATCATTCCTTCTTTTCAGAGGGAAGGAATCCATAGAGCAAAGGGGATGTGAACATCCATGGCTCACATACACCTTTTAATCCACTTTCCAAATACCCAGAACTCTGGGTCACCCAAATGATCTCTCATGTCCATTTTCAGGGTCTGTGCAGACTTTAGCCTGAGTCCATCTTACGGAACACATGTTCCAAACCAGAGTTTGCATCATTAGACCCAAAGCGCTGACAAGGAGCAGTTCCTTGCAGAGGGTTCAACAGAGACTGGACGCAGGTTTATGGTGTTCACCTGTGTATATGTGAAGCCCCTGTTGATGTGGAATAGAACCAGGAGTAGGAATAGATGTGTTGGCCGAGAGTCTGATGTCTGGCTCTCTTCATGCTGCTCTATTTAGAGACTGAACAGTATAATTCATAACTCTTAAATATTAACACATATGCACATAAGCTTCTGTTTATGCTGTTGTTCCAGTTTCCACAAAGTTAGGGAGAAGTGTGTTTACCATGGCTTACATATTTTTGTCAGCTCTCTTACTACTGTATAGAGTGAGTAAATTTATAAGTAGCCAACATCACAAAGTTACTCTAAGAAATATTTAGGGATATTAGGAATAAAACCAATGGCTTGATTTCCATTGATGTTCCATAAATCAGTTTTTCAATCATTCATTTCTCAGGATCTTTTTGGTTCTTCCTATCCAAGAAAAAGAATTGTTACAAATCTATTTATGTGCATATCTTTGTCTCCATTTACGTAACTATGCAATTACCATGTTTTATCATAAATTTATCAATAAATTAGTAAGCTAATAAATGACACCAAAATATTTTCCTTATCCTCTTGAGATTTTTGTGTCTAGAATATTGCTTTATTAATATTGCTCTTAATAAAAGTCTGAATTACACCTATGTATTTTTTAACTCAATAAGCTGAAGGGCCTATCACTTAGACCCAGTAGGAATTGATGAGCTGTGCACCACTGGCTCCTTTTCCGTAGGGCAGAGTCCTTGAGTGCTGAGGCATCAGGGGCAAATTGGACTTCTCTCCCCGCTGCTTGAAAGTGATATTTTAGGATTTGTGTGCCTTCTCCTGAACTCACAGAGCCGTATCAGCTGTTGAGATCCACAGTTTTTCCACAGAAAGAAATTGATAGTAAATTTTAAAACTCGCTCTCACTCAGTTGGAGATAAAGTGACCAAACAGAATTTAGTAGTTACATGGCTTCTTGCCATCAGCAAAGGGCTGCACACGTTGACTCTGGGTTTCTCTGCAGTTTAAAAAAAGACAACGATTCACAATGAATGCTGCTAGGGTCGCTGTTTTCTCTACTTCCAAGTAGGTTTTCCTACTTTGTAAAGAAGAGCCATTGTTTATCTTTAATCTGAAAATATGCTTTTTATCATAGAGGCATCTCTTATGTGTTGTCTCCTCATGTGTTACCACTGAATGATTATCCTGAGCGAGAAGAGTCTCATAAAATACTCCTATAATATTTCCAAATCAGTATCTAAAATCTATTTTAAAGACCAGACACTTTGTTGAGTATTCTTGTTTTTGCTTGACATTTAATAATCTGTCTGAAACGAGGGGTTTCCAAAACAAGACATGCTTTAAAAAAAATAATCATAGATTAGTGAAAGACTGTTAAGCTTTTACTTGGAAAGGATACTGGTTTAAAGATTTTTTTTTTCCCTCTATGAGTTCTTTGCAAAGAAAAAATGGGGAATAATTTATACAGACTAGGCCTTATTTTGTCATTAATTTTAAAATCATGTCAGCAAATACAGGGGTATAACCATATTGAAAATCATGCATAAAATGTATTATAAGTATAATACATAGAAGAAAGCAAAAAAGTCACTAATGACTTTCTAAAATATTCAATGATTTAGTCTTTAATTTTCTGCTACTAAAAGATTACAATGCTCTGCTATGCCTCACTAGATAAATCTTACTGATTTGAATACTAATAAATTGAAGTCAAATTTCACCTAGTATAAGACTTTGTAATACTGATGAAGAGCGTGTATTAATAGTATTGACATACATTTAAAATACTTTATTTAGAAGTCTGTATGTGCATATGAAAACATATGTGCATATATATATACAGAAATGTACTATGTATAATACATATAGAAACATATAAGCATATATAAAGTTGTAGTAAGTCATTAGATCTCACTACTGAAATGAATTATAAAGGTAAGGCAATGCTATTTGTTATTTAATATTTAAATGCTGCTCTGACTGTTCCTAGTCTTTTTTCACATATTTTATAACTCCATACTAGTTATATTTATATATTATCAGTTTATATATATGTATATGTATGTACAACATAGGTACATGTATATACATTCTTAATATATATATATAAAGTGACATATAAATACAGCTATCAAGGATGTGGTTAACATTGGGAAGAGATTGGTAAGGAAATTTGGCAAAATTCTTAGATAATATTCTTAATTTTAGAGATGATTAAAAATTCCCTGCTGAATATCATTATCCATCTTTTATGAAGTTCAAATATCACATTCACTGAACTGACAAATTCAGGACACAATAGCTTATATAAAAATTATTATCTCTTACCTGAGATACAAGGATATTCAAGGTCCATATATAATGAATTATGCTCCAGCAACTTCAAAATAGAATTAATATTAAACAGTGGTTACTATTCACGATATGTTTAGATACAAAAACAAATGTTGAATTTATGAAAGAAAGTTCTTCAGAGTAGTGCTTACCTCTTAATGGAATCTGGCAAGAAAAAAATAATCTGGTTAAATTTCCTGTCTGTCTCAGATAATGTATCTCAAATTATTGGATCATGAGAGGAAAAACCAAATGTGTTTTGAAACAAGGGCTTTAAGGTATTATGAATCATTTTCTTCTGTTATGATTTAGTCTTAATATAATAAAAGATTTTCAAGACTCAAATCTTGAACAACACTTTTTACAAATATTACTTGCACAACTGATTGCATTAAGAAAATAAACCTGTTGAGTCAAATTTGCTGCTAAAATGGAAACGTCATTTGTTACAATACTTTTTCTACTTATTTATTAATTTGTTTCTGCTATACTTTTCTTCCAGAAACAATTTAAGGTAACATTTGATGGTATATAATATATATTTGAATCCATTGAAAAAAGAAAGGGTAAAACAAAGAAGCATATTAAATGGTTTGAAGAATAGGGTAACATAAAATATGTACGTAAAAGGATTACATACTTGTCAAGGCTAAGCTTCAATACAGTCCTTAGTTTTCTAACAGCAAGATAGAAATGAGAAACCTGTTCTTTGTAACAATATACAGAGTCCCTAAGATCAAAACAAATCTACTTGTTCAGAAGAAATACAAGCAATCCTAAAGAAACACACACACACACACACACACACACACACACACACACAAAACCTAAAAGAAAAAAATAAAACACAAGAAAAAATTCTCTTCAAAGAAAATATCCCTTATTGGATCCTGCTTATAAATAACATGAATACTTGTTTCTTTTAATGGCAATGGATTTATACAAATGCATAATTAAATTGCTGTGATTATTTGGGGGAGGAATCAGAAAAATATGGCATGATGCAATTACTCACTTTTATGAAAGTCTGAACTATTAAACAGTAGGTTGCAGATTATGTGGAAAAACTGATAAACGGAACAGCCTTGAAGAAATGGTCCACAAATAGTCTTCCCTCAGAAGGGCCTTTGATAGATATCGGGCAGGAGGGAATTTGAGATTGTATTCCCTGGCAAGTAATTGGAATAAAGCAATTCTATGCTGCCAGATAAATATTGACCTATATGTGCTAACAGACAGTGAAGCTTGGAATAGAGTTGACCTTCTCTCGTGGAAATTGAATAGTCTAGCCAGGATGTGTGCCTGAATAAAAGGCTATCTGACATTGGTTCAGTGGCTACTTGAATGAATGCCTGTAGGCGGGGTAAAGATCTCTTGAGCATAGCTTCTAATCCAGCACGTTGTACATTTGGATGGGAGACTGAGTACTCAAAACCCTTTTACGTGGAGCATACTTACAACTTTTTTTAACTATTAAGGTTTTAAGTCAGGTGCAATTATGTAGCTACCTCATCCATTAATAATAAAATAAAATAAAAATGTCCCCAGAGCATTTAGCATTGACAAATCTTTCTTCCTTTAATATACCTTTTCTTTACCCAGCGTAAAAAATTACACATGCTACATCAAAGAATAGGTATAAATCTAACTGCCATATGGGACAATTATATGGAAATTGTTAAACATTGGTAGTAATCTAAAAAAAAATCAGTAGAAACTTCAGATTTATAGCACTTTATTTGCTGTCCTACTGAACTGTAATGATAAAATGAGTATACTGGATGCCTCTTAAACCTATTTCTTTAGTCATTAAAGTATTTCATATGAATATCAGACATTTGCATGTTTTCTCTATAGCTTTACTACATGCAGACTATATGTATATAAGATAATAGTATCATATCACTTAGGAAATCTTTCTTTAAAGCTGAGATTAAAGGATATCCTTTTATCACACAGAATGCACCCATTACAGGGTCAACAGCAGATTCAATTGATCAAACTTCTCCTGTAGTAATAGGATAAGAGTTTGAGTGAGAATCAACCAGTAATGATGAAATGAGGGCATGGAAGCAAATTATAGCCTGTACAACTTCAGTTTAATTCAAAATATTAATTTGTATACACTTGGAAATGTTGCTTCTAAATTCATACAGAGTAATGACAAGTAGGCCGATCTCATTAACTGCAAAGAAGCATCAAGAAAGTCTTTAAGAATATAAAATATTTGTCTTAGTCTGGGATGCCTTAACAAAATGGTATAGTCTGAGTGGCTTATACAAAACAAAACAAAAAACACATTTATTTTTCATAGTTGTGCAGGCTGGGAAGCCCAAGATACAAGTGCCTGCTGATTTGGTTCATGCTAAAAACTTTCCTGCAAATGGCTGCTTTCTTGCCTTCTTCCTGTATCCTCACCTGCTGGAGAAAGGGAGATAGAGAGACAGAAAGACATAAAAAGATGGAAGGAAGGAAGGAAGAAAAGGGGGGGAAAGGAGGAAAAGAGGGAGGGAGGGAGGGGAGCCCTGTGGTCTCTTCTTAATAAGGTCGCTAATCCCATCATGAGAGCACCACCCTTAGAATTCATCTAAACCTAATTACCTTCCAAAGGTTTACCTCCTAATACAAACACTTTGGAAGTTAGAGTTTCAACACATGGATTTTGGGAAAATACAAACATTCAGCCCACAGCAACATAAAAATAGCATCTCTTAATTGACATAATATTTTATAGCATACTCAGCAACTACATTTTATACACTGTATTGAAAGACACATTGTCTATTCACTGAAAAAACTCAGGTTTCTCCTTTCCTATGTTGGAAAACAAAACCAAACAAAACCAAACGAACAAGTAATAGTTCTTCTGTACTGTGTTTCCCCTTTACTTTTACACAGAACACTTCGTTTCTGGTCACCAAATGCATTTTTTTTTTTTTTTTTTTTTTGCCACACCAAGCAATTCTCCATGATGCCAGCTGGGTGTCCTATAATTTAACTCATTTCTGACACTACCTACCTGGAGATAGAGTCAGATCCCACTGGGTAAGGCTCAGTCCCACAAGACTGCCCCCCCCCCACTTCAGAGGCCAATCTCAAGAAGTAGGTCCCTAGGTTGCCCACAACATCTGTTCAATTTAGCTATAAATTGAGGTTCCCACCACACCCTTCTCAAGTTTTATGAATTTGCTAAAGCATCTCACACAACTCAGGGGAACATTTGTTTACATTTACCAGTTTATTAAAGGATATGATAAAGGATGCAGATATACAGGCAGATGAAGAGATACACAGGGCAAGGTCTGGGAGAGTCGCTAGCACAAAATCTTCTGCCCGGTGGAGTTGGGATATGTGCCCCTCTTGGTAGAGATATGTTTCTCCACCTAGAAACTGTCTGAGCCCCTTACTTTTGGAATTTTCTGAGGGCCTCATTCTGTGAGAATGATGGATCATTAGCTCCACGTTTAGTCCTCTCTTCCCAAGAGAATGGAATGCACAGCTGAAAACTTTAAGCTTCTAATTATGACTGTCTTTCTGGTGTCCAGCCTTCTTCCCAGAGCCATCCAGGAGGCCACCCAGAGTCGCCTTGCTACAACTCCTGTTCCCCAGGAGATTCTAAGGTTTTCAGAAACCCTATATCAGGAACCAGGTCAAAAACCTAATGACAGAACAAAAGATACTCCTTAAGCTCTTATCACCCAAGAAATTATGAGGGTTTTAAGAGTTCTGTATCAGGAAGAGGGGAAGAGACCAATATATATTTTTCTATTATCTCACATTTATCAAAATTGAAACTATGCTTCACTGTAAACAAGACTAAAACACTGTTTAAGGATCAGTCGCCTTATAAAATATCTTTTCTATTTGTAATAGAATAAATCTCCAAATCCAATGCTGGATAATTAAACACTACACTTCTAAACAATCACCAGGTCAAAGAAAAAATCTCAAGGATATTAACAAAACATATTAATGAAGTAATAGTAAAAATACAAGACATTAAAGCTTGTAAAACACACAAAATCTCAACAAAGCCAAAATTTAGGGGGTGCCTGGGTGGCTCAGTTGGTTGAGCGTCCAACTTCAGCTCAGGTCATGATCTCATGGTTCATGAGTTTGAGCCCCATGTTGGGCTCTGTACTGACAGCTCAGAGCGTGGAACTTGCTTCAGATTCTGTGTCTTCCTCTCTCTCTGCCCCTACCCTGCTCATATTCTGTCTCTCTGTCTCTCAAAAATGAATAAACATTTAAAAAAAACAAAATTTATATCTTTGAAAATATTTATACGATGATAAATTTCCACAAGTTAGCAGGAGATAATGAAAACACACATAAATCTGATAAAAAATGTGAATCTAAACATCCAATAATCTAAACAAATTCTTATAACTCAAAAGCAAGAAGACAAACCACAATTTACAAAACATGGTAAAAGACTAGATAATTCTCCAAAAAGATACAGGAATGGTCAACATGCACATGGAAAGATCCTTAACGTCATTAGTTTTTAGGGCAATTTAAATCAAAACTACATTGACCTACCACTTCACACCTCAGTAGGATAACAGTAATAAAAAAATTGAAAAACAAAAGGGAAAGTAACAAGTGTTGGCAAAGGTAGGCAAACCAGAACCCTGTCATGTTGCTAGTGGGAATATAATAAAATGGTTCAGGTCGGCAAATCCCCAGTAAGATTAACATAGAATTACCATATGTCATAGCAAGTCCACTGGATGTATTCACCCAAAAGAACTGAAATCAGGCAGTCAAACACAAATGTGCACATTAGTATTTATAGCAGCACTGTTCACAATTGATAAGGGTACAAACAACTTAAATATCCATCAACTGATGAATAAATAAACCAAATGCCCTTTAGCTATATAATCCAATACCATTCAGCCCTGAAAAAAGAAATTAAGTTCTTATAGATCCTACAACATAGATGATCTTTAAAAACATTATGTCAAGTTCTATATTGTACAGTATCGTGACATATTGCCTAGTATAGTATTTATATTCGTAATAGGCAAATCCAGAGACAAAAGCATAGTAGTGGCTGCCAGAGGATCGGGAGGAGTTGAATGGAGAATAATTGCTTAATGCATTGATTACAGGGTTTCCTTTTGGGGTGGTTAAATGAAATAAACAGTCATGACAACTATAAAACATTGAAAACATACTAACTGCCACTGAGTTCTACTCTTTGAAATGGTTAAAATGGTAACTTTTACATTATGGGTATTATACTACAATAAAAACATATCTGGATATCCCTATATTTAGTTTGAAAATTTAAAAACCACAAAAAAAATGGGGGTGAAGCAGCCTGCACACTCAGCATGAGTCCAGGGTGGAGCTCAATCCCACCGCTGGGGATCATGACCTATGTGGAAGTCAACAGTTGGTTGTTTAACCGACTGAACCAGTGAGGTGCCCAGAGCGTTCATGATTTAAAGAGGTAAAGAAAGGTAAAGAAGTAAAGAAGGAATAAAGGAGTAGTGCCCTAATTAGATAAAGGGTTGTCTACCAAGCAGCCTATAGCAAACATCACAATTATAGTAAAATATGGAAGCCTTTCTTCCAAGAGGTCCTGAGGGAGGGGCAAGGAGAAGGCAAGCTAGGATGAGCTGAGCATCAGGGACCAGGGGTGGCTCAGCGATGGTAGAATCAGGCCAAAATGCTGCAGCCAGCCTGTCTCCCAGGATCTTGTGAATTCTACAGTGTTCAGGGAAGGCAAGAAAGTGCTGGCATGAGAAATGCCTGGGTGCTCTGTGTGCCGAGGTCCATCCTTCTCTCCAGACCCTTCTGTAAGGAATCTGGGTCTCACCACCCAGGTAAAATCCAATACTCGTGGAAGCCTTACTTCCCACCTACCCCCCTAAAACTCAATTTACATTTATTCCAGGAAATCAAGGTGGGTTTAGTTTTAATACCAACACGTTAATGGGGCACTTGGGTGGCTCAGTTGATTAAGCATCTGACTTGATTTCAGCTCAGGTCATGATCTCACCATTTGTGGGATAAAGTCCAGTGACAAGCTCTGTGCTGACCGTGCAGAGCCTGCTTGGGGTTCTCTCTCCCACTCTCTCTCTGTTCCGCTCCCTTCTCGTGCTCTCTCTGTCTCAAAAAATAAATAAACATTTAAAAAAATCAACACATTAACAACAATAAAAAAGGCTGAGAAGACTGTGCAACTTGACTATCTGGAGGAAATATGTATTTGTGTGTGTGTGACACTTTTATTTAATCATAGAAAACTCATTTGCATAAAAATGCTTCCACTTTGGGGAAACTGGAATAGTAAATATTTGGGTAACAAAACAGTTAAAAGATACATTGTTCCTTCAGCAGAGACAAGTTTTAAGTTGTTACATTTTTTTGTTTCTTTTTTTTTAAATTGAAATAATCAGTAACACACTAGCTTTTTTCATTTTTTGGCCAGAGCAATAATATCTCTTATAATCCCCAATTCTCTTTAAGGATGTTTTTCATTACTTAAATCAGCCATAAATTTAAAAGATATCTAACTTGAAGTCTCAATACAAAATCAATTTCTTTGTACCTACCACAGGCTTTTAGTGTACTATAAATCTCAAATTTCAAGAGATAATCTCCTTCCACAGGACTGATCAAACTTTTTTTCTACATCAACATACAGGTATAAAGGTGTGGAATATTTTTTTCAGAATAAGTTATATATTAAGACAATCAATATGGCAATAATTTCCTCCTTTTCTTTCTACCACGTAACTTCCCAAGCTCCTCCTAACCTTATTCGTTTTGAAAGTGTGGGAAAAAAGTGAAAGACTGAAGTATCCAGGGATACTGAAAATGCACAGCGAAAGTCAGAACCATATTCTCATTCCAGAAAGAGACCGGAATACTCTCTATCACCACATAGCCATGCCTCTTCAAAATTATGCCAGAGGACTTAGCCAAGGTAATAAAGAAATAGTAAGAAATGCAAATGATAGGAGAAGGAATAAGGAAATAAGATTGTCATTATTTGCAGGTAAGATGACCGTATGTAGAAGACCTAAGTATCTTCAGATAAATTCTTGCAATTGACGAGAGAACTCAGCCTGCTGCAAAGTTGATACGCAAACACCAATTGTTTGTCCACATGAAAGCAGGAAACAGAAAATAAAAACTTTAGAAATATTACCATTCACAATGTTATACGCAAAATTAAGTGAATGTAGCACTGTAAGACATCTACACACACACACACACACACAAAATTGTTGAAAGAAATATAAGATCTTTATAAATATAGGAATATATTGTGCTTATATATTGGAAGACTCAATAATCCGAGTACATTAATTATTCCTGTATTTATGCTAGACAGAAAGTAAATGCAATTACCATCTAGCAGATGTGTGTATATGTGTGGTGTGTATGTGTGTTAATTAGTGGCCTGATTTTAAAATATTATAGGTAAAAAAAAGCTGAAAATAGGAAAACCACTTGAGGAAGAACAAATTTGGAAGAATAACATGATCAGGTATCAAAATTGTTGTGAGGCTAATATAAATATGACAATACCACAGAGGGACAACGATAAAACCAATGAAACAGAGCAGACAGTTTAGAACGATCTCGTCATATATGTTCCCTTATTTTCTGACAGGTAACATTATAAAATTTTCCGGTAAACATAGAGGTTTTACTAAATGATATGGGATCAACTGGGTACATAAATAAAAAAAGTGAAACTTGATTTCTATCTCAGTGTATATATAAAAATGAATTCAATATATCCTGTATATCTAAATGTAAAAAGTGAAGCATATAGATGTCAGATGTTAATATGGAAACATACTGTTATGACTTGGTATAAGTCAATGTTTTGTGAAACAGGGCACAAAATGCCTTGAATCACAATATAAAAGATTGACAGATTGGATTCCATTAAATTAAGAATATTTGTTATTCTAAAGGTATCACCAGGAGAGTGAAAATGTATGATGTTAGAGGTAATATTTGATGTGCATACAACCAACAAGGTTCTAATATTTTAAATATGTGCAGGATCTCTTCAATCACAATAAAAAGACGAGCCAATAGGAAAATGTGAGAAAAGATGTGAACAATCACTTCACAGTGGTATTCACATAACCAATAAGGAAATGGCAAGTTGTGCATCCTAGTTTATGTACCGGGTAAAGCAAATTAAAGCCAACGTGAAATGCTCCTTCCAGAATGGTTAATATTTAAAAAGACAGAGACTCACAATCACTGTTGAAGTAGAGTAACAGGAAGTATTATATACAGGAGATGAGATTCTATATGGTAGAAACACTTCAGAAAACTCTTCAGCAACATATACAAAAGTTGAACACATGCATACTCTTAAGTTCTAGCAATTTCACTTTTAGAAATATATTCAATGTGTGTGTGTGTATATAATATATATATGTGTGTATGCACACATACACACACACACACACACACACACATATCTTTAAAGACATAAATATTATGGTTCCAGCATCATTATTTTTAACAAACAAAAAAACCTAGAAGCAACTAACTGCCTACCATTAGGTTTATATGTAAGTTGTTTTGTGGCCAAACAATTGATATTCAGCAATAAAAAAAAAAATGAGCTAATGGAAAAGAATTTCATGCCATAGAATTGTATAAAAACATCTAACTATATAAAAGTATATACTGTATGACTCCATTTAGATGAAGTGAAAAGGGCAGAAGTAATGTGTGGTGATAGAAATCAGAAGAATGCTTGTTACTGAGAGTTAGGGTTGCATTTAGAGAAAACTTCCAAAGTGTATTTGTGGTTCTGGTAATATTCTATACTTTTTTCAAATCTAGGTAATAGTAGCACATGTGTGTTTACTTTGTGACAGTTCATCTGTCTTTACCTATAATATTTATGTATTGCTTTTTATTTTCAATGTTTATTTATTTTGAGAGACAGAGAGGGAGAGCATGAGCAGGAGAGGGGCAGAGAGAAAATCCCAAGCAGGCTCCGAGATCTGGGCACAGAGTCCAATGCAGGGCTCAAACCCACGAACTGTGAGATCATGACCTGAGCTGAAATCAAGAGTCAGATGCTTAACTGATTGAGCCACCAAGGCGTCCCAAGATTTATGTGCTTCTTAATGCGTATTTTTAAAAACAATTTTTAAATATTTATTTATTTTTGAGATTGAAAGAGGGCACGAACGGGGGAGGGGCAGAGAGAGAGGGAGACACAGAATCTGAAACAGGCTCCAGGCTCTAAGCTGTCAGCACAGCCTGACACGGGGCTCGAACTCACAGACCATGAGATCATGACCTGAGCCGAAGTCAGAAGCTCAACCGACTGAGCCACCCAGGCGCCCCTACATATTTTAATTCAACTAAAAATTTACCAAAAATAGGAAAATGAAGAGACACATTATCAAATACAACATAATATCCTGCAAGTCAAATTCTTTCTATATATCTCTGGAGTACTATCTGTGTTTGCTGTCTAGTACCTAAAGTAGTGGGGAAATATCACAAAAATCATAATTCTATTATACAATACTGCAATTTAAATCATTCCTATCTATGATATGATCATTACCTGATAAATAAAATATTGGAATAAAAATTCAGTAAAATTAGGCATATATTTTGAATGTATGGCTAATCACATTATATGTGCACATGAAACGAAAGGCATCATGAATTCATTTACTCAATTTCAGCTTTAAATAAAAGAGCTAATGTTAATGAAGTGAAACAACTCTTATTAAAATGCCCTTAGAATTGTCAGAAATACATATTGCTTCATTCTCAATTTTAGGTGTGCTTGCATTCTCATAAATGGAATCATCCATCTTTAAGCAAACTAAAATTATCTTTGTTTTAATTATTGTATATGTGACCAGCCTTTGTGGATCTCTATTTGTGCATGTTAACAGAAGTGGACATTTTATAGACAAGTAAATTTCTTAGAGAATTGAATATATTTTGAAATGAAAAATCTCAATCATCCATGAAATTAAACAATGCTTTAGGAAGAACAAAATTTTTCAGTTATGGATTCTGTCCTCCCATCTTAGATTCTTTGTTTAAATTTCCATGTCAAAGTAAATAGTGTCTTATTCCAAAGAAAGCTCCTAGGAAGTTTTGTTTCATGCTGATTCTTTATTTACTATAACAGTCTTTACACATATATTACCCATACCTGTGGTTTAGCTCTTCTGATGGGACTTCCTTGTTTCATAATTCTGCTTGCTTGCTTGATCCTGTAGGCCTCCTAACACTCTGTTCCATTACATATTTCAAAGCATTTTTCTAATTCAGCAGGTTTTAAACTGTTTATAGTAGCAAGAAAGAGAGGGAGGAAAGGAGGGAGGAAAGAAGGAAAGGAGGGAGGGCGGGAGAGAGTGGGTGGAAGGAAGGAAGGAAGGAAGGGATTAGGAGGATCACTTTACATCTTTGTTTTTTTTTTTTTTTTAACGTTTATTTATTTTTGAGACAGAGAGACAAAGTATGAATGGGGGAGGGTCAGAGAGAGAGGGAGACACAGAATCTGAAACAGGCTCCAGGCTCTGAGCTGTCAGCACAGAGCCTGACGCGGGGCTCGAACTCACTGGCCGCGAGATCATGACCTGAGCCGAAGTCGGACGCTTAACCGACTGAGCCACTCAGGCGCCCCTCACTTTCCATCTTTGACAGGAGTGGTATAAAATGGTATTCACCTAATTTCTTGTCTTCTACCATTCATTTGGCATTTTCTGAGGTTAGATGTTTGTTGCTTTTGTTTTATTTAAGCATTTTCTTAATATTAATTATGAAGAAATCATGGAGGCTAAAATAACATAAGGTGGAAAACTTAGATAGAAAAACAATCTGTAAGTTATAATATAAAAAATTTCTGATACGTAACAGAATGAAAATGAAACTAGGTCTGATCCTCCCTAGCTACTCATTAAATTCTCTTCAGTCTTGTCTACTAAGGATAAATTCACCCAATTCTTTTATTCCTCTTTTAAGCATGTGTCTTGTGCTCCAAGATTCCACAAGAATTTTCTTGTAGAACATATTAGGAAGGTTGTAAGTACAAGTAATATTGCTTAAGTTAGATAAAGTAGTAAGATAAAATACATATTTTAGAAAATTTTACATGGTCTTATCTCAACCCTAACATATCTTTCTTTGCATGAGAAAACTTGTATGATGTATTTACCGACCAGATTAAGGCAGAAATTTCTGAAAATTTCTTTAAAGTAGCATTTCAAACATTTAAAGCATAATTGCATATCTGCCAACAGTCTTTCATAACTTTGTGAAAACAAATTTTCTTAAGAATATCAAATAAATAAAATGTACATGCTCTTTTTGATAGAAAATACTCAGTCATAAATTAAATAATGCCAATATTTTGGTTCAATTTTTCAGGAAGGCTACATTGAAATTAGGGATTGCATCCCTGGGATTAGAGGAAGGATTTCCTATCAGACGTAAAACAGAATTAGAAGAATTGGTAGATTTTGTTGTAACTAAACATAAAAACATAAGAGAAAAATAGAATCATGAATACAGTGCCAGTAAGAAACTTGATCTGAACAGGTTAAGATTAAGAATGCATGTAGGTGACGATAAGTCATTTAATAGGCAACAGCAAGCCCACGTGCATAAAAATAAGAGGTAAAAGACAATATACTTGGGGTTGCCATAATTTACTGGTTGAAGTGCAGAGTTTGAGAAAGGAGACTGGTGAGAAGGATGTAAATGGGTCTTAAATTAAGGAGTTTGCATGTTGTTAGCAGTAGTTTCCAGAGAACTGAAATGAAATTTTTTCATGAAACTACTTGTCAAAGAAATATTGGAGAGGACAAAATTAAATGCAAGAAAGGTATGGTGTAAGATATCATTGAACTAGGAAATGTATTATTTTAAAACTCTGAGGTTATGTCCAAATGAATTTTGTTTGGCTTGCTTTACAAAATCACATGTTACAAAGAAGCTATATTTTTCATTGATGTTATTTAATAACAATGGATACAATAGTTGCAAGCACAGTAATAAAATAGAAGGTTAACATAGAGATTAGATTTTTTTTCTTTCTGTTAATTCATGGAGATATGTTTTTTTTAATCCTATAAATTGGTTAAATTAGAAATTTATGAGATAAAATTTGTAGAGACATTTCTTTTTAAATTATAGAGCACTATTTCCATTTGTTTCTCTTGTTTAATTTTTATCATTATTTGCATGGTCTAATGAAATGCAAATATGGCTCTAACGTACTACTGTACTTATACTGCTATAGTGAAATAACCTGAACAGAGGGAAAATATCTCCATTATAATACCAATGTATGGTATTGTTTTCTACCACTTTATTTCCCAGGCTGAGTGCACCTATTATCATAAACTACTTCTTTCATTCATATACATTTTTTCCATAATTACAAATTTGATTGTGTAACCAAATGTTTAGTAACATACATAGATTAGTTTCTACCATTATGTCTCAGTTTGGCCAAACATACACATATAACATGATGAAAATGAGAATTTAATGATAGTACTTCTATAATTTAGTGAAATACATATCAATTTTAGTAATAACATGTTAATTTGGGGCACATAATAAAAAATAAATTAACCCATTTAAAATAGCTGTTTTTATTTATTTTTTTAAAAAAAATATGTGACTTTTAAAGAAGTGGATGCTAATTTATTTTTTCTGGAAATATGCTAAAGTGGAAATACACAATTTTAAAATCAAATGTCATTCTACTCAATCTAAACTCAATTTCATCCTGCAGCATTGACCAGTTATACATTATTTTAACAATCTATGCACATTAGGAGAAATACTTAATGCAAAGGGCTACATATTGCACTTTCATTCATGCCTTTCGTTCATCTTCATTGACCAGTATCTTATGTGTCTTGAATATTTAGTGGTTTCAAAAAGTACTTCAATGTTATTGGTGGCACTTGTATATGATTTTATGCACTCTGAATACATCCTATTTTATTAGTTTCCTATTTCTGTAATAACAAGTTGCAACAACCTTCAGAGCTTAAAACAACACAAATTGATTACTGAAAATTCTGGAAGGCAAAAGTGTCAAATAAGTCTAACTGGGTTAAATTCAAGATTTATAGAGGGCTATATTCCCTCTGGATGCTCTCAGGGAAAAACCTTTATGCTTATTTTCCAGATCTTAGGAGCCAATGACAATTCATGGTGTGTGGTCCCATTCCTCCATACTCAAAGCCAACAAAGTCAGATCAAGTCCTTCTCATGTTGCCATCTCTTTGACCCTCTCTCTCTCCTGCATCCCTTGTGCATTTATAAGGCTCCTTATGCTTACATTAAGACCACTTCGATGATCCAGGATAATACCACCATTTCCACATCAGCTGATTAACAACTTTAATTCCATCTGCAACCTTAATTCTTTTTGTCTTGTGACCTAATATATTCACTGGTTCCAGAGATTAAAAAAAAAAAAAAAAGATATGGACAATATTGCAGAGGGAGGAGTATCATTATTCCGCCCAACATGCCTAGCTATGTCTGAAGATTTATTGGTGATAAAGTGTGAATACATAAGCGTCCAGAAAACAATCATAGTGATAGTAAAATTAAGGTGCTCACAATATAAAATTTCAGGAATTACCAGGTTGATATGTTAAATGTTATTATACTTTGTAATATACTACTTTCTAGAAGTTTATGCCTAATAAAAAAGCTGTATAGTGTTATATTCGTTATAAATTATGGAGTTACAATGTCTAAGTACAAAATGTCAATGATTCTTAAATGAAATGTTACGTGATTGTATCAATGTTTCAATTTAGCTACAGACTAAAATAATTTAAGTTATTGTTTTTAGTGTCTAATCAGGAACTGAAATTTAAAAGAGTATCTATCTTTCTATCTCTATCATCTATCTATCTATCTATCTAATCTAAATTCTATCTATCTACATACACATGCATACATATCTTAACATTTTTACTATCTCTGGATTAATCACGCACTAATACCAAGTATGATAATACCAAACTTTTGATAAGGACAGAATAGCTTAGTTCAATGTAAAATAATTTATTTGAGAAACTATTTGTATAACTTTAAGCTCAAAAAGGAAAACTAAATACTCTACTTGCTCTATAGTATAAGAGTCATAGTTAATAAAACTTTGCAGGAATTGAAATACAGTTTAGAGAAGTCACATGTGAAGGAAATATACCAAGTCATGCATCAAGAAAAATCAAGGAAGTAGCAGCCTCCAGGCCATAGAACCAGACTGTGAAAACCTCAGCCTAATGCATTGTTTTTTTTAGAAAAGGATGCAGTTCTTAAGAATTTTTGAGAAGGTTTTCACCGAGTGTTGGTCTCCAGGAAGAAAATGGAAGTTGCTCTAATAGTACCCTTGAAGGTTTGTCGAACTTAAATATGTCCCTATGTCTGGCAACAATTACTTCATAGAATAATAGTTTTTCATTTCGTCTACCACTCCCCCATGAATTTCTCTTCTCTAACATGGCAACAAGGGAGAGAAATTCTGTAAAATGGAATTTCCATATTCCTTTTGGGAATGCAGAAGTGACTTAAAAAGACAATGGTGAAGGTGCCAAGTAGACAACAGACAATCCAAAGCATGTTTCTACTTTAGGCCTTCTGTAAGCTGCTAAGCACATAAGAGTGGTTAAGACAAAACTTCTTCACTGGGCATTGTCTCTTTCCTTCTCTCCTTCCATCTCTCCCATCTCCTCTTCTTTTACTTCTCCTCTCCTTATCCTTGTCTTTCTCTTTCTTCTTCTCCTCCTCCTCCTTTTCTGTCTCTCTGTCTTACCACTCCCTATTCTACACACAAAATTACTTACTTTCCAATGTGGTATAAGTGAGTAATTATGAATTTATGCAGATAGAGTTATTTTGTGGGTAATGTAAGTGCAAAGAGTGCCATCTAATCAAATCATTTGGGATCAGAATTATATAGAGGTAGTGAGATATGAAAGATGTTAAATGACTGCAGAATCTAGATAATAGATTGCTTCACATTAATAGAGCTGAGACTTCAAAAATATGACAAAATTGGTGTCTTGGAAAGAGCATGTGGGGATCAATTTGAAGAATGCATTAGAGATGGCAAATTGAATATAGCAGATTGGATGATAAGATCGTCAATTGAACAAAGGGTTAACAGGAGAGAATGTGTACCTTTTCTTAACTCTTGTCAATTAAATTGTTTTCAGCAATTCACTAGTTGAGGAGAAGAAAAATTTAATAATTAATTTATTAGAAATTTTGATGAGTAATGATGTCATTTAATAATATTAAAAAAATAGCAATAGTTGGGGGGTACCGGGTGGCTCAGTTAGTTAAGCATCTGACTCTTGATTTCTGCTCAGGTCATGACCATAGCGTTGTGGAATGGAGCTCCATGTGGGGCTCCACACAAGGCATGGAGCCTACATGAGATTCTCTCTCTCTCTCTCTCTCTCTCTCTCTCTCTCTCTCCCTCCTTATGCCCCTCTCCTCTGGTCTTTCTGTCTGTCAAAGAAAAATAAACAGCAATAACAAATATGTGGTAATAAATACTGAATTGAGTTTTGTACAAATAGTTCCTTAGGAGCTGAGGGGACCTTCACCTAGAATTTTCAGTATGTGATTGGATCTAACTTGTGTAAAATGTTAATGACATTCTGGACTGGGGATAGATGAACAAATACACCCTCACACTCACACAAGCACAAAGACAAATGAGAGAGAAAACTTGATGTTTTCTTGTTGATGTAAAAAGTTTAGTAATTTTTTATATATGAAAAAAGGTATCATCAACTGACTGAGTATACAGATAAGTAAAAGGAAATTTAAACAGATAAATTGAGGTTGGATGTACATGAGATTAAGAATTTGTCATTTTGAGCATCTTTTCATGTGTCTGCTAGTCATCTGGATGTCTTCTTTGTGTCTGTTCATGTCTTCTGCCCATTCCTTAACTGAGTTATTTGTTTTTTGGGTGTTGAGTTTGATAACTTCTTTATAGATTTTGAATACTAACCCTTCATCAGATATGTCATTTACAAATATCTTCTCCCATTCCCTCAGTTGCCTTTTAGTTTTGTTGATAGTTTCCTTCATTGCGTAGAAACACATTTATTTAAATATAAATGTACATGTATTTATTGTGAGAGAGAGAGAGAATGAACATGGATATGCGAGAGAGAGCAGGGAAGGGGAAGAGAGAGAGGGAAAGAGAGAATCCCAAGCAAGTTCCATGCTGTTAGTGCAGAGCCCAAATCGGGACTTGATCTCACAAATCATGAGATCATAACCTGAGCTGAAGTCAAGAGTCAGATGTTTAATAGACTAAGCCAGCCAGATGTCCCGAGAAGCTTTTTACCTTGATGAAGTCCCAATATCTCATATCCATTTTTGTTTCCCTTGCCTTTAGCAACATGTCTAGTAAGAAGTTGCTTTGACTGAGGTCAAAGAGGGTGCTGCCTGTGTTCTCCTCTTAGGATTTTGATGACTTCCTGCCTCACGTTTACGACTTTCATCCATTTTGAATTTATTTTTTGTATGAGTTATAAGAAAGTAGTCCAGTTTGGGAAATACAAATCAAAACCATGATGAGATACCACCTCACACCTGTCAGAACAGCTAAAATTAGCAACACAAGGAACAACAGGTGCTGGCGAGAATGCAGAGAAAGGGTAACCTTCTTACACTGTTGTTGGGAATAGAAACTGGTGCAGCCACTCTGGAGAATAGTATGGAGATTCCTCAAAAAACTGAACGTAGAACTATCCTGTGATTCAGCGATTGTACTATTATGTATTTATCCAAAGAATACAAAGATACAGATTTGGAGGGGTACAGTCATCCCAATATTTATAGCAGCATTGTCAACAGTAGCTAACTATAGAGAGAGCCCAAATGTCCATCAACTAATGAATGGATAAAGAATAAATGGTATATTAATACAATAGAATGTTACTTACAAAAGGAATGAAATCTTTCCATTTGCTATGATGTGGATAGAGCTGAAATGTATTATGCTAAGCGAAGTAAGTCCATCAGAGAAAGACAAAAATTATATTATTTCCCTCATATGTGGATGAATATATGGGAAGTGGCAGGGCGGGGAGAGGAGAGAGAGAAACATGCAAGAGACTCTAAATGATGAAGAACAAACTGAGGGTTGATGGAGGGAGATGGGTGTGAGATGGGCTGGATAGATGATGGGTATTAAGGAGAGCACTTGTTGTGGTGATCACTGGTATTGTACATAAGTGATGAATCACTGAGTTCTACTCCTGAAACTTTTATTGTACTGTGTGTTAACTAAAATTTAAATTAAAAACAAATCTGTCATTTTTCCTATAGAAAAGGAGAAAATGGTGGATGTGGTATATAAATCTCTGTGATTTAAGTATTTAAGGAATTTTCATGTCATACTCTATTCCTGAGGTCAGTAATGAAGATAGAGTTGTGAAGATCATGGCTAAAATTATAAACGCTTCACAAAATGTTACAAATTTGAACTTATCTACATTTGTTAGAACCATAATTCTTCTATGCCTCCAGCTAATCAGGGAATTATTTTTTATAAATTAAAGACAAAAATGAATTACGTTAAGCTAGATTACTCTACAGACTCAACTTATTCAATGCTATTTGTATCATCGCCCCTCAGTAGGTGTCTTTATAGCTGCTCTTACTAAAGAGTCTTTGAGTCAGCTAAAATACCTACTTTGGCCATGTTTGTGGCCCTGACATAATGGTTTGAAAAACACTTGTGTGTAGACTTCCACTGACATGAGAAAAGTATGCCAGGGCAAGCTATCTTGGAGAAGAAAGATTTGAAAACGTGAAGTAGAGATAACCACTCCCGCTGAACTCAGTCTGGATTAGCCCGAGAACAGATGACGACATTGTATAACTATTCTTCTATTTATGTAGTATTATACTATTGATGAAAATATGGGTTGAATCTATATTTGGACTATTAATACTAGTATACACATACATAAAAAATTAAAGAACTGTGTGTTTTTTTTAGTTCATATGTTCGTATTCTTTGAATGAGGCTCAGAAACAGAACGTCTATCAGGTTTTATTTACATTAGCACATTTTTTTGCCTTCATTATAAATCATATTAGCTGAATACAGAAATCTAAATTAGTTCTTCTGTTCTTTCCACTCATTTGAGATAATTTTTTTAAGGTTTTGTCTAAGTCATTTGTCTCTCTCATTACTGATTTTTAAAAAACAATCCATTGTTGTGGTTTCCACTAACTGTCTTTGGGTTTTATTTTTGTTTTTGGCATTCTACAGTCAAACAATAATGTTTCTCATTAAGATTTCCTGGGAATTCATATTCTGAAAGGCACACAGAGCTTCTACCTGAGGATTAATATATTTCACCATTTTTGAAAATGTCTCAGCCGGTATTTTTTCAAACGTGTTTTCTCCATTCTGTCTCTCTTGTCCTTTGGAGATGGCCATGCTGTATACATCAGAACTTTGACAATATTCTGTGGATCTCACATCCTTCTCTGTATTTTCCATCCTTTTCTGTTTCAGTGTTTCAGTGTGGATGTTTCAGTGTTTCAGTGTGGATGTTTTCTACTGATGTACCATCCAGGTCACAAATCTTCCTTTTGACCATTTAATTGGTATATTGAATTCTTCATTTTAATTATAATTTTCAAATCTAATATTTTCATTTCATCTTTTATTTACTTATTTTGATAGTTTAATGACATTTTCCTTTTTAGCATCTGTTTTTTGAGCATACAAATCATTGTAATTTAAAGTTTTTGACATATCAATATCTGAAATTGCCTTGGTTCTGTGTCTACTTTCCAATTTTCATCTTTTTCTTTTTAATTTTTCTCATTGGTTTAGTCTGTTCACTTTTGCACTATGTACAAAAGCAATGTCGAGGCTCTATATGAGTTTATCTTTTTCTAGAAAATAGTTTCCACATTTTCTGGTGACAAACATTTTCTCCTTGATCAAAATTCAGGCTCCTCTGAGCTCTCTACTTGACTAGACTCAGCCTCGGGCTTCTACCTCTGTTCACCTAGAGTCCACGTTTAGCAAGAATCTCATCAAGTCAGTTTAACCAGAATCCTCCCTTACCTAGTTGTTTCTCTTATTAATTCTCCCTCCAATGATTTCTTCTCATTCTGCCATTTGGTGATAAATTTCCATTTTTTTCCTTAGTGTACTCAGAGCTCCATCTCTCTTTCATACTATAAAAACCCATTGTTGTCTCTTTGAATAAAAATTGCCTTGTTATTCTTCAGCAAGTGCCTGAATAATTTTTTCTTAGCCTTGCCAGCAACTAGAGGAAAGCAGAATAAGGCATTTCTCTTTGGTCTACTCATGGTTTGGGATGTCTTAGAGATGGATTTCAATCTTCGTGGAGGTGGTTCTAAGTCTAGTTTGTGTGTAGTTCACGGGTATATCCTTTTAGGCATCTCAACCGCAAGCCTAGAATATATACCATGGCCCTTATTCATTGCTGGTTCTTGAATTTGCAATTTTTGTTTCCTGTACAATAAGACTGTTCAAGATCTGCTTTGGTTTTTTACTTCACTTTCGATTTTCCGCTTGGCTTATTTGCCTTTTGTCCTATACACCATAAGATCTAGAAAATGCTTTGAATGGAAAATTAAGCAAAAGTCTCTGACACACATTTCTGACAATATCTTTTCTTTCAGACCCTCTCATTCTACTGGCTGTCTTTAGAAAACCGAAGTCCAATTCCTCTCTTCCCTCACCCACAAGACCGCAGAGAGCTTTGAGCTGAGACTTCTTTCTCAGCTTCTAGGTCTCACACACCTATGAGTCAGTTCATGCAATGGGGAAAAAAGTGATCACGTAAACTTTCTTCTCTTCTCCCTCAAATCAGATCCTAAAATCCAGCCTCCTTGATTGCTCTTCTGTGACTTTAAGCAGCTGTTTCATGCATTTTATGCTGTTTATATAATCAGTTTGGAAGGTTGTTCTGTCATAAGCTCATCTGTCATAACTATAAGTGGAAGTTAAAGAATTTTTTTAGACTAATGACCATTAAAGTTTACTCAGATCTTTATGCAGTAGTCTCCTTTCATCCATAAAATTTTAGCTCAAATATCATGTCCTCAAACAAACTATTCCCTGACATTACTATCAAAAATTGCCACTTTGTCCAAGTCTTTATTATATTGTGTATTTTATAGCTGGCATCTTACTTACTACTGTATTAAATAAGTAAATGTGTGTTTGTGTGTGTGTGTGTGTGTGTGTGTGTGCGCCTATGTTGCAAAGTTTATTTCATTTCACACTGAGTATCTTGAAACAGAGTGGAACTGTTTGACTATCTCAGTATTCTCGGTGTATATAATATGCATAGAAAAAACAGTAACTATTTGTGAATTAATGAAAGTATGAGTTAAAGGATATATATATAGTTATTGTTTTATTTTCAGCATATATATGATATATTTATTACACTTATCCAAATAAAAAAATTCATGAGTATACCAACTAAAGTTTATTTATTTATTTTGAGAGACAGAGAGAGAGAGAGAGAGAGAGAGAATGAGTAGGGGAGGGGTAGAGAGAGAGGGAGAGAGGGAGAATCCCAAGCAGGCTCTGAGAAATCAGTGCACAAAATCTGATGTGGGGCTGGAACTCATGAGCTGAACTGTGAGATCATGACTTGAGCCAAAATCAGGAGTCAGATGCTCAACCGATGGAACCACCAAGATGACCCAACCAACAGTCTTAAACAACTGTTCCAACTCCGGAGTCCAAGATGAACATTAAAGACAAATACAAAAGGGAAAATAATGGAGGAGATCTTGCCATACTAGATGGAAAATTTAAAAAAAGACATACTAATTGAAATCTTGTGATTTTAAGACAGCTAGAATTATAAATTATGCAAATTTTTGGAAGACAAAAAGCATATTTAATACGAATGGAACTTTAACATATATCAAGGGTGATGTCTCAAATTTGCAGACTAAACAAATCAGATATGGAATAAACTTTGCTTAGAAAGTTGTCTATACATTCAGAAGAAGAATGTAGCTGGGTTCTCCTCTCATATGAAATAGCAATAGCCAGTTGAAAGCTTAACCAAAAAGCTTAAAAAGAGAAGCTTAACCAAATTATCACACATCAAATAAAAAGCCTTTGAATATTAGAAGAAATTTTAGCAGAAATGTTTACAATATAGAGAAAACATTGCTAAGAGAACATATTTTAAGTTAGATTGTTTAGAATAATTTTGTTTTATTATCATTTTTAAAACTTTTTGGAAGTTTTTTGTTTTGAGAGACAGAGAGAGTGAGCAGGGAAGGGGGGTAGAGAGAGAATCCTAAGCAGGCCTGCTCTGTCAGTGCGGAGCTTGATTCAGGGCTCGAACTCATGAACTGTGAGAACATGACCTGAGCTAGAGATTGAATCATTTGCCAATGGCAGTTAATCAACTATGCATATGTAATTGAAGCCTCCATAAAACTTGAAAGGGTGGGATTTAGAGAGCTTCTGGGCTGGTGAACACAATCTGGGAGACAGTGACATGTCTAAAGAAGGCATGAAAGTTCCACGTTCTTTCTCCATACCTTGCCCTATACATCTCTTTCCTCTGGATGTTTCTGGATTATATATTCTTTTCTAATGAACCAGTGATCTAATAAGAAAATATTCCTCTGAGTTCTATACGCTGCTCTAGCAAATTAAACCCAAGACAGGGGTTGTAAAAACCTCGCTTCTATAGCCAGCTGGGTCAGAAGTACTAGGAATAACCTGGGCTTGTGACTGATATACGAAGTGGGTGGGGACAGTCTTGTGGGACTAAACCTTTAACATGTGGATTCCGATGCAGTCTCTGGATAAATAGTGTCAGAACTGGGTTGATTCTCAGATACTCTGCTGGTGTCCCCAGAAATGTTTGTTGTGTGCGGAAGCCCCTCTCACCTCTGTCCCACCTGACACACTTTAGAATTCATTCCAGGAACCCAAAAGAGTATGATAATGTAAATATTAAAGATACAAACAAACACACACACGATGAGATAAAAGGAAGTCATAAAACATTAAAAGTAATTTTCTTTAGGGAGAAACTGAATTGATTAGATTTTCATGTTTTTTTTTTTTCATCATATTTCTGTAGTTTATTGAAGAACTATCAGGGATTTGTGTATATAAAGTTTTGATTATAATGTTACCTAGCCACTAAAGGATATTGAAATACAAATTCTTAAGTATGGTGGAAAAAAGGTGTTAGGGCTAAGATGTGTGAGGGGGAAAGAATAATGGAGGTAGTAAGAGGACTAGTTTTCTTTTTGTAATTATATTATTTTTAAGCACTTGTGCATTGTTTCTTATAATATTAAAAATAACACTTGCAACAGAAATGTTAATGTACCTAATGCTACCGAACTGTGAACATAACATAATTAAAATGGCAATATTTTATGTTATGCATGTATTCCCACAACAAAACAGAAATTGGTAAAATAAGAAATACAGAAGAAATTAGCAAAATGAAAGATGACTTAGATAAAAACAAAAGTACTGAGAAGAAACCTAATGAAGAAATTAGCCCATCAGGTTTATAAATGTCAAAGTGGAGGGTGTTATAATTTGCAGTGTCTATATCTGTTGTTCAATCCTCTTTCTCATTTCTGGGAGAAAGATTTCAAAATTTCAAAATTTCAAATTTTAAAATTTCAAAAAATTTCAAAAAAATTTCAAAAATTTCAAAATTTCGAAAAAATTTCAAAAAAACTGGGAGATATTAAAAGAAAAAAAAAACTTCACACTCATTACCCATTAGAATGTCTACTATAGGAAAACAAAATAAAACAAGAATAGAAAATAAGTGTAGACAAGGATATGGAGAAATAAGAACCCTGCTGAACTGGTGGGAATGTAAAATGGTGCAGCTGCTAAGGAACAGAGTATGGCTGTTCCTCCTCAGATTAAAAGTAGAGTCACCATATAATCCGACAAGTCTGCTTCTGAGTATATACACCCCCAAACGGAAAGCAAGATCTTGAAAAGCTATTTGTACACTTATGTTCCTAGTAGCATTATTCACAACAGCCAAAAGCAACTCAAGTATTCATCCATAGAGGAATGGATAAACAAATTGTAGTGCGTATATACAATGGCATATCATGAAACCTTAAAAAGGAAGGAAATTCCGATTCATGCTACAACAGGGATGAAGCTTGAAGATACTATGTCAAGTGAAATAAAACAGTTGCAAAAGAACAAATGCTATATGATTCATCTTATATGAGATACATAGAGTAGTCATATTTATAGAAACAGAAAATAGAAAGGAGGTTGCTAACAGGTGAAAGGAAGGGAGAATGAGGAGCTATTGTTTAATGTGTATGATTTTCAGTTTTGCAAGATGAAGAGTTCTGAGATGGATGGTAGTCATATTTGCACAATAATGTGAATGTACTTAATACCACTGAACTGTACACTTAAAAATGGTTAAATGGTAAATGTTATGTGCATTTTGCCACAATTTAAAACAAATAAAATCAATCAGTTAAAAGAATAACATGGATAGTATAATTCTGTTTCCGGATTATTTCCACTCATCCATCCATCCATCCATCCATCCGTGTACATGCATCAAGAGAAATCTAGAAAAATATCATCAAATTTTATGAGTTGTATATAAAAGGTATGATTTTAGATACTATTTTCACATTTGTTTTTGTTTAGTTTGCTTTTCTTCTTTATGCTTTGCCTTATTTGAAAACTTCCTTATAAGCATATGTAATTTAAAAAAAAACTATAGAAACATTAGAAAAATAAAAAAAGTTATCCCAATAGGTGACATAGAAAATAGACTAATCACCAGACATTAAAATAAAAGAATGCTCAAGAAAACAATAACAATAACATGTGTTTAAATGTTGCTTTTTTTCTTAATATGATCACCACTTCCAAACCCGGAATGGGCTTGTCTTGTCTCCCAAGATAACTAAAGATAAAATATGCCAACTTCCCGAAGCCTTGGCTGTAGGAACAATATGTTCAATGTAGTTCCAATATATGTACTTGAATATACTATATTTCATTAAACGCTTTATATACATTCATTGTAAAATATCTTGTGTTATTATTCTTCCTGTCCATTGTTATGATCCAGGACGGGTATTTCTAACCAATATCTAACCATCCTCCAGCAGAGAAATAAATAAAAGTCACTGATGAAATTTCAAGTACTTCCATGCCTCTTGTATAAAATAAAGTGCTCTCTCTTCTTCATCAGCCAGACTCATTATGATAGTGCTCTTTCATATTTGTCAAAACGTTTAAAATTTTTTTTAATGTTTATTTTTGAGAGAGAGAGAGAGAGAGAGAGAGAGAGAGAGCGCACAAGCATGGAAGAGGCAGGGAGAGAGGGAGACACAAATCCAAAGCAGGCTCGAGGCTCAGAGCTGTCAGCACAGAGCCCGATGTGGGGGCTGGAACCCACGAACCATGAGATCATGACCTCCAAAGTTGGATGCTCAACTGACTGAGCCATCCAGGCACCCTAAAGCATATTTTGATTCATGCCAAAAAGTCCATTTAACTCTAGTCAATATTGCTTTTAAAGAACGCTTCAGACAGCATGCTTATTTATTTATTTACTTTTTTAGTCCCCAGGCCACAATTTACTTCTTACCACCTTCCATTCTCCTGTTCCAATCTTGAAGGCCATGATCAAGATAAGAAAATAAAGCCTCTACATCTACTATGAAAAGAGATTCTTCCATCTTTATATGTATTCCTGTGATTATCTATTTTTCACCAGACTAATATTTAATTTAGGATCTGCTTAATAGTTATCTTCTGTTTACTATTTTGTCCTTAATTTTGGTTCTCCAGATAGATTTCAAACTAATTGAGAGCAAAGGGTGTGATGTATTCATTTTTTCACAATAAATAGCACCGTTTTTGATACATAATAGACATTTATTACTTGATTCATCTAAAAATACTTCTTTTTAAAGGCAAATAATTATCTCTAATTTACCTTTGGTGGAAATTACTTCCATTTACCTCAGGTGCCAAATTGAAATAAGCTTTTACCATTAAAATATCTGTTGCACTTTAGGTCTTAAAAGTATTCCTTAAAAGGAAAGAAAAACTCATCTCTACTTCCAGACAGTATTTTGACTTCAAATGATGAACATTAAAGGCTATGAAATCAAATAGGAGAGTTGATAGGTTTATTAAGGGTAGGAGAGCAAAGGAGAACTTTATGAACACTACTCAACAAATATTCATTGTGTATCTGCTTTGTGCTAAGGGATCTATTAGGTGCTAGAGACACCAGAAGGAACAAATTTGACATGGCCACTGGCTCACCTATATAGAGCTTACTATAAAGTGGAGAGGTCTACAGGCAATGGTGATGAAGAGTGATTAGTACTATCTTACAGTAAGCACAAGATATTATGGAAGAAGATAGTGCTTCCCAGAGGAAGTATGGTCTAAGTGGAGAGTTTTAAGTGTCCAAGTAAAGAAAAACTGTGAAGAGTGAAAGACTACTTCTGAGGACTGGAATAAAGTATATGACTGCAGGGTAAATTGGGTGGTTAGAAAGTGAGGAGATGGCAAGAGATCAGGCTGTCCTGTCAAAAATACACGTAGAACATATGTGCCACTTCCGTAGTCGATGACACATGATCTCTTCCCTGTCTGGTCTACTGCAAAAGCTTCCTAACTGGCCTCCTGACTTCTCTTCTTTCTCTGACACAGCAGAAGGTAAGAGCTTTTTAAAAATATATAAACTATCTGCTAATAGTTACATTCTTTTTTTTTTTTTTTTTTTTTTTCTGGGGGGGGGAGGGGGGGGGGGAGGAGGACGGGGTAATAGTTACATTCTTAAAGGCACTCAATACTTTATAGTTTTATCAACATGAAAGGCAATTTGAACCTTGTCTTCCTTGCAAACTTCTTCTCTTTTCACTACTCTGCTTGTGGTATTTCAGCCACAGCAATCTCTCATTTCTCAGAGTCAAGCATCTTTCCTATGCAAGAGACTTAATTTACTCTTCTTGTATCCTAAATCCTCCCTCTATCCTCTATCCTCATATTTTGCTGGGAACTTTAATTCTCAGCTTCAATATTTTGCTCTCAACCAGGTCTCACATGGCCGCTCAGTGTAACTCACCTTATTTATTTTGTTGATCACCATAGGATCAGCACATAAGAATGAGACTGGCATATAGTAGGGGCTCAGTAAATATTTGTTCAAATAAATGAGTAGAGGAAACCTAAATAATGGCTCAATAAAAAATGGCAAGTTGTAAGCTTATCTGGCTGCTGTATGTAAGTGTATTGGAGAACATTAATTTGAAAACAGAAAAAAGTAATTGGGAGATAGAGCAATCTCATTCAGCAAGGAAGGGATAATGGTGATAAAGTCTAGGAACAGAATGGCGGAGATGTACATAGTTTGAAGGTTATTAGAGGCATATAATTAGTGGCACTTTTTAAATGATTTGATGTGGTTAATAAGTAAGGCATAAACAAAAGAGTCACAGAAGAATCTAATTTTCTGCCTTAAAAAACAAGGTGATGGATATTTGGGCTCTTTCCATAACTTGGCTATTATCGATAGCATGGCTATAAACATTGGGGTGCATGTGTCCCTTCGAATCAGCACTCCTGTATCGTTTGGATAAATTCCTAGTAGTGCAATTGCTGGGTCATAGGGTAGTTCTATTTTTAATTTTTTTAAGGAACCTCCACATTGGTTTCCAGAATGGCTGCACCAGTTTGCATTCCCACCAACAGTACAATAGGGTTCCCCTTTCTCCACATCCTCACCAATATCTGTTGTTTCCTGAGTTAATTTTAGCCATTCTGACTGGTGTCAGGTGATATCTCATTGGCTATCTCATTGTGGTTTTGATTTGTATTTCCCTGATGATGAGCGATACTGAGCATTGACCATCTTTTCATCAAGAACATGTGCCATATGTATATGTATATATACATATATATATATGACCTTATGTACTTCTCAAAGAAATGAAAGACACTTGCCATATATATATACATGTATATATATGTGTATATGTATGTATATATATATATATATATATATATATATATGGAAAATGTCTTTCATTTCTCTGAGAAGTACAAGTTAATGTCATCATTTCAGTGTAGGTCTAAGTTGGGTTTGTTAAGAGTAACAGAAGACTACAGTTTTGAGATGGCTACATGACACTACACTAGTTGAGTGGAATTATTAAATTGATGAATTTTATTTGCAA
Source organism: Panthera uncia (assembly GCF_023721935.1). NCBI lineage: Eukaryota > Metazoa > Chordata > Mammalia > Carnivora > Felidae > Panthera > Panthera uncia. The sequence continues at coordinate 131,042,796 of NW_026057577.1, read as the reverse complement.
TGTTTTTAACAAAATTCTACTTTAAATGCCCATCAACTTCAACATGTTTTAAATGCTTCTATTGTGTAAATTTGCATGACTAGGATAACTAAACATTGTAGAATAAAAGAGATAATAATATCAGGCACATATCTTATTCTTTACTCATATCCATTTGAAAAATCTGATGGGATTGTCTGAAAAATTTCTTAATTAAAAGGTTGCTGTAGTAGGTCATATTCAGATGGTCACCTTTTGTATTGGGATGAGGCTAACATACACTTATAAACACTTACAGGTAACAATGATTCCCCCGGCATCTCCCCTATACAACTAATTGCTTAATATAAAGACACATGTTAAAATTACTGACCTAAGTAGTTCTAGATTATGTTAATATCACATTTATAATTTTCCACCTGTTTTAATAAAGAATTTAATATGTTTAATTTTGAAACATAAGAAAAGACTTTGAAAACATTTTCAACTTTATATATATAATGTTGCCTAGAGATAGCTTATTCCCTGCTATGTCAAGAGGACAGAGATCTATTATTGTTAGAGAGCTATTCTTATCCTGAATGGATAAATGAGCAATTACTGTATTCAAAGAGAAAGTGGCTTCATTATAGAATACAAAAAATAAGCAAATAAATCCCAAATTCTTACATCTCAGCTTTTCATTGTCAGTGCAAGAAAGCCTAACGGGAAAAAAAAATACATCAAAATATGTTGTATTGCTTTTGCTATTATGGTTCTATATCAACCTCTAGAGAAAGTATTATTATTAATCGTAGTTATTGCTCTTGAAACTATATTGCCTTTCCAATAAAATATAATCCAGAAGTCTTAAATTTTATAAAACTAGCCTGGAAACACATGTTATAATAGTAAAGGTACTTCTGATTTTCTATCCCAAAACCATATAAGTAATTACAGGAGTTGCTGCCCATGTTAACTCCCCCTGTTGATTTTACTGAATGATATGTTTTTTTTTTTTCTTTCTTAACTTGCTGAATGGTTTTACCTTTTACCATTTGATAACAAGCTGTTAACTAGCCCTTGATTTTAACAGAACGGGACCAATTTCTTGAAATGCTATTAACAGTGGGAACCTCTATACATGATAATGGCTAACAGCATATATTTTCATGACTAATAGTATATATTTTCATTATTACATGCAAATGCAAATATGCACTCTAGATTTTCTCAGTTTTTCAGTTATGCCCAAATTACACTGAAAATCATGGGGCGCCTGGGTGGCTCAGTCGGTTGAGCGTCCGACTTCAGCTCAGGTCATGATCTCACGGTACATGAGTTCGAGCCCCGTGTCGGGCTCTGTGCTGACTGCTCAGAGCCTGAAGCCTGCTTCCGATTCTGTGTCTCCCTCTCTCTCTGCCCCTCCCCTGCTCATGCTCTGTCTCTGTCTGTCTCAGAAATAAATAAAAACATTAAAAAAAAAAAAAGAAAATCACATAAAACACTTTATTCAACAATTATGTGAATTAGTGAAATGCAGCTTAAATAAATATATATTAGCTTGAAGAAACAAGATTTTTGTGAAGCTCATTAATTTTCCATTTTTGACTAACTTGTTTACTGTGGTAACCAGTTAATTCCTTGGGTTTGGAATTCTGTAACTTGTGCATTTAGATTAAAATGTGTGAAGTATCTGAAGTTATTTGATGATATAAGAAATATTTAAGACTCTCATATATTTATATACAAATAACAATTGTAAATAATACATGGCGAGGGGAACCTGGGTGGCTCAGTCTATTGACCATGGGACTTCAGCTCAGGTCATGATCTGACGGTTTGTGGGTTCGAGCCCCGCGTCAGGCTCTATACTGACAGCTCAGAGTCTGGAGCCTGCTTTGGATTATGTGTCTCCCTCTTGCACTCTGTCTCTCAAAAATAAATTTTAAAAAGTTAAAAAAAATACATGGTAATATTCACTTACAAATGTTTGCATTTCCTATAAAGAAAAAACAATGGAGTAATTAAGAAAAAAGGCCAAGGAGTTTCCATTTTAGCTCAAGATAAATTTCCTTCTTTCTTGCAAGTAAATTTGAGCATATATTTTCATGTTCTAAGTCATTCTTTTTTTTTTTATTTATTTTTTTTTATTTTATTTTTTTTTATTTTTTAATATATGAAATTTACTGTCAAATTGGTTTCCATACAACACCCAGTGCTCATCCCAAATGTTCTAAGTCATTCTTAACTCCACTGTATTCTGTACAGAGACCGTCATGTTCTTAAATCGGGAAATATATTATTGTTTTTCAGATTAACCTAAATCAGCTAGTCCAATTAGCCCAGTAAAATCCTATCAATGTCTTCTGTGGAGGCGGGTAGACTTCTTTTCTTTGTTTGTTGCTGTTTGCTTACCTCATGGCATTATCTTTCCCTGTATCTGGGCTTGAAGCCTATTTCTTCTCTCCCATTATGTGCTCTACAATAGAAAGGCAGAAGAAGAGATTCTCATCATCTTTGCCCGGAAAGAATCTTCTACTAATTACAGCTGAAGATATAAAGGTTTCCTTAGAAATGAAGATATAATGACATTTCATGGTGTAAAGAGTGTATTTCCTTCCTCACAATAGCAGCTAATAAAGCATCTTCTGTTTAACCCAAGAGAACCAAGAAGTTGGAATAGTGGTTAGGAAGAAATATGGAATGTATGTGTGTGGAAGAGGTGATTTAAATTGTGAGAAAATTGCTCTTTTTTAATTTATAATTTTGTTTTACTGGTCTTTTGCATTTTCCCCAATATTTATAATATTTCAGGGATGTGGAACAAGGTTTATATTTAAAAATGATAAATTTAACACTTGCAAAAATTAAGCCAAAAGAAATAAGCTAAAGTTTCAAAGTGATTCATTCATTTAAGTGTAGGGGGAGGAGGGCATGGGTGGGTCAGTCAGTTAAGTGTCCAACTCTGGATTTCTGGTCAAGTCATGATCTCGAGGTTCATGAGTTCAAGCCCTGCATCAGGTTCCATGTTGGCAGTATGGAGCCGGCTTGGGACTCTCTCTCTCTCTCTCTCTCTCTGTACCTCCCCTCATTTCTGTCAGTTTCTCTCAGTCTCAAAGTATATAAATAAACTTTTTACAAAAAATTTATTGGGGTGCCTGGGTGGCTCAGTCGGTTGGACGTCCAACTTCGGCTCAGGTCATGATCTCGCGGTCTGTGAGTTCGAGCCCCGTGTCGGGCTCTGTGCTGACAGCTCAGAGCCTGGAGCCTGTTTTGGATTCTGTGTCTCCCTCTCTCTCTGTCCTTCCCCCGTTCATGCTCTGTCTCTGTCTCAAAAATGAATAAATGTTAAATTTTTTTTTTTTTTTAAATAATAAAAAAAATTTATTTTATCCATTTTGAGAGAGAGAGACAGAAAGAGAGAGAGCAGGGTAGGGGAGGTAGAGGGACAGAGGAAGAGAGAGAATCCCAAGCAGGCCTCACACTGTGGAGGGCTGGACATGGGGCTTGAACCCACGATCTACAAGATCATGACCTGAGCAGAAATCCAAGAGTCGAATGTTTAACTGAGTGAGCCACCTAGGTGCCCTAAGTAAATAGATAAACTTTAAAAAAAAAAAAAAAAGTGTCTTAAAAAAAAAGAGAGTAGGGGACAGGGATGGGTAGCTTTTGTATTCTTTCATACTTGCATAGCCTAAAAAGGATAGTAAATTGCACATTGACAGTTGTAAATATTAGTAGAACTATTGCACTTTGTGTGGCAAGTATATATTTTATATAATTGGTAAAAAAAATTATTTAGTTTACTAGATTTCAAGCCCTTTTATCAATATTGTATATATAATCAATTTACATGTATCAGGATTGACAGGCTAGAATACAATTTTTAACTAATTTTTTAAAAGACCTATATCAAGGATCTACTATTTCTAGGCTGTTTACTATGCACTGAATTTAAAGTTGTGAATGTATCTTTATTTTTAACTATCTACATCTGTATCATTGATACCTATCTATGTACTCTCCTGATCTCACAGAGCTCTCAGTCTAGCAGAAGGAAGAAAGGGGAAAAATTCATACTAGGAGATATTCCAAATGCTACAGCTATGTAAGGGAACAACTGGGATTGAATGTGAAGGAATATTTAGGCATTTTGTATAATTTCATTTGAAGTTACAAACTGGAAAACTGGCTTAAAATTATTTAAAATTTGAACAAATTCTCAAAATTTAAAAACTGATATTAGAGTGAAAGTCTGTATTCTCAGCCTACTTTGCAAAGCTGGAAGATGTGACAATATTGAGCAAATATCCATGTAGCACTGGTCCATGGGGCCCGACAAAGGTCACCCCTTATAGACAAGAGACACAACAGCCTGGATTTATATATCTATTATCCCATATTTGAATATTGACACTAAGGTTGATAGTTGACATTTTCCAGCCAGTTAAAATATACTCTATACATTAAAAAGTAAAAACTACACAAAATGAGAAAAGAACAAAATACTGGGTTTTCTCTTTCTTTCTTTCTTTCTTTCTTTCTTTCTTTCTTTCATTTCCTTCTTTCTTTCTTTTTTCTTTCTTTTCCATTTTATGTTTTCAATTCACACCCAAATTAGTTAGCATATAGTGCAACAATGATTTCAGGAGTAGATTCCTTAATGCCCCCTACACATTTAGCCCCCCCCCCCCCCCCACAATCCCTCCAGTAACACTCTGTTTGTTCTCCATATTTAAGTCTTTTGTGTTTTGTCTTCCTCCCTGTTTTTATATATTTTTTTTGCTTCCCTTCCCTTATGTTCATCTGTTCTGTGTCTTAAAGTCCTCATATGAGTGAAGTCATATGATATTTGTCTTTGACTGACTAATTTCACTTAGCATAATACCCTCAAGTTCCATCCACATAGTTGCAAATGGCAAGATTTCATTCTTTTTCATTGACAACTAATGCTCCATTGTATGTATATACCACATCTTCTTTATCCATTCATCCATTGATGGACATTTGGGCTCTTTCCATACTTTAGCTATTGTTGATAGTGCTGCTATAAACATGGGGGTGTATGTGTCCCTTCGAAACACATACCTGAAATAGTTGGTTTTCTGGAATACAAAAGGCCCTTGTAGGTATGTGCAATTGTTCAGGGCAAGAGATTTAAAGCTTTCTGGAGTAAGTGACAGATAAGCTAAAACCTGAAGAATCAATAAAGGAATAACAAGGGAGAGTTTAGCTGTTAGGCATTTATTCTCTTGGGTAATAAATATCCACACATACCTAATATGTGTCAGGCATTGTGGTGCCTTGTTTTAGAAATATACCTAGTCCCTGTTCTGATAAGGTTCACGGTCCACCAAAGGAAAAGTATGTGCCCAAACCCAGGATTTGACAAAAGATGAAAGAGAATTTGAATAAGTTTATCCAAAAGGTAGAATCTGAGAGTAAGAATGTTGATACATTACTTTAGAGAGACACTAGATTTATATGGAAGGCCTTATGAATGTTGTTAAGAAAATCTGACTTTGTTTTAAAGACAAACGTAAATGAGAAGGCATTGCATCATTTCAGGGGACTAATGTAATTGTGTATGTATTGCTTTGATAAAGATATCTTTGCAGGTAGGAGAATTAATTGAAAGGTGGACCAATGGAAGCATGTGGTCCGGTTAGCTTACTTTATCAGTAAAATAAAAGACAGATGACAGAGGGATGAGGTAGTAATGGTGGCAGTTGTCAGGAGTGAATTGAATAAAGAGTAACATAATTCCTAAGGGAACATGAATGCAGAGGCACTCACCCCATCTTTCTCAGTGCCTAATATATTTCCTGGTACCTAGGAGGCATCAGCAACTTTCTCATAAATTATTTCATTATAAATTATCTTATCTGTTACAAATTGTGCCTAGAACACAATAAGCCTTCAATAAAGTCACCAATATGATAACGGGGAAAGATACTGAAATGGTAATGAACATAAGCTTTGGAATCACACTGTATCTGAATGCAGAATTCAGACCATGTTGCTCAATTCAAGGATCCACTTTTCATTTGCTATGTGACATGGAGTCACATTATTTAACTTTATTGTGCCTCAGTTTCCTCATGTGTAAGTGAAGATTATATTATTAGTTGGTGAAAGGATTATGCATACAAAGGATTTAGAGCAGTGCTTAGCAAACACAGAGAGATAAAAAAATCCCAGGTCTATCCTAATTAGTGGGATGGGCACTTGTGCCCCTCTGACCCTTTTTCTGCAATAATTCTTTCTTCCAAATGAGTGCAACCTTGCTTAGCAACTTCAGAGAAATTCTAGTTGCCGGAAAGTAGCTAAATGTGAAAATAGGAAGAACGATAGTAAAATCACAGTAGAATATGGAAGATGTAGTTTCCATGAACAAACAGATCTTGCAGTTCTAAGCCTATTAGCAATGACAACAACAAAAAAGATGGTTCCATACATCGGCTAAACTGTGGTTTCTCATGAACCATAGTAATCATAGTATCAAAGAAATGTTACAAGGCTAGAAGGTAGGATTACTTTAAATAAAGCACAATTACAAAGGAGAAAAACTAGCAGAGAGGAGGAATAAGAAGACAGTGCTCACATGCTCAATGCCTGCCCTCTTAGATTTGAAGGACCATTGAACCAGCAAGCCAATTCATTTTGTTTGTAATTAATCATTGGTCTAAACAGATGTTGTCTGGGGTACCTGACTGGCTCAGCTGGTTATTGGTTAAGCTTCTGACTCTTGATTTCTAGGTCATGATCTTACGGTTGTGCCATTGAGCCAAGAGGGCTCTGCATGGTGTGAAGCCTGCTTAAGATTCTCTGTCTCCCCCTCCCTCTCCCCCTGCCCCTCCCCCATTGCATGCATGCTCTCTCTCTCTCAAAAAAAAAAAAAAAAAAAAAGGTAAACATGTTGCCTTTTGTAACAATGACTAAAATTTATCTAGAAAAACTAAACAAGGGTAGTAAAGGAATGTCCAAATCAATGGAAAAGAAACATTCATCAAATATAAGTGATCAAAATTTCTTAGGGGAAATTTTTGGTGTTTTTGAATTTAAAATGGTCTTCTAGGGGCGCTCAGTTGATTAAGTGTCTGACTTCAGCTCAGGTCATGATTTCACAGTTTGTGGGTTCGAGCCCCATGTCAGGCTATGTGCTGACAACTCAGAACCTGGAGTCTGCTTGGGATTCTGTGTCTCTCCCTCTCTCTGCCCCACCCCTGCTCGTGCCTGTCTCTGTCTGCCTCTCAAAAATAAATAATAAGTAAATAGCAAATGACAACAACAACAAAATATTTACTGCTTTTCTAAAGTGAGAACTTATCTTGGCCAATGCCTGCCCCTCCTTCCCCCAAGGCAGAACCTGAACCAAAGGCTCGCACGCAGTTAACTTATTTCCCAATGGTATTCTGGAGCAGGGATGAGAGATACAGAAGTGGGACAGGGAGAGAGCAAAAATAAAAAGATTAATTCAAGAATTAGGTATGGAGGATGACTTAAGAAGTTGGTCTCCAATTTGACAACTGAAGTTTAATCCTGCCTGACACGTTGTGGAGCCTTTGGAAGTGAATCATAGAACTTCCAGCAGTGGTGGGCCTATTAAAAGGGAACCCTTGCCCATAGTCCAGCATTCTTTATTGGTCAAGCGTGGCATTTATAGGGTTCACACGTACATGACTGTTGTGCCACATGAAAAGGCCCTAAGTCAGGAAGCAAGACGCACTAAGGCCAGATGCTGCAGGGGGACCTTTTGAAATAAGTGAAATCTGCTCTGAATCAGTCAATTTAACATTGGTTATTGGTGCTGAGAGGATTTAAGTGGTATCTAAAAGGAGTCTCATATAGTCTGAACAGGATAAAGTGTTCAACTATAAGAATAAGGAATATATCCTGTAGGTTTTCAGTGAAGGAAGAGATTTTCTTTAGTCAGTTCAGAATTTGTTGGCCTCAGACTTTTATATCATCTACCTATCTATCTATCTATCTAGAGAGCCTTATATAGAGCTCCATGCCCAACACAGAGCCTGATCCAGAGCTCAATCCGACGACCATGGAATCATGATCTGAGTGGAAATCAAGAGTCGTTGCTCAATAGACTGAGCCACCCAGACGCCCCTGGCCTCAGACTCTTAAACAATAATAAATACCACAATAACGCGAAGAGTTCCCATTCTCCTTTATTGTAAAATGCTATTTCCCAATAATTTTATTCTGAGCAAATGAGTAAAACTTATGTTTGCTGTAGTTGTTGTTTTTGTTGCTGTTCTTGCAATGAAGATAGAAAGACATTCTTGCATATGAAAGTGTTAAGATATCATTAGGAGCTGTATACATTTCTGGAATAAAAAATAATTAAAGTGATTTTCTAGGCAAGGAGAGTAGAATATAAAAAGGAACTAAAACAATGTAGAAGAGAAGTTATAAAAGAACAGGAAGTCAACACCGTAGAGTGTGATAGGAAACCCTATAAAGTTTACCCACTCATTTTATCTATATGGAAAACTACACTCCCCTCCTTACTTTCTATCACAGTTCCCGCATCCATTTTTTTCTTAAAGCTTACTATTTTAAAATATTTATGTGTATAATAAATAAATTATTCTTGGTCTCCCCTGAATTACAAGGACCATTAGCATCAAAAGTATGTATTTTGTTTACCATTGGGTAGTGAAGACCATGTTCATTGTGTCAAATTATATGTACTCAGTATGTATTTATTGAATCAACTAATGTATTGATTACAGCTAATGGAAGGGGAAGGTGAAATTGTACTCCCAAAAAGCATAAATACATGCTCTATAAACTCAACAATTCTTTAAAGTTGTTTGATTTGTTTTAGAAATTCAAACACATTTTAAGTTTTACTGCCTACTATATCCATGTTGTACTAATTAATAAAAATAATGGTTTAATTTGCTTATCTGGAGTTATGTTCTTGCTCTAGAGAGATGGAAAATGTTTCTTAATCAAGAATTCAGCCCGTCTAATACTGAATATTTCTATTTAGGGGAAAAATATAAACATAATGTATACTTAATATTTTACTAGACAAATTCACACTTTTGAATAACAGGTTTTTAGCAAGACTTTCAAATGGCTTTTTATAATTAGATAAATAGAGTTGAGGATCCACCTCCCCCTTTCCTGGAGAGTTTAAGGTTTTCTCTCTTGTACTTGACTGTCACTAGGCTCTAATTTCTTGCTTGACCATAAGACAGTTTAAAAAAATACATTTTAGGGGCGCCTGGGTGGCGCAGTCGGTTAAGCGTCCGACTTCAGCCAGGTCACGATCTCGCGGTCCGTGAGTTCGAGCCCCGCGTCAGGCTCTGGGCTGATGGCTCGGAGCCTGGAGCCTGTTTCCGATTCTGTGTCTCCCTCTCTCTCTGCCCCTCCCCCGTTCATGCTCTGTCTTTCCCTGTCCCAAAAAAAAAAAATAAAAAAAAAAAAAAACAAAAAAAAAAAAAACAAAAAAAACGTTGAAATAAAAAAATACATTTTAGCTTTTACCAACATATAAAAAACTTTGCCATTTTGAATTTTTGTAGTTAGGACATGAAATGTGTGAGTCATCTAGCTTCTGGCTGGTAAGCATTTTTTTCCTTCCTTTCTGGGTATCATAGATGAACAGACTCATGGCAATGTCTAATTAAAATTCTGAATCTTAACATACTCCTACATACTACTACTCAAAGTGTGCAGCAATTAATACACACGTACACAGCTGAAAGGCTCAATATTTATTAACCAAATATTAAGTTAATAATTATAGTGTAACCTATGGCATAACTTCAGCCAAAGATGTACTTCCCACTTGTATATAACATAGCAGCCTTTCAAACACACCCACAAGTGCTCTTATAATGGACTTAAACAAGGTCTCTTTCTTGCCTCACAATAACGGTCTTCCATCTTCTTAAATGACTTTCCTTATTCCCGCTGTCTCCTTACTCCCTTAAAAACAGTACATTCTTCCCATTTTTTCTTCTTTCTCAAAGTCAACTGATCAGGAATAAGACTTGTTTTCCTTCGACTTATTTCATTTGGTGATTTTTTTTAGAGAATATTATGTATCTAATAATTATATCCTCAAGGTCATTATCTTCATTAAGAAGAAAATAATATTGTTATTATGATAATCAACATGCACCCAACTATATCTTGTTGAGCAATACATTTTTTCTTGTAATTCAGTTATCCAAAATAATATCATTTAACAAATTTTTTTTAAAATTTTTTTTCAATGTTTTTTATTTATTTTTGGGACAGAGAGAGACAGAGCATGAACGGGGGAGGGGCAGAGAGAGAGGGAGACACAGAATCGGAAACAGGCTCCAGGTTCCGAGCCATCAGCCCAGAGCCTGACGCGGGGCTCGAACTCATGGACCGCGAGATCGTGACCTGGCTGAAGTCGGACGCTTAACCGACTGCACCACCCAGGCGCCCCTCATTTAACAAAATTTATTTTACTTTTTGTTTTATTGTAAAACATTAAAAAGTAGTATTCAAAAAAAAAAAAAACCCACATAAATCAATGGAACGGAATAGAGAGCACAGAAATAAACCCATGCCTCTAGAGTCAAGTAATTAATGGTAAAGAAGGCAGGAATATACAAGCTCCTTGACGTCGGTCTTGGTGATAATTTCTTGGAGTTGACACCAAATGCAAAGGCAACATAAATAAAATAAATAAGTGAGACCACATCAAAATAAAAATTTTCAGTACAGCAAAGGAAATCATCAACAAAATGAAAGGCAACCTACTGAATGGGAGAAAATATTTGCAAATCATTTATCTGATAAGTAGTTAATACACAAACTATATTTAAAACCACAAAACCGAATAGCAAAACAAACAAATAAAGATAGAACTACCATATGACCTAGAAATTCTACTTGTGGGTATTTAGCCCAAGAAAATGAAAACACCAATTCAAAACGATATATATATACCTTCACATTCATTGCAGCATTATTTATAATAGTCAAGATATGCAAACAACTTAAGTTCCCATCAATGGATGAATTAATATAGATATGTATAGATATATATGTTTACTAATGTATATATTACACACACACACACACACACACACACACACACAATGGAATACTATTCAACCGTAAAAAGAACAAAATTTTGCCATTTAAGACAATGTGGATAGACCTTGAGGGCATGATGCTAAGTAAAGTAAGTCAGACCTGAAAGGCAAATACTGTATGATCTCCCTTATATATGAAATCTAAAACAAAACAAAGCAAACAAACAAAAAAGCAAACTCATAGACGTAGAGAACAGATTGGTAGTAGTTGGAGGATGGTAAAATGGGTGAAAGGGGTCAAAAAGTACGAACTTCTCGTTTATAAAATAAATCAGTCATGGGGATATAATGTACGGTGTGGTAACTGTAGTTAATAATACTCTATCACATATTTGGAAATTGCTGAGAGTAAATCTAAAAAAAGAAAGAAAGAAAAGGAAAAGCCTGAGGGTGGGGGGAGCACTATCTTCCTTGATGATTATATTTTGAAGGGAGACCCCCCCAAGTCCTTAAAAAAGGCAGTTCTGGATTGCAAAACTGGCAAGAAGCTTTCAACAAGATTTACATCTAAAAGGGGCAAAGAATGAATTTTCAACTTGTTTTTAAAAGTAAACACTCCAAGAAAAACTACGTCAGGGGTCTACAGTCTGAAAGAAGCTTATCTAATGTTAAATCAAGAAATTTTGTTTAGTAATTCAATTTATCGTCTGACTCCTATATGGTAAGTTATAGCTTATGAGAAGATATTATCCTGAACTTTTTATTCTCTTATAATTTATGTATTCTGTATCTTTAGGTAATTTATGTAGAGGAAAAAAAATGGTTCTCTTAAATCCAATTACAAACCAATTTTCACACAGACAAAATGCTGCACGTTTGAATAAAATGGTCTTAGATTACACCACTAGAAAGTGTTCCCATGATAGATTTTCATTTTCGTTATCTAAAAAAAGAAGCAAATATTCACATTTGACAATTTAAATATTGGACTTCTGTGACCGTGTACAGTGTTATTTCAAGACAGATACACATGGCGCCCCCAGGCCATTAAGTTAATGATTATTAGCCCTAGGTAACCTACGTATAAGTAATTATATGGTGATTGGTCTTCATGCATCTTTATACTCAGATGTTTACAGAGCAGAGCTGAAATGCATATTGTTATGATTCCATAACGCATATTCTCTTTTTAACACATGACGGGGGTGCCTGAGTGGCTCAGTGGTTCAGTGTCTGCCTTCTGCTCAGGTCATGATCTCGCGTTCACGAGTTTGAGCCCCGTGTCAGGCTCTGTGCTGACAACTCAGAGCCTGGAGACTGCTTTCGATTCTGTGTCTCCCTCTCTCTCTCTGCCCCTCCCTGCAGGCTCTCTCTCTTTCTCTCAAAAATAAATAAATATTTTAAAAATTAAAGAAAAAACCCCACATGATGAATCTCCTGTGATAATTGTATAACATCATCAATTGAAATCTGTGTGTGAAATCTATATGTAGTGCATATATGTACTATAGTACAAATTTTGCTACTATGCAAAATAGCAGACACAATTTTTCAATATTACTTTCTAAAATGAGAAAAAAATACAAATGTAGATTTAATAATTTTAGAGCAATCATCAAAAATGTGCAATATGTAAGTTTGAGAGGAAAAGCTATACATACCCTGTGGGAAAATAAGTATGAATCTCTGTAGTGGAGATTAAATTACGAGGTATTTAGAAATCGGGTGGAGGTGTTCAGTTCTACACCAGGTACAATTTTAAAGAAGCAAAAGCAATTTAATGAAGAAGAAAGTAATTTACTGAAAAATTACAAAGTGGTAATACCATTTTGAAAACACAAAAAAGCAGCTTTTAATTTGTTATTTAATTAATTTCTATACCGTAGGAGGTCCAGGGGAACCTAATTAATTATTACTCCTCCCTAATGAATTCTAATTAATTAGAAGTTCGTTTAATCAATATATTCTTCAAGTGGGTATAAAAATATCATCATATTCCTTCCATAGATGGACAGGAAAACCTTGTTTCCTATGTATGGAAGAAAATTGTATTAAAAAAAGAAATATCTGTAATGAATTAAAATAGTCCTTATTCTCTATTTTGTTACACATAAGGAGAGCTGGAGAGTAAGTCCCCGCATTGGGTGGGTACATGAAAGTGTTCATGGCCGAAGTGAGAAGGGAGGCACTGGAGAATTCCTGTCTCAGGTATCCTAAATATCAGGAAAGGAGAGGGGAAAAGCATGGTTTGTATCTACCCCAGATATTCACAACAAACCCAGATATAACTAGGGCTGTACACTTTCAAAGTGTTATTTTATTAGACCTTCTCCTCAAATATCTGCCTCACAGAATTATTTCAAATGGGTCCTCGGAGGTTCCTGAGCTGGGAAATGTGGCCAAGGTAAAAATCTGTTGTGGGAAATCTGGTAAGTATCAATTGAATTAGCAGAATTCACTTGAAGAAAAAAAAAATCCTTGCGTTTTGAGAGGTCTTAGAATAAGGGGCTTAAATTTCATCAGTCATTTGCCTTTTTAATTTTAGAAAAATATTGCAAACAGTAGACTGCTTATAAGGGACAGGAATATTTATTTCTTACACCAGCTCTATAAGCTAGTTTTCACTAGGGTCACCTTTTTCATGATTGAAAATCAAAAGTTTGAAAAGGTTAAATACCCTAGCTAAAGTCTTTAGAGTAATTAAGATTGATGGAGCTTTTATTGTAACACAAGCCAACTAAATTTACAAATCATGATTTCATCACTCCTGAGTTTGCAATCACATTTAAATACCTTGAGAGAATTCTTCTAATACATTATGGAAAATAATAAGGTTTTATACATATTCCATTTTGTGCTAAAAATCTAAAAGATATAGTATTAGACTTTCCCAAAGTATCAAACTTGGTACCAACAGAATATCCCCTAAGACCAAGTTGCTTAAATTATTAACACTTCGAGAATCATTTCATTAATATATGATACTTGAAATATAGTATCATTACGTTTTTTCACCTACTGCTAGGAGCTATAGAGTTGCCTGTAAATTTGTTTCATACTACATTTAGTTTCTCCAAAGCAGGAAACACAAAATACAAGTTTCATTTAATATCCTAATTGTGCTTATCACATGACCACAACATAACATTAGTGAAGAGTGTATAGAATTAAGGTAAGCATACCTGAGTAAATGAATGAAATGAAGGACTTAATTATAAATAACTTAGGGAAAAAGACATTAATTTAAATATATTATGTATGTAAATAGATGGGCATATTTTTAAAATAACGTAAAACGTACTTTGCATGCAATTCCAAAATTACTTAAATAACACTTAACAAGAAATCATGCAAAAGTACTTAATATTTCCAAAGTGGTCATTTTGAAGAAAATTATACTTAAAAAGGTATACAAATATGATCAGTTCACTACACACTGAATCATAGGATTTTATATTCTCATATTATTAATTTCATCATATGTTTTAGTTACTGTGTTCCAGAACTCACATAAGTATTAGTTGTGTCCAAATTAACTCTCTATTACAAACACCTTTAAAAAGCTATTAATCCAATATTACTTTATCTATTTCTAGAGACAAAGAAAGAAAACTTCCAAATTAGTTTTATGAAATGATAAAAATGTTCCCCAGGTTGTCAAAAACTCCAAAAAGATCCATATACCCATGATGATTTACTAATATAAATTCAAGAAAATTAAATAAAAACACACAGAATTTAATAGCATATTGAAAGAGTAAGAACATTAAACATCATGACTAAATGGAGTATCCACCACCTAACAGACCCAAGGGTTTCAAAAGCATTAACTGTTATAATGTAATCGATATAATAATGTAAGAAGAATCATATGATAATCTTCATAAATTACAAAAATAAAAAGATGCCCCTTTATGGCAAAAGTACTAAATGAAATAACAATTGATGGAATGATATGCTTTCAGCTAAAGATCTCTGTCTATTTAATGGGGAAACATAAAAACCTTTTCTACTAAAGTCAAAGATATAATGCCCTCTGTTTTATTGCTCTTTAAAACAATATGGCAAAGGTGTCAATGCGATTAGACAAGAGAAAAAAAATAAACTATAGAATTTGAGAGAAAAGAATAAAAATAATAGATGATGTGATAGGCTGAACAAATCAAGGAAAAACTACCATGAATAATAGGAAAACTTCCTAAAGTAATAGTAATGAAATATACATCATAAAACCGATAGTTTACATATATGCAAACAAAATCTTACTAAAATATTGAATTACAGAGAAAACCCCCATGTACAATAAAAAACAATTTAAAAATATGATTAGAAAGAACTGTAAGCAAACCTAGAAAAAAATCAATTTAAAGTAAATGCTAGGGGCGTCTGGGTAGTTCAGTCAGTTAAGCAGCCCACTTCGGCTCAGGTCATGATCTCGTGGTCGGTGAGTTCGAGCCCCGCGTCGGGCTCTATACTGACAGCTCAGAGCCTGGAGCCTGCTTCAGATTCTGTGTCTCCCTCTCTCTGACCCTCCCCCGTTCATGCTCCGTCTCTCTGTCTCAAAAATAAAGGTTAAAGGGGCGCCTGGGTGGCTCAGTCGGTTAAGTGTCTGACTTCAGCTCAGGTCACGATCTCGCGGTCTGTGAGTTCGAGCCCCACGTCAGGCTCTGGGCTGATGGCTCAGAGCCTGGAGCCTGCTTCCGGTTCTGTGTCTCCCTCTCTCTCTGCCCCTCCCCCATTCATGTTCTGACTCTCTCTGTCTCAAAAATAAATAAACTTAAAAAAAATAAATAAAAAATAAAAAATAAAGGTTAAAAAAAATTAAAGTAAATGTTAACATCTATAAAATTCTTCAGAATCACACAAAAGTTAACTTGAAAAAAATAAGAAAAATACTGCATTTGGATAGTAATAATCACAATAGGAATTGGTTAGGGGTAAGAATGAAAGAGAA
Organism: Panthera uncia; assembly: GCF_023721935.1. Lineage (NCBI taxonomy): Eukaryota > Metazoa > Chordata > Mammalia > Carnivora > Felidae > Panthera > Panthera uncia. The sequence goes on along the minus strand of NW_026057577.1, from coordinate 131,026,836 downwards.
AAAAATGAAATGTCCAAAAAAAGAGACACATGAGAGTAATATGATCTAAATATATGCACAGATCTCACTTAGATTTGTCTTCGAATTGTTTAAATTTTTTTTTAAGTTTATTTATTTTTGACAGAGACAGAGTGCGAGCATGAGCTGGGGAGGGGCAGAGAGAGAGAGTGAGACACAGAATCTGAAGCAGGCTCCAGGCTCCGAGCTGTCAGCACAGAGCCCCACGCCGGGCTCCAACCCACCAACTGTGAGATCATGAGCTGGGCCGATGTCAGACGCTTAAGCGACTGAGCCACCCAGGCGCCCCAGTCTTCAAATCGTTTTTAAAATAAGCAACTAAAAATGGATTTATAATACAGTCTGCCATTTGAACAATGGCTGTGTAATTGCTTATACTGAAGTGTTTATTTTTTTGATGCAATAATTTTATTGAGGCTACATTTTGTTTTTAGATATATATGAATAAAATAAAATAGTTCTCTAACTTGAAAATGTTTTACATTAATTCGGGGGCGGGGAAGGAGAGTTGGGTAGGAATGTAGATGAAGCAAAATGAACATGCATTAGTAATTGTTGGTGAATTATAATATTCTTTCTGCATTTTATTTGTTTAATTATTGTTCTCAAAAGAACTAAAAAAATTTAAAAAGTTTGACATATAAATCATACTGTCAACATATACTTAATAATTTACATTTACCCATTTTATACCCAACAAGTAGCTAAGAAAATATAATGCATTACTTACATCCTTTGTCTTGAACATTTATAATCATTGCAACTACACTTATTATTTTCCTCTACCTTTACCCCCACCAAACCTAAGGCCAAAACTGGCTTTAAGTAAGTTTGAAAATCTGTAGAAATATGGCAAGATATATATGGACATGATACTTTATCAATGAAGAAACTGTGGTATAAAGCCCTTCAAGTTCCTACATTTATCAATTTGGGGGGACATTAAATTAGAGTATATAGGGCTACCTGTATATAAAGACATTTAATATTCAAAACTTCAAAAGAATAGTGTATTCTTTGTGGCCCATCATATTTTTACTGTATTTTTTCAATTCTCTAGTAACTAGACCCTTGCTTTATTACTTAATAGTCAAACAGTAATGCATTTATTACTTAATATCTTCATTTTAATTCCTGCATGTGATCCATTTCACTGTGTTGTTCAATTAATCAGACTTCCACATCTCCCAGTTAATCATTTTTTAATGTGTGCCTACAAACTGAGGGGTGCTGACCATGTATTGGGTGGGGGAATGGGCCAAATGGGGGATGGCCATTAAGGAGGACACTTGTTGGAATGAGTACTGGGTGTTATATGTAAACAATGAATCCCTAAATTCTATTCTTGAAATCATTATTACACTATATGTTAACTAATTTGTATTTAAATAAAATTTAAAAAATTAAAAATTAAGCAAAATGTGTGCTATTTGACTTTTTTCTCAATTGCATATAATATTAATGTCCTAACTTCTCAATGTTAAGCCAAGTTAAGATTCCACATATCAATAAGCCAATGACTTTCTTTCATGTTTGCATTTTTAGCATTTGTCTTTCCAATTCAATACTTTCTGTGTGATCTGTTTTGGAACATACAGATATAGATCTCTGATTCAGACCAATTTTATGGTTAATAAAGCCTTATTAAAAATACAGGTACAATACTCTTGTTGGCGTCGTAATAAATGTTGTTTCCACCTGCCATTTTGTTTTGAGGAAAACAAAGGAAACATCATTTTAATCATAATGTTAATATAAATGTAAGCCACGTTTCTTGTGGGAGATATAAACGTAGCTGTTTTCATTTAATTAGATATGGTAAAAGACCTTCAGAATGAAGTATCTATATTTAGAAGGTTAATTATCAATTCATAAAATGACCTTGAGAAAGATGTGCCTGCCTCTAGACTACAAACAGATGGACTTTTATGGATTGAAAAGAGCAGTTTAATTGTGCCAATAAAATCTAATATGAAACAAAATGGGCTAGGTGAAATTCTTTACCATCACTAATTAGGCATATGCTAGAGATATTAAGATTACCATCAGACCAAGAAAATTTCACATATTTTCCCCAAATTCTGATGATAATTCTAAGCTATTTTGCACTATTGCCTTCATTTAGAGTTAGTGTCATTGTAATATTCATAATTTATTAATATCAAAATCAAAGACACATACTGAGCTCCAAGAGGCAATATACAATGCTGGTTAATAGCATAAGACGTGAAGTTAGGGAGATTAGATGGATAGTTCTCAAAACGGGGCAAATCTTTCCTCCCCTGCGGGACTTTTGACAATATTTACTGACACTTTTAGTTGTCACAAATGAGTGGGAGGGGTAGCTGCTACTAGCATGTAATGAGGAAAAGCCAGGAATTCAACAATGCACAGGACAGACCCACACAAGGATTATCTGCCAACCCACATTTAACATGATATGTGAATAACAAACAAACAAACAAACAAAAATTCTGTTACATAAATCCATTGAGAATTTTGTTGTCATTGTTGGTATTTCTGCAGCATAATTTAGCCCATGCTTGCTAAGTCAGAATATTGGTGTCAGGAACAGGTCCTATGTTATTATTACAAATCATCTAAATAGGTAGCAACAGTTTAGAAAGTGAGTGTCAGTGAATGGGTTGGAAAACCAAACATAGTATTCACAATCATTGTAAACTTTTATTAAGATGATACCAAAAAGTGAGCACAGAAAAATTACTGGTCCATTTCCAGAAAAATGAAAGGGAATAAAAAAAGCTTCAGAAATTCAGGTAATGTTGCATAAGGCAATTGTTTTAGATTCGTTTTGTTAAGAGCAAGAAAACCGATTCTATGACTTCCTTGGTTTACTTACCTTCAAATATGATTGGCCAATATTGTCATCCACACTAATGCCTAAACCCAAGAAATGGAAAACATTCTTATACATAGGGAAGAAGTCAGCTATCCTGCAGTCCACGATTTCACAGTCTGTTGACTGGAACAAAATTGAATTCAGGGAGAACAAAAGGTCAGAGTGGATAGATAGGTAGGAAAAAAAAAGAGTTTCCTATATATAGCATACAAAAAACTTAATGATGCCTACATTTTCACTTTGTCTCCCACAATTAACATCCCTCTCAAACCTATACTCTTTTGCACAACTTAGGACTCTCAAACATAATGTGTTTTTTAAAGGCTCTGTATTTTCTTATATTGCTGTTTTTCTGAACGCCTATACTCAGACGCTTGGTCTACCAGACCAGTGAGAGTTTATTCTCATCAACTCCACACACATCCATTTGCCTCTCAGGGAGTCTTCCTCAACCTCTCTTAATCTCTTTTCCAAGACTACTAGAGTTTACCTCTTTATTTTTACGTCACGATGATGTCTGGGAATGGCACCATCTATAACACTTTATCTGCACTTTTCTGGTAAATGTTTTAAATGCAAGTACCCCCCGCTTTCCATAAAGTTCCCATTACACCATTTTCACTTTTACAAAAGACCCACCTTGGTACTTGTGTTTGACACCGAAAGAAATCCAAAGAAGGTTTTTGCTTTTGTGAAAAAAACTACTGTAGGTCTTCAACAAAAGTGATGTAGTGTAGCAATGAACTTCTGAACGTGCGGGATACTCTTCACTTTACTCCATTTCTGTTTAGGCAAATTTTCATAGAACACTCCACTTTTGGACAGTGGGGGCAAACCTGTGTAACTTTGCTTCACCAAATTTTAAAGTGCCCTTGAAGTCAGATCCTGTGTTTCATCCATCGTTATAACTTCTGTACCCAGTATTCAGTAGACACTAAATTAATACTTGTGAAATGGTTGAAGAAAAATAAACTAAACAGATTTATTTATTAACTTTTTTGCAATGATGGATGTTCAGGTGAGTTTCAGAATTAACTTGTGACAGTTTGAAATAAAAAATTAAGCAGCATATGGCAATCAAATATATTTTTAAAAAGCATTTTACTTCCTTTGGATTTTTTTCTTTTCTGCTGATAGTTTTCTTTGTTTATGAAAGCTCATTAGTGAAGTGCCTGATTTTCTCCACTAGTCAAATATCTCTTAGATCTTCAAAACAAGTTTAATATTTCAATAGTAAGAGAACTTTATTATCTTCCTCATTATTCTGTTGATAGAATTCAATTACTCTCACTGTCTTTCTAGAAATTGCTACCTTTACAAAAAATTATTTGCTCTTTGCATTTTGTGTTTTCTAGTTGTTCTTCTAAGTATTATTGTGCTATAACAGTGTATTAGGCAGGATTCTCCAGAGAAACAGAATAGAATGTGTGCATGCATGTGTGTGTGTGTGTGTGTGTGTGTGTGCATGTGCATGTATGAAGAAAGAGGGAGATATATATTATAAGGAATTGGCTCATATGTGTATGGAAGCCAGCAAGTCCTGAGATCTGCGGGGTGAGTTAGCAAGCTGAAGATCCAGGAAAGCTGGTGGTATAGTCCCTGGCCAAGTCTGAAGCCTGAGAACCAGGAAAACCAATAATGTATTTTAAGTCCAAAGTCCAGCAGACCTGAGATGCAGGAAAGTCAATATTTCAGTTCAGATTTGAAGTCAATAAAAAAAAGCTGCTGTTCTAGTTTGAAGGTTATTTGGCAGGAAAAATGATCCCTTACTTAGGGAAAAGTCAGCTTTATTGTTTTTTTTTCCTCCTATTCAGGCCTTCAACTGATTAGATGAGGCCATGCATATTATGGAGAGCAGTCTGCTTTAATATGCCAATTTTAATGTTAATCATGTCCAAAACACCTTCACAGACACACCTAGAGTAATATTTAACCAAATATCTGGCTACTCTGTGGTCCACTCAGTTGGATACATAAAATTAGCCAGCACAAACAATGTGCTTATTATTACATTTACATGGTATAGGTAAGATTTCTGCCCAATATAAAATGACTGTAATTATTTCAATTATAATATTTAGGTCACATTTAAAATCTAAAGGAAGACTCTCAAGATCACTTAAGAATTTAGTATGACATGGCTGAAATCAGTCGTGAAGAAGGTCAGAAAATAATTCAGCAAAGAATGTTAGTGGCTGAATAGAAATACAGCTCAACCATGAGCCAGTAGAGAAATGAGTAATGTCGTTATGGTCAAAGAAAAGGCAAGAAATGAAGTTCTTGGCCAGCGTGAAAATTATACAAAAAAAAACTCACCCAAAAACAAAAAAAAAAACACAAAAAAATAGTGTTACTTGTCTTAATTTGAGCATGACTGGATGACATTGTTACGTAGACTTAACCATCCATGTTACATAGAATTACCCGTATGATTGGCAAGTTATACCAGCTGAGGAGTCTATGGCTAGACTATAAATATCATATTTTAAGGTTTTATAAAGTAACATAGTTTTAAATATTCAATTTTAAACTTATTTTAGGTTTGTTGTTTCTTTAGTTTCCTGTTAGAGTCCCTATTGAATGAGTCTAAACTGGACCAGCTTACTTCTATGCCATATGTTTAGTGAGCTCCAAGTAACAACAGGACGATTGAAGGGACACATAATTCTGTGACGTTGAAAAATTTTAAAAGGCAATGCTTTTTTTTTTTAATAAGTTAACCCCCAAATCCATTGATTTAATGCAAGAGGAGTTTCTTACTCATGTGAAGTTCAAAACGGGTTTTCCTGGTAAGTGGATGGCATTGCAAATGGCTATTCAGGGATCCAGATCTCTTCTCCACTCGGTCCACCCTGCTTTAGAACTCTGAATCCTCTAAATTCAGCCAGCATGGTGGATAAAAAAAAGGTAGACAATCATGTATTGGAAATATTTGGGCCCAAGCCTAGAGGTGACCTGTGTAGATTCTGATGACTTTCTATTTGCAACCCAGTCGTGGACCACAGGTAACTGGCGGGACAGTGGGAGATAAAATCTGGATCTGTCCTGAAGGTCTTTTTAAAAGTGGGTTGGAGAACAAATAGGCAGTCTCTGCCACACCCCAGGGATGAACCACTGATGATTTGGAAGCCATACACTTAAAAACTGAAGTAAAAAGTACCAGAGGGTCTCCTCTGAAATCGGTGGGCATGATATACTGAATTAACTAAAGATAATGCAATAGAAAATTGAATCTTTATATTAAAATTTCTCACTTGTAAAATGAAGATTATCATTCACCTTCTTCTATGAAGTACATATTCTATGTGGCACCTGGGTGGCTCAGTTGGTTGAGTATCCAACTCTGGATCTTGGCTCAGGTCATGATCTCCCAGTTTGTGGATTCGAGCCCCTGTCGGGCTCTGCACTGGGTCAATGCAGACCCTGCTTAGGATTCTTCTTTCACTCTCTCTCTGCTTCTCCCCCACTCTCTCTCTGTCCCCCTCTCTCAAAAATAGATAAGCTTTTAAAAAATTTAAAAATAAAGTATATATTTCTCTAGGATATATTCATTCAAATAAAGACATATTTTACCAAAAAATTGCCAATACACACACATATATATAGATAAACTATCATAAAAACCCCAATATTCTCATAAAAACATATAATAAATAGTCATCACATTTACCTGATTGTATATGTCTAAATTTTGGAAGTAGTATTTTTAACCCAAGTCAACAGAAAGCAAAAAGAAAAGTCATGAATTAGATTCTGATTAAAAAAAGAAAGTCTTCCAAAAACCCATGGAAATCAATAGGGATTTAAAAAACAATAATAAAAACATACACAAAACTTGTCAGAGGGGGGTAACTAAAATTGGGAAAAGGAAAATCAAACTACCCAAATATTTGATGTTGTTATTGGAATTAGGAAAGATAATTATGAGAATAAACATTGGGTCTGAAGGGCAATTTTTAAGGGTAAATATTAATTCTAAAAATTAAAGAACAAAGACACAGGTAGAAAATTGCAGCAAAAAACTCTCAGCTTCTTCAACCAAATCTTTACCACAATGAGTTTTAAAATATGCATTTATGTGTGTGTGTGTGTGTGTGTGTGTGTGTTTTGTTTTGTGCAAGTGTGTGTTTTCTATATTGTGTATAGTAATAAAAATATGTGACTTTAAGCCTAAGTAACTATTAGTAATGTCATTTACAGTCTGGATTATTGCCAAAATGAATAGCATAAGTGCTTAATAAGCTTATGAGACTATCACATATATTATCCAGCACAAAATATCATTGATTTAAAGAAATATCCATAATAAAAATATATTTGGTTTATGTAGATACAAGTATTAAAAATATATCATTTTAAAGTAAAATATGTGGGTAATGAGAGAAAATAAAATGGTTGTTTTTTTAAAAAACTTAATATAGTCTAAATTTTCTGAATCACTTTTTAAGTCAAAGTGATAGATAAGACATATTTTTTCCTCACGGTATTATCTCTGTCCAATGAAGAGTTCTGAGAATACAGCATTTATTAAAAAAAAAAAAAAAAGGTGTTTACTGTTTAAGGATTTCCTTCCAAAAATCTTCAATAATTTTCCAAGCTGTTGACATCCATTTGTACATTTTGATACTGGTTCTTCTTAATCCATGTTTCCTGCAGGTGAACATTTTCACACAACAACTAGGACTCATGTATGTGTTTTCACTGTTTCTTAGTTTGTTGACTAAATTGTTGGGAGTTCACAGTTGGGCAACCACACCACCAAGAAAAACAGCCAACTTGGCAGACACTGGGCTGATAGCAGTTTCAAATGCCGTTGACTGTTAGACAATTTCAGTAATATTCAGGTGAAAAAATAAAGGCGTGCCCGGGTGGCTCAGTCAGTTAAGTGACCGACATTGGCTTAGGTCATGATCTCAGGGTGAGTTTGAGCCCCTTGTCGGGCTCTGTGCTGACAGCTCGGAGCCTGGAGCCTGCTTCGGATTCTGTGTCTCCCTCTCTCTCTCTGCCCCTCCCCTGCTCATGCTCTGTCTCTCTCTATCTCAAAACTAAATAAAAACATTAAAAATTTTTTTTTAAGTTAAAAAGTAAAGATTTAACATAGTAATATTAACTTCTTGGAAATGAAGATATACAGTCACATGGGTGATTAATTTCTTTCTGCCAATCAGTTTATAGTTTATTAGTACAGTTTAATGATAGAAGAGGAATTGATAGAAATATTGTATACAGAATCAGGAGGTAAGAGCTCTTTCCATCTTGCTGTGAAATAAGAAGCCCTTATTAAAAAGTATAAGTAACATGATATACTTTATGTCAACTACACTGTTAGTTAAAAAGCATTACATTCCAGAAGGGTCATCATATGTGGTTATGTGAAATAATTTGTATATGAATACATTCTTGTTCAATTATGGTCAAGTTTTTAAACTCAGGAAAACACAGATTTGAGTATTTAAGATACAAGAAGTGCCCAGGGTGTGCACCAGTAATGATGAATTAAACTTAACTACCAACTCTAAAGTATCTCAAAAAATGGAGGCAACAAGAAATTAACAAGTAAAGTAAGGCAGGAAATGACATAATTGGGAATAGATCACAGTACAGTGGATGTCCAGAAGATCTAGTACTGAATTTTGTCAAGATATTCAAATATTTTCACAGTTTGAATTTATAGGATCTTGTTCAAGAGGAAACACCATGGATAAGGCTGCCCCAGCCACATGAAATAGCATAAGTTTCACACAGAAGTGTGAAACTACATAGCACATTAAAAATAGAAGTAATTTGCCCCTGCTGAAATTGTTCACTGGATTTAGATAAATGTTTTATTAGCAAAATAGATAAATGATGTGACTAAAGCATAAGATGTGAAATTAAGGAAATCTATAAAATCATGCTGAATAGGTAGATTAAATGGGAAAACATGCTATATATCCATGTAAGCATGCTAAGCATTTTAAGTTTTCTCACTGACACATGATATAAAATAAACCTTTGTTGGTAATGTGAAAGATAGATTAAAGGTAAAAGTATTTCTTTAAGTTTATTTATTTATTTTGAAAGAGAGAGAGAGAGCACAAGTGGGGGAGGGACAGAGAAAGACGAAGAGAGAGAGAATCCCAAGCAAGCTCACACTGTCTGCACAGAGCCCAACGCAAGGCTTGAACTCACCAACCATGAGAACCTGAGCCGAAATCAAGAGTTGGATGCTTAACCAACTGAGCCAACCAGGAACTCCTAGAGGTAAAAGTATTGCAGCTTAACTGGTTAGCAGATTATAAAATGAGCCTAAACTCAAGATGATGAGATTTCATTAAGATGGTTAACTTGGCAATACATGTTAGAGAACAAAATGGAGAGGCATGGAGAAGGTAAAATTGACAATTAACTAGGAAAATGATTAAGAAAGAGAAAAAGGTGGATTAATATAATCAATTAATGAATAAATCTCATGATCAAGGCTGAGATTATTTTTAAGAGCTCCATTTAGGACTTTCCTCTCTATAGATAGATGATGAGACATAAATTAATGGAGAGTAGATGATAAACACATAAGCAGAAATATACAAAGAGATATAACATAGGTACGATATTTATCATACATATGGTAAAATAGAGATGACAGTGGAGTGTGTTACTGTAAATAACCAGTTTTTAGCAATTGGGGAAAATAAAACCCATTTCAAGCTTAAGCCAAACAATGTCCACAAGCCCTTTGACCAACCCTATACACATGTAACACACACCTAAGCAGATCTGTGTGTCACATTTCTCTGGGCTTACAGCAAAAGAATAGTCGATAATGCCTTCCCATCAACATGCCTTAAATATTAGATACTATTAAAAGACCTATTTTATTTAAATGTGTTAAAGTTAAATATAATCAGTTAATGATTTTTAAAATCATTTTCACCTTAACACTATCATTCTCTAGGACATCACTTCAAGCTATTAAATCCAAACAGTCAATTTATCTGTTTATTGTTTCACACTTGAAGACCTAACAATTACTGCCCAACGAACGGTTTGTCACATACTAAGTATTAGAAATAGTAAAAATAACAATATCATATAATAATTGTTCACAAATAAATAATGATGCTAAGTATTATTCCCGAATTATTTACTACTACAGAATTAACAGAAACAGGAAGGGCAGACAAAAGGGTGCTACAGTACCGGAATATTTGAAGGTACGTAGTAATGAATATGCAAATTTTGCTAAAATTATAAAGTATAAAAACACTAAAAGGACAATGAAATGACATTTTTATTGCTGCACTATACTACATTACTACACTAAGAAAACTCCCTACTTACAACTATTAGTATGATTGTGTTTGGCTTCCGAAATGCAAAAAAATCCCACAAAAAAACCCACAAAAAACAAACAAACAAAAAAAACCAAAATCAAATTCCAAATATGTCATGTAACAACTGCCTGCAAAAATTTTCTCTCTGAAGGTTTCCAGTATTTTTAAGTCTGTCAAATTATGTAATCAACTAATGCAGACATTATTTTTAAAATTATCAGTTTTCCTGAAAGACACCAAATGCTTTGAAGACACAAAGACAATGATTTTTATGTGCTTAGATGGCATATAAAAAATCTATTTCCAGAGACAATTGTACATTCTTAACAATATTCTTTTAGGTAATTTATGATTATCTCAAAATTAACATAAAAAATGAGATTTTGATGTGGAATTTTTTAATAATTTGTCTATCTACTTTGATTTTTATCCTTAGTGATAGTTGGACAATAATACAGTAGAAAATCATATAAGGCAGTGCTGGGAATCTATGTTGCTTGAGCTGAAGATTTATTAATATGAAGATTTATTAAGATTAATATTAATATGACATCCACGATTTCTTAAAGACAAAGTATCACATTGTAGTGAATAGTATTTGTCCTCTCCCTTGTTGAAATAATCAGTGAGGTTTGCCAGAAATGGGATGAGGAAAATTTCCAATCAACACATCAGATACTAGTCCAGATGTGACTGGTATGTCAGATGTGACTGTCCAGATAACTGAAGATCAGATATGAATTCAGCCTCCTCATTTTTATAGATTTCTTTTTATCATCCAGTAACCAAAATACTGCTCCAAGAGTAGTGGAGAATTTTTAGGAATTCTTCAGTTGTCTCATGAGTTAACAGACAAGCTTAAGATGTTCAAACTTCAGCTCTCTACCAGGCTTCAGGCAAACATATTTTGGGATATAAATATTTTTTTTAAAATCAAGCAAAAATTATATGACCCATTGATGGGTATAGTATTACCATGAAAGAGCAAATTTAACAAAATGTTCACTAGATTTGTTGACTTTTAAACATTGAAATTATAACCACCGATTTTTCTTATATTTCATTTTTTTCTATGGTATTTATGTGTAACCAATCCGTGGCCTGCTGTAGTCAGAAAGCATTGATAGGTCTCCTCCAATAGGGTAATTTATAAGTCACAATAATGGACCTTTGGCAAATAAATAGGGGTCACTCATAAGGATTGTTTGTGCTGTACTTTCTCTTGAGAATTACTTGTTTTTTTTTTTAATTTTTTAAATTTATTTTTGAAGGAGGGAGATAGAGCATGAGTGGGGGAGGAATAGAGAGAAAGGAAGACACAGAATCCAAAGCAGGTTCCAGGCTCTGAGCTGTGAGCACAGAGCCCGATGCGGGGCTTGAACCCACGAACTGTGAGATCGTGACCTGAGCTGAAGTCGGACGCTTCATCGACTGAGCCACCCAGGCACCCCAAGAATTACTTGGTTTTGATCACAGACTTTGTTTTGGTTGCAAAATAGGTGTATCCTTGGTTTCCCTTTGTTGATGAACTCAATAATAGTACTCACATGTAAGACTCTGTTATCTTTGGCTGTTAGAGACCACCTCGCTTTTAACTAAAGTCTCATGCTGAATACAAGCTAGAAAATTTTTCTTAGACACTGTGTTGCTGTTTATTTTTATTCCTAAGATTAAGTGTATAATTTAGGAATCTAATCAGATTCCTATGCATTCTTATATTCTATGTCCCTTAATGAAATCTGGCCTATATCTTTATTTTCTATCATTGTTTCCCTTTTATATTTGTGAATTTTATGTTGTTGCTAAAATGGGAAAGTGACTATTCGTAGAGAATATGCTTAATAAGCTTAAGAATGTGAGATAGCCCCAAAGACCAGTATGTAGATTGTCTCAATACACTAGTGTGCCTCGGAAAATTTTGTTGGGTCACTACTCAACACCTTATATCGCCTCTTTTCTTTCTTCTTGTTTCCCTGAAAAATGGTTTTGATTATTCCATCTACAAAGAAGCAGCAGCAAGTAAGGCTTACTGATGGTGGCAGCTGGCATTTGGCTAGGATAGAAACACATGAGATCTAAAAGCAACATATTTTTTCCAACTGTCTCAGCTCTCACAGGGTTTTCTCAGTTGAGTCCTCACCCCTACCCAGGCAAAATCATGCTTTATACATATACTCTCATCATCATCCTAAATAGGTCTTCTATCTTTTGAAATTGCACACTTTTACCAACAATAACTTAGCACTCTGATGCCATTTTGAGGAACTTCTGATAAAACTTGACTAATAGATGCCTTAGAACAAAAAGGCAACAAAATATCTAACATTTAACAGTCAGCCTTTTTTGATTGGTATGAAGAAAAATCAAAACCTAATTTAGACTGCAAAATGACTTTTCTAAATGATTTTTTTTCTGGTGCAGACTAGTGAAACATATGAAAACAAACAAAACACTTCAGACAGCTCTATTCTTAGAAACTGCCATCTCCAAGGACCAGCTTTCCCCCCACATTTACTCCTACCTCCAAGATGGAATTTCAGTTCAAACTAATAATCCTTTTTCTATTCCCCAACATACCTTTTTAAGGTCAATAATCTATGGTGTGCTGACTGTAACACATCATCATGGGAAGATTTGAAATATATTGTCAAAAATTTTTTTCCAAACTCATGAGAATAAAGGGGAAAAATCAGAGGAATGCAGAATTCCTCTGGGAGCTTGTAATCCTGGTCTTCTGAATTTATAAAATTGAGTACATCATTTAGAAGATCATTAAATAGCCAAAACTTGGAAAAAGACAATAATTGGGGAAAGAAATGTCCCAGGAAAGATCCAAACTTATATGGATATTTCAGGTCTGAGAATGGACTTTAAATAACCAGGTGATAGGACAAAATATTTTCAAAGAGATTTCATACAACTTGCCTTAAAAACTGATTGTACCTAAGTCTTATAAACAGTGAAGTCAGGGAGTCATTGGAGACTTTCAGATATTACTTGAAAAATACTTTCAGACAATTGATGGTTCAAAACCTCAGGATTTTCCCAGGTGAAATCTGAGACTGGTCCCTGGACATGGAGGGCAAGGAGAGAAAAAGGGAGAGGCAGGCCATTCCAGACTGGTTGGTGGCCGGTCCAAAATGCAACAGAACTTACGTATGAGACTTATCTTGGACAGCTGCATGAGGAGTTGATCTCCTCACCTGCCCTCCAGAACTTGAAGTTTATATAGAGACTTTAATGGGCTTCAGTCACACATACCATCCAGATGCTCTCAACAATATGTTTGCTCCCTTACGGCTGCATTCGTTAAACAGCTCCCACTGTGGGAACAAGGACGAGGAAGGGGCCGAGGAGCCTTCCATTGCCTGGGTCCTACTCTGGGGTCAACTAGTGGTCATTGTCCTCCCCATGGCCTTGTCCAACAACATTGTTAATGTATAGCACTTGACAAAGTCAAACCTCACTCAAGAGATTATTGCCATAAAAAAGAAAGATTGAACTCAACTGCACTGCAACAAAAGACTGGAGAATTTTAAGAGCTGGGATGGGGGAAATTGTAGACGACCTGTGTTTGCTAATTGACCTTTACCCAGCAGAAAAGTAAATTTTCCATATCTTCAGAACAAGAGGTTTACAACTGGGAGCAAGTCGCACACTGAAGTTAGGCTCCTGCCCTCCTAAGGAGACTGAAAGATAGGGAAGTTATTTCCTACAATGTTTACCTTTCAAACAGATGTTTCCCAGGTTCTTGAGAAAGACGTTCCCTGGACTTAAAACTGGCTCCTTGCACCAGCTCTTGTAATACTCCTGTGCAGTATGTTAAACAGTAAAATGATAGGATTTAGGCTCTTGCAGGTCCTGAGGGTTCCCAGCAAAATTGGGATCTTTCACAACTTGATTGCTTTTTGTTGGGCTTTGAATAGCGTCAAGGGGCGCCTGGGTGGCTCGGTCGGTGAAGCGTCTGACTTCGGCTCAGGTCATGATCTCGTGGTCCGTGAGTTCGAGCCCTGCGTCAGGCACTGTGCTGACAGCTTAGAGCCTGGAGCTGTTTCGGATTCTGTGTCTCCCTCTCTCTGACCCTCCCCTGTTCATGCTCTGTGTCTCCCTGTCTCAAAAATAAATAAACGTTAAAAAAAAATTAAAAGAAAAGACAATAGTGTCAAATAAAACTAATCCCCGCAAGATTAAAATACTAATGAGAAAGTGCAGTAATTTTCATGCAGATGGTCAGAGGCCTTCCACGGGTATAATGTAACAAAAACATTAAGTTTGACTTATTTATTGGGTATGCCACGTGATCACTTACTATTATTAATGTGTTGAATTTAAAAGTAAATAACAAGTGTTAATAGTATCGTCAACATTTCAAATCTGGAATAATTAGACAATGTTTGATTGTAATGTGGTCTATTATTTCACTCAGTTTATGATCACAAGGTTATATGCTGCTTTATTTGATAACTTTATTTATTTTTGACTAGATATCATGTTTTGAAAGAAATATTTGAAAAAAATTTTACACCTGCCCCTGCATGACCCTGACAGTGCAAGCCTCCTTAAATTATGTGCCCTATGTGTCTCATTTGCCTCATTCTAGCCCTGGCCAAGGTAAATAAAAGCAAGAACAAGTTTGAGCCCATGAATATGAGCTGAAGCCTAGGAACAAACTGAGACTGATGTCAGTTCATTGTATCTTGCCTTGATTTTATGGGTTCCTTGTGTAAACCAGGGCCCTTATCATAGAGCTGAGCACATATCTGGACCAAGAGTCAGAGAAGCTGAAGGCAGATCCTAGGACAGGTGGTGTTTTTGCAGGGCCAGCTAATGTGTCATGTTAATAAGATAAACAAGTAGATATGTAGCAATATATCTGATAAACAAAACGGCTGTCGCTTCACTTCTTTTTTTTTTTTTAAGTTTATTTTTTTTATTTTGAAAGAGAGAGAGAGAGAGTTCAAGCAAGAGAGGGAGAGAGAGAATCCCAAGCAGGCTCCATGCTCTCAGTGCAGAGCCCAACGCAGGGCTGGATTTCATGAACGGTGAGATACTAGCCTGGGCTGAAATCCACTAAACCACCCAGCTGCTCCTCACTTCTGTCTTTCAAATATCACACGCAAGAATCTTTCCTATGATCCATCCGAATGGGAAATTAGCAGGAAAGAAATTTCTGGGAAATGCTCTTTGGTCTAGCCAAGTGGACATATAACAAAGGCACCCAAATATATTTGATTGTTATTAAGATATTAAAATGTTTTTATTAAATGACTTCTAATGATTTAAAAAATTTTAACATTATATAAAAATATATGTTTGGCAAAACAAATTACTAGAGATTATTCCCTGAAAGTAATATGAAGATATTCAGAGATAAAATACATTTTTTAATAAATATTGACATTTTCCAATTGTTATAATATTTCATGGAATAATTATGGTGATGGAAGACACAAATTTTAAGGTTTTGAGATGCTTTATTGATTATGGTTCAACTATTTTAATTTACATACAAGTATCATTTTAGTATTCTGTTGCTTTTTCTTCAAACATTGTCACTAGTTTTTGGCAGTTGATATTTTCTGGAAATATAATAAATCAAATTATTTTTAAATTTCTTTCATCTGTGAAAAATACTCTGTCAGTTGCAAAGATTAACTAACAAAAGCAATTTCTTTGCACAATTATCTCTGATAGTCAACTGTCAGAATTATGCTGTTCTCATGATCGTATTAACAAGGTAACATTTATTCTTTAGACCATGATAAATATATTTCAACACTACAGTGATATTAAGGCTTATATATGTTACTTGGTGAGAGAGCAAGTATAAATGCATAAGTTTTAGATTAATTTATTCTGGGCTCATTTATCTTTCCACAGTAGCTTACATTTAATTTGCATTATGTTCTTCCATGTTTATATCTAAACTAGAGCCTATATATCCCTGAAAAATTAAATATTTTGCTGCTGTAACAATATTAAGTAGAGTTAGACTCTGTTGTTAATACCTATTATTATGTAGACAATCACTAAGCATAAAACAATTTCATAATGCTATCATGAGTTTCTATGGTGATAAAGAGCTTGTACTGATAGATAAAAATAGTTGAGTAAGTGATGGTGTTTCTTGCATTATAAAATGTGTTGCCGTTATCTGTATAACTCCTTAATCTCATACATGCTTTCTAAGTCTTCTCAAAGTATATGAAAACTTAAAATAGACTTTTTTGTGAAACTCCATAGGATCTGCAGCTGGTTAATTTGTTCATCTCTAACAGTGCTGAAATAGCCCGGTGACACCTAAATGCACTCTCTGGCACGCTGCGAGACTGCTAACACATCAATTATAGATGCCTCTGTTAAACTTTCCTGGAACTATGTGTCCCAGGGAACTAATTTATAGGCCTAAAGGATTTTATATAGGTGTTGAGTACGCTGAATTTGGATTTCCCATAATTGGCAAATGTTAATTGAAATGTACTCTCTCATTTGTCAGTACAGATAATCAGTTCCAGTTTTTAGTATATTCATTCCTCAGTTTTCCCCATTTATTTTCAACATTTTACTAATAACCTTAATATAAATTTGAATGTGGTATTGTCCAATGCGATTTTCTCTGATAGAAGAATACTCTGATACACGGTGTATATAAGGATTTTTCTGAAAAGGGAAGAGTTGAGTCATTATGGCATTGGAATGCCATGTTCCAACCACTTTTTCTCCTATGAATTTCCTGGGGAACATTATTGTGCACTGGGCCAGGGTCTCAAATCACAAATGCATAGTTTTCTGGTTACCTGGACCGGAGCACATAGATGAAATGCAGAGTTAAGTAGAGGCTTTGTATTCCTAGGAAACCCTAATTTATTTATATATCAAATAAATAAATATATATATGATTATATATATATGATTATGTATATATATACGAATTTCTTAGGAATAGAAAGGCTCTACTTAACTTTGAGTTTGTAATATGCGACTGTAATTATTATATTATATTATATTTATTTTTTATTAAAATATATAAATGCATATTATATTATATAATAATATATAAACCTTGCTTTATCTGAACATTTAATGATATTTTTACTCTATTAGGAAAATATTAAAATTTCATGAGATATTTCTTTTTGGGGATAAATATTAAAAGTGATTAATGTCTTTTGAGGACTTATATGGGAGGAAATTAAGTGAATCTTATAAATCAATTAATTCAAACCTTATAACAACCATATGCTATTGGTAGTATTAGTATTCTCATTTTATGGAGAAGGAAAGTGAAATAAAATAGCTTATTTTAAATGTGGGCCTTTACCAATTCTCTCTATTCCTTTTCAGAAAGAACAAAGTGTGAATTTTAATAATTTTAGTTATTAACTAAAAATTCCTAGGAAATGCTGTGCAATGCTGACTCCCTAAAAAGGTCACCAGAAAGTTTTCTGATCAAAGAAACTAATTGTTAATCCAATGCAGGTATGATGAACAAAGACCTTGACAGAATCTTAGTGGATCTCAGAAGGGGAAGTCAGAATAAGATATTTCCAGAATTTTTATGGTCTGCATCCTGTCCAGTGGGTTTAAAACAAGTCTTTCAATGTGAGGTACTGATTGGGGCTAGAAATATTTTGACATAAAAGTTATAGGATTATAAGCAAAGACAGGAAATGGTTTTAAGTAAAGTATTCTGATAACCAAACTTCTTGCTCAGGTGAGCAGAATTTTTCCTCTTAGGAGAGCTTTTTGCCTAAAAGAGCAAATGATAATAGCTTACAGGATTTCCCTGAATCAAATACAAAATTTAATTATTGGTCTTTAGCCTTGTTTCTTTCTTTCTTCTTTCTTCCTTTCTTCTTTCTTTCTTTCTTTCTTTCTTTCTTTCTTTCTTTCTTTCTTTCTTTTTAGAGAGAGAGAGAGAGAGAAATAAGGGGGAGAGGGATCTCAAGGAGGCTCTGTGCTGTCAGTGCAGAGCCCAATGTAGGGCTCAATCTCACAAATGTGAGATCATGACCTGAACTGGAATCAAGAGTTGGATGCTTAACCGACTGAGCCATTCATGAACTCCTAGCCTTAAATTTTTGACCAAGAATGTCTAGGGAAAAAGTCAAGTCTAGTTGAAATGGTAGGAGGGTTTGTTCAGTTTTCAGTTAAGACTCTTAGGCATTTATAGGGTGCCTGGGTGGCCCAGTTGGTTAAGCATCAACTCAGGTCATGATCTCACCATTTGTGAGTTTGAGCCCGCTTTGGGCTCTGTGCTGACAATTCAGAGCCTGGAGCCTGCTTTGGATTCTGTGTCTCCCTGTCTCTCTGCCTCTCCCCAGCTCACACTTTGTGTGTGTGTCTCTCTCAAAAATAAACATTTTAAAAATGTTTAAAAAAAGACTGCTAGGCATTGATATTAAGGCAAGTAATTTCAATTCTCCATATCATTCTCAAAAAGTAAAATTTCTCATCATATTATATGAACAAGTTATACTTATAAAGACTTGTGAGAAACCTTTGTATAATATGTGCCAGCTGTCTCTTGGGTGCTTAAGTTAAGAGGAATCAGATCACTGATCTGGTGTCACATGAAAAATACTATTAATTTGGTTCTCATCATAGTTACTAATCCCTGCAATGGGTAATTTTCCAGTGTGGAAATAACTCCTATTATCAGTGTAAGACTATTCTGTCCAATACAATAGTCACTAGCCACATGTAACTACTTAAAGTTGAACTTTACTTAATTCATATTTAAAAGCCAACTCCTCAGTGTTGATAATCACACTTCAAGTGCTCAATAGCCACCTGTAGCTAGTGACTATCATGTTAGACAATCCAGAATTATAGAACATTTCTATCATCAAAGGAATTTCCATGGCACAACATTGACCTAAAATAATTCTTCATGTTCTGAGAGTTGATTGAGAATGTACTCATCTTTTACAAAGCATTAACTGTCATCTCTGTTATTACTTTTTTCATGTGAATTGACAATGTATTGTGCTTTCCAATGTTGTATCAAACTCCCATTGGACTGTCAATTTTTTATTTCATTATTTCTTTTGATAAAAAGCTATTAGGGGCAGTAGGAAATAAATACTTTTCTGTTAATGGTTCATTAAATGTTCATTCGATATATATGGGCACACTAAAAATAATACAACTGAATCATTTCTGGGAATATAAAAATGCATAAGAAGAATGCCATCATGCTATAAAACTTTAATGTATATTAAAATTAAATACCTATGACTTCATAGCTTTGATGTATTACATGATAGGAAAACAAAAGAAATTCATAAATGAAAGCAGGATTTACAAGTAGTTGATTCTACATAATTAATTTCTTTCAGGACAGAATAATTTAAATGGAATTATAAGGGCACAATTAGAATTTGATCCCTTGCTACGAAATTGTCTATTATTGATATTTAACTAAACTTGGGCATTTTGAAATTCCCATGTAATGTGTATACCAGCATAGATAGACCATCTGATGAAGGGATTAAAGGCACTTTTTGGTCTGAGTCCAGACCAATAAATTATCATAAATTCTTTTTTTTTTAAAGAAATACTTTGATATAATAAATAAGCAAACTTTGTCTATTAAACATCAATGAGTCAAGTGAAATAAATTAAGAAACCAATGCAATAAATTATGAATTAGGTCATATATACAGATGTGCTTTCTTTAGCTCTTCATTGGTTCTTATGGCTAATCTCACATGGTTA
The DNA here is from genome assembly GCF_023721935.1 of Panthera uncia. Taxonomy (NCBI): domain Eukaryota; kingdom Metazoa; phylum Chordata; class Mammalia; order Carnivora; family Felidae; genus Panthera; species Panthera uncia. The sequence continues at coordinate 131,006,925 of NW_026057577.1, read as the reverse complement.
TGTGCTTAGATTTTTAATAACATCTCCATAAATTGAGCCTCTGAAATTTAATGATAATGTTTTCCTTGGTCTTTAATAATTGCAAAATTTTACTTTCGTGCAGCTTTTTTTTGAATGATCTCAGTAGAAACACCTGACTCCTACCATCTCTCCATGTTGATGAAAGCAGAGATACAACCCCCTCCCATTCCAAAGCGTGCACCAAAATGACAGATGTTCCAAGATCACGCAGATGCATTTATCTTGCTCTTTTTAAAGGAAATCTTCTAATCTCCTATTTAAAAAAGTGTCTTCCATAAAGAAAGCAATAAGAAAGAATCAGTGAACAACCTGGGAGACGGGTACCAGAATGTTTAGCATGAGCATCAGAGCTCCTTCGTGACTTTCCAAGCTTCTACAAAATACAGAAACTCCTGCAGACCCAGAACTTTACTAGGTTCCTGCGAGACATGTTGGATGACCTGCTGACCAATGACATCTCCGGGCTGATGGTGATGGTGTTCCAGAAGGCTTCTCAGATGCCCAACCACGCTGTGAAGGGCAGTGCCTTGAATGGCACATTAACAGACTTTTTGGCATGAATACAGTGAAGGGACAGGCAAGGATATTGATGACACAGAGTAGGTGGTAGACAAGGACAAGTCACTGCTTCCAAACACTGTCAACAGTAAGATAATAACTAAACAATGATGATCAAGGCCAAGAGAGATATGGCGAAGTCCAAGCTGCCCAATACTGTGCTGGAGAAGATCTGGAGGGTCTGACTGGACCAGAGCAGGTTACTAGATCAGGCATTTGCAATGGACAACAGCCTCATTCAAATCAAGCTGGAGGGGCCACAAACTGCCTGCTGATCCGCCCCCAGGCTTGATCCCATCCTCCAAATGGAGGCAGGGAGTGACTGGCCCTATTTCACCCGGACAGGCAGAGGTTGAGGAGGGAAAATGTCACCAGTTCTCGAGGCCCATTAAAGACTGAGCAGAAGTTTCCTTAGCTGTTAAAAAGGTAAACCAAAAACAAAACAAAACAAAAAAACACCCAAAAACAAAACACATAAGAGTAGTGAAATAATATCTTAATATCTAACTACTACACACTTGAAATTAGTTCACTATGAGCCAGTTACTTCCTTAAACACTAAAATATATCACGCCACTCCATAGTTACGAAAGCTCACTGAGAAAAATTATGTCAACGTTTGTTTATAGGATTCTGAATCGCAGCAATATACAACTTTCTAAGAAGTTTATGGCTAATACATAGTAGAACCAAATTTCAAATCTGAATTTCAAGTATCTTGATTTCCAAAGCAATGTTTTTTATTTCTGATTGTAATATCTAAGTCCAGGAAATTTATTTATTTATTTATTTATTTATTTATTTATTTATTTATTGTACCAGTCCAGGAAATTTAATATTCCAAATCTATTTACCAAAAAAACTATCCTTGCCTCCATAATTAAAGCTTTTTTTGTCCAGCCATCTAAACAATTTCCTTACATTAGCAGTCTTGGATTCTTACAACTCTATTTTCCATAATCACTTTTGATGTTTGGGAATTTCATGTAAATGTGCTTTCTTTTGCCTGGTCTCTTTCATGCAAAATGTTCAATGTTCTTGAGATTCTTCTTTATTGTGTCATGCATCATGGTTGATTCTTTTTTGTGGCTAAAAATATCCCATTGCATAATGTACTACAGTTTGTTTATCCAATATCCTCTCCATGGATTGCTTTCAAGTTTTGGCTACTAAAAATAATTGATTATTTGGGCCTAAAGTTGGGTAAGTTTGGTTGCAAAGGGACATGAGGGAACATTTAGGGTTATGGAATTAGTTACACAAGTGCTTACATTCAGATGCATTTTAATGTGTATAAATTATACCTCAGTAAATAAAATATCTGTTCTTCATATGGTGATCAGAATGTGCTATAAATAGCACAGATATGACTGTTTCACTCCTTTTCTTCAAGCACTTCAGTTATTTCCTATGTTTTTTTAGGAAGATATCAAACTTCTTTGAATTTATACTGCAGTCTTCTCTGCTCTCACGACCAAAGATTGCCTACCTTACATCCTAACTACCAAACTTTATAACTTGATCTTACAATACCCTCATGTTCAAATAAAAAAATATGCTTACATTCTCGCACATACTACAATTTATCTTTATAAATTTCTTTTTTAATTTCCTGAAATTTATTTTGTTCTATATGTGCTATCTTTACTGCACCTACACATGCACTGTTCAACATCACCATCGGCACAAGCAAGAGAACCAACAATTCTACCAGTCTCCACACTAAGTATCATTCATACCTCAGATTTGGATCAGATTATAGATCTCTATAATCTCTGTGGTTGGAGATTTAAAATCCCTGCCCCGCTACCCACAAGCTGTGAAGCCATGGAAAATATATCAAATCACCAAATCTTCCTATCCCTTTCTACAAAATAAGGATATTACAAAACAGCAATAATACTAGTAATAGCAATGGATTCGCATGAAGATTCACATTGAACAAGAAAGGAATATACATAGTACATCTAAGCATATGGCACGGGAAAACCATCTACTTATGTTAGCTATTAAAAACAATGGTTGCTTAGTCTCTGTACTGTACTAAGTACCTGAAACTAATATAATACTGTATGTTAACCATACTGGGATTAAAATTTAAAAAATAATAAACATAAAATAAAAATACAGCAAGCGGAAGGAGTTACCTCTCATTTAGCTGTTTTATTCCCTTCACTTTATCTCATAATTTTCTCAATTATATTTTTCTCTAGGTTTAAGAATCTTAAATAGGTATAATCTCTTATTCACTAAGTAACTCACCACATTTGGTAAATAGTAATAAATAAAGTTTGTTGAATTAAATTCAACTGAAATAAGAAATATGTGTTTTAAATACAATACCCTCCTCATTGCTAAAACAATTTGAATGATATTCTGGCTTCATTACACAAACATATGGTTGAAGATATTTTCTGTGTATGCCTAGACTCTTTTAAGCATCAATCTGTTATTATTTTATCACATTTTCATGGCATAAATACTTTAACTTTTTCTTCTCAAATAAATTGATTTCTTTGACACAAATTTAGCATTTGCTTTTAAGAAAACCCAATCCTATGTAAGATAATTTGCCTTTGAGATCAACAAAATTCATGTTACTACAATTTTCCTTAGTTTGATTTGACCTATCAATAAAAATATTATAATGGACTCCTAACATAGATAACCAATCCACTTTTCCAGAATAGATAAAATTAGTGGATTAGAATCTAAGGTACATTGTCTATATCTTCATAAGGAATTCCTACAATTCTGATAAAAGAGAAAGAACCAAAATTGAGAAAATTGTATCTCTCATAGCCTCATATTTCAGAGAAGAAAACCCAATAGCCCTGCTGTTAATAGTTGTGATTTTTATATTACACAATAAACGACATCTACATACGCACACTATGAAAATTAATATAAATATCTATAAATAAGATAGAGTATTACGAGTAATTAGAAAACATATAAACTTCTCAAGTTGAATATAATCTGCATGGAAGTAGTTAAATTGGTATAAAATTGTAATATACCTTCTCACCCACTTTTCATACAGAATGACGACAAAGTAGTCCAAAAGCCCCAAATAAAAATAGTTCCATGTACCATAGGTGTTTAGGAACTATTTATTAAATAAATGGGTGAAGCTATGTCTTCTCTGGATGATAATGCTGATGATGTGAGTAATACGTGGTAATTGATCCATACCCTTCAAGAGATCACATAAAAGCATGTGTAGGATGGGGCCTCAGTCTTTTCCCTATAAAATAATCATAACGATGATTTTTATCTCACTGATTCTGATTACCGGAACAGATTATCTGTTATTGGGTAACTGAGTGAAATTATAAAAACAATGCTTGGCACATAAGTACTATATCATTGTCAGCTGCTGCCACAATTGGGACTATTAGTAATCTCACTATGACCAATACTTGCTTCTACTTCACTCTGCACCTGGGTTTTGTCCTCTATAATTGAGGTTAATAATAGCATGCCTATTTTACAGGTTCCTTGTGAGGATTCTTTGTACTGATACACGTAAAGGTATTGTAAGCCCTTAGAGAATATAAGTCATTGAGTGAGTACAATAAAAATGTTAGCTTTTAGTTTTTATTTTTGAATATATATTTACTTATTTTTAAATACTCATTTATTTATTTTGAGAGAGAGAGAGAAAAAGAGTGCGAACGAGCAGGGGAGGGGCAGAGAGAGAAGTAGAGAGAGAATCCGGAGCAGGCTCTGCACTGTCAGACCAGACCCTGACATGGGGTTCTATCTCTGGAACTGTCAGATCATGACCTGAGCTGATATAAAGAGTAGGATACTTAAACAACTGAGCCACCCAGGGGCTCCTATTTTTATTTTTATCCTATCTTTCTAAAGTCTTATATTGACATCCCTGGTTTCTCCACTTATAGAGTACACAGTAAAATAATTATTAGAAATGTGTTCACATTTAAATTCCATAATTTTGCATTCATTTGAGACTCTATTCAATGAAAAGTTTTATGCATTTGTAATGTATAAATGAAGCCAAATATACAGAGATGCATTTATCAATATTTACTCTGTAACATTTAAGGAAAAGAACAGTTCAACCCCAATGCTTACTAAAAAAGGATTAGTTACATTAATTTATATATGTTAATAATAGAATACTGAATACAGTGTGTGACCTTCACGAATATTGATATCTGTATGTACTGATTTACAGAAATAGCCAAACTATATTACTGTTTTGAAAAATGCAAAGATTATATATAATACTATATATAATATACATATATATGTCATTTAAATAAAAGGGAAAAAAGAAAATAAGTAATTATGAAGGCTTATAAATTCTTGTATCTAAGGATTGGATTTGGAGGAATATGTAGTATATATGTAATATATATATAATTTATATAATTTATATGTATAATATATGTATATACATTTTGGAGGAGATGCATATTTATAATATGATATATGTATATTTCAGCGATAATTCCCAAATGCTCAAATTATAATTTATTTTTGAATAGCAATGTAATTATTAAAATGATAATTGTGATTTTAATGAATTACAGTGCAGAAGAGTTAAGAAATAATCTTGTTTTTAGAAAAAAATATCTTGTTTTTGTTTAATCATATTTCTTAAAAAATTATTTTTTAAATTTTATTTATTTATTTTGAGAGAGACACCAAGCCAAAGTTGGATGCTCAACCAACTGAGCCACCCAGGCACTCCTATTTAATCATATTTCTAGCTCACCAATTTTATGAAATTGTTGCTTAATATTTTCATTTTTGATGTAATAATATCTTCAATGGATAAAAATACTATAAAAATTTATGTGTCTTGAACTATTTTTAAGGATGTTATCAGCTCGTTCGTGGTACACTGCAACTAATAGGAAATTATCTTTGGTGAAAGGACTTCCACTGATGAAGTACTGATGTGCTGTATTACCCTAAATTCCCTCTAGTTTTGGTTTCAGATTAAAATTTGTCAATGAGAGGAACTTTCAAGTGAATAAGATGTCACAGTTGAAGGCAAAGCCATTATCCTTAGGAGTTTGTGGGATCAGATTACCTTCAGAAGGTTTAGTGGTTTCAACTGAGACAACTTTCTGGATGTGCTAAGTTTTGTAGACACCCAAGCAAACTTCTTGTGTTATTCATTGTACATGAACATGACTATGTTTCTAAAAATGACAGTCATTTAAATTTATTGATAATTTTTTCCTTAAATTTGAAAAATGAAAGAGCACCACATTAAATTTGAGTTAATTAAAATTTGGAGAATGCTGAACAAACATAATTACTTTTTCAATTCCTCCTTTCAAAAAGTGAAGAAATCAGGGGTGCCTGGGTGGCTCAGTTGGTTAAGCATCCAACTCTTGATTTCAGCTCAGGTTATGATCTATGGTTCGTGATTTTGAGCCCTGTGTAGGGCTCTGCACTGACAAATATGGAACCTGCTTGGGATTCTCTCTTTCTCCCTGTCTCTCTGCCCTTCCCATTCTCCCACTGGTTCTCTCTCTCTATCTCTCTCTCTCCCTCTCTCTCAAAATAAATAAATAAAGTTAAAAATAAAGAAGCCTGTCTTTGTATAGACCGATGACAATTCCAGGATATCCAAACATGATTTAAGTTTAAAAATAAAAAAAGAAGAAGGAGAAGAAGAAGGAGAAGAAGGAGGAGGAGGAGGAGGAGGAGGAGGAGGAGGAGGAGATGATTCTCCCTAAACTGTTCAGAGCACAGGGGCACTTTTCATAGTTCTCTGGCCAAAATGAATGTTTCCATTGGGTTTTGCTGTGCAGCACAGCTCTTTTAGGATCTCACCTCAAGGTACGGGAAAATAAGTAACAAAACAAACCTCAAAACCAAAACCAGGTAGCTCACCTCTGCATGAGTTATTTCTTCAAGGTTTTTTTTTTTTTTTCCAAAGTTTATTTATTTATTTATTTTGTGAGAGAGAGACTGTGGAGGAGGGGCAGAGAGAGAGGGAGACAGAATCCCAAGTAGGCTCTGTTGATAGTGCAGAGCCCAAGGCAGGGCTTGATCTCACCAACTATGAGATTACGATTTGAGCGGAAATCAAGAGGCAGACACTTAACTGTTTGAGCCACCCCGATGTCCCAGCTTTCTCAAGTTTTCGTCGTCCTCCCTATCTGCCAATTTTTGCTTGATTTTCTAAGTTTTAAGGGAGTTCTTTAGATTTCCTCCGGAGAGTTTAGTTATAATCAGCAAGAAAGGTAGGCTATAGAGGGCTTATTCTATCTAGAGTAGAATCAGTAGTCAATAAATATTTAATTATTCAAAATCTAGGGAATTCATTTGTCATAGGCAAAATCAAGAAGGACTGTGAGGAGACAAGATAAGAACAACTATCATAGTACCTGTTGACCTAACCTGAACAAGCCTTTTAGAATTTCTAAAAGAAAGGGAGTTTCATTCCAGCTCAGGTTAGGAAGGCTGCCCAGAGCACACAATCTTCACACAGAAGAAAGTGCTCAAGGAAAGGAGCATTTGGTGTAGGATTATATACATTTTTTACATAAAAGGTCACCAATCATTAGGACATTTCAGAAAGTTGCAGACCTTATCTTTAGCTTCTAGTATAGGCAAGGTTGTCTGATTTTAATCTTATGGGAACCAAGGAGGTTTTTTTCTTTTTTCTTACATTAATGTTTGGAACGCTCCTTTTTGGTTATTTTTTTTCAAGGAAGCAGTTGTACAATGTGTGCTCAGGGCAAAAACAGAGCCCTATACTTACAGGTTTTCCTGAGTCATTTTGACCTTGGTATACATTAACATATAGCTTCCCCGGGGAGTCCAGGAACAGGATCTACCAACATTAAGAGGTGAAAATTTTCTTTATTTTATCATACTTAACAGCAAGACAATAGTTCCTGGAAAAATTAAATATAAACAGAAACTAGCAACAGTAAAAATTAGCAAGGTTTTTTAATAAGGAATTTTTGGTCTAAATAAATTGGGAGCATGCCAGGTGTTTGAAGCCCTAGCAGAATAATTTCGTGATTAAAATAAATTGTTGTTTTTGGGCATAAAAACCTTTATCATTGTATAGAAACAATACAAATTTTAAATTTACTTTTTTATTTTTCCATGTAAGAATGTGTAACATTCATAAATTCTCCTGTACGCATAAATCCATTAACATTAAACTAACTTTATTTTTAAAATGATAATTAACTACTTCTTTTGAATCCATTATTTTAAAGCAAGATAAACCTAGGCGGGGATAAACGATTTTACCTAACATTTGACATTTGGATTGTGGCCTCAAATTGTATATTTAAACTATTTTTTACCGTTTATTACCTTTATTTTAATCTTAACTTGCTATTTAATCTTAATATGTCAGTGTGCTGGGTGTGTGGTATGTGAGTTTAGATGTGCACAAATCTATAACAATGATTGTAATAGCTAGAATACAATTAAAATATTTGCTTTTGCTTTATAAAAAATATATGTGTACAATATAATTAACTAAAATAATGTATTAACATAATTCTAGACGACAATACAATTTATTAGATGACATGAAATATTTTAAAACTAAAATGAAATTATTCAAATTTTTTGACAATATTGTCTATGAGAAATACTAACTGGACTCTTAATAAAATAAAACTATTCTTATATCAAAAGTTGTTGAAATTCTACAATTCATACCAAAGGCTCTAAGCGTCTCCTTTTTTTTCTTACCTAGCAAGGAAGGCCACTACTAATCCTTTATTAAAATTTTTCTTTTAAGGTATGGGTCCAATAAGGGAAAAAATGGAAGAATTACTCTTTAAACTTTTTAGAAAATATAGATTACTTGTACTCGGTATTCCCAGAGTACATATAATGTTAGAAAAATATTTTTACGTTATCTAATCTCCAAAGTTTCTCCAAGAAGGCAAAATAAGAAGAAAAGAATTGCAAAAAGATAAGAAGTACCTGGAATTTACTCTAGACATATATAAAATTACCACTGTGAAAGGCTACTTCCCTGCGTAATCAAGGGAGAGGGCTTTGTTGTAGAAAGATGCATTTTGACAACACATAAAAAGAGAGATTGATTTTTCACTTCCTCAATTACATTTATTCCCAAGTATTATGGTTTTTTATGTTATCATCAATGAATTTTTCTTCTTTTCTTTTTCTGATGTTTTGGTGTTAGTATATGGAAAACAACAGTTTTCTGTATGTTGATTTTGTATTCCACAACTTTACTGAATTTGTTGATTTGTTTTAGCAGCTTTTTCTGCTGTTTTTAGTATTTTCTCTATATAAATCACATCATCTGTAAACAAAAAATTTTACTACTTTATTTTCTACTTGGATGCTTTTTATTATTTCATTTTCTTGCTTTATTATTCTGGCTAGGACTTTCAGTGTTATGTTGAATAGGAGCGGTGAGAGTGGTTACCCTTGTCTTTTTTCTGACATCAAAAGAAAAGCTTTTAATCTTTCACTATTGACTATGATTTTTGCTGTGGGTTTTTCATCTATGGGCTTCATTGTGTTGAGGTATGTTCCTTCTATACTCAATTTGTTAAGTGGTTTTTTTTTAATCATAAAAAGGCATTGTATTTTGTTAGATGTTTTTTCTATCTCTATTGAAATGACTATATGATTATCTTTCATTCTAATAATGTGCATCACATTTATTGATTTACGGATAAATCCCACTGATCATGATGTATGATCCTTGTAATGTGATGTTCAATTCAGTTTGCTAATATTCTGTTGATAATTTTTGCATACATATTTATCAGTGATGTTGATCTGTAATTTTCTTTTCTTGTGGTGTCCTCATCAAGCTTTGGAGTCAAGGTAATGCTGGCCTTGTAAACTGAGTTTGGGAATATTCCCTCATCTTCATGTTTTTGGAGGAGTTTGAGAAGAATTGGCATTAATTCTCTAGATGTTTGATAAAATTCACTAGTGAAATCTGGACTTTTCTTTGTTGGATAATTGTTGATTACTGACTCTATCTTCTTACTTGTTATTGGTCTGTTAGGATTTTCTATTTCTTCATGGTCCTGCTTGGTAGGTTTATGTCCTTCAAACTTATTCATTTCTTCTAGGTTATCCAGTTTGTCAGCATATAATTGTTCATAATACTCTCTCAGGATCCTTTGTATATTTGTGGTATCAGGTATAATGTCTCCTCATCCCTCTTCATTTATGATTTTATTTATTTGAGTCCTCTCCCTTTTTTTTTCTCATTCTAATTAAAGGTTTACAATTTTATTTATCTTTTCCAAAATTAACTCTTTGTGTCATTGATATTTCCTGTTGTGTCTCTGATTTCTATTTCATTCATTTCTGCTCTGATCTTTGTTATTGCCTTCCTTTTACTAACATTGGGCTTAGTTTATTTTTCTTCTTTTAGTTCCTTGAGGTATAAAGTGTGTTTGGAAGTAGAAAATTTATACTGAAAACTACATGACCTTGGTGAACGAAACTGAAGAAGATACAAACAAATGGAAAGGTACTTTATGTTCATGGATCAGAAGAATCAGTCTTGTTAGAACAGCCATATTACCCCAAACCATCCATACATTCAATGAAATCCTTATCAAAATTCCAATGGAATCTTTCATAGAAATAGAAAATTAATCTAATTTTTTATGGAGCCACAATACATCTCAAAGCGAAGATAATTGTAATGAAGAAGAACAAGCCTGGAGATATCATACTTCCTGATTTCAAACTATACTACAAAACTACAATAATCAAAATAATATAGTATTAGCTTAAAAATAGACACATAGACTAATAAAACAAAATCAAGGGCTCAGAAACCCTTGCATATACAGTCAACTGATATTTCACAATGGGAGCCAAGTATACTAAATGGGGGAAACTATAATCTCTTCAATAAATGGTGCTGGGAAAAATGGAGAACTGTATGCGGAATTAAACTGTACTTTGATCTTACACTACTCATGAAAATAAAATTGAAATGGATTAAAGTCTTAAATATAAGACCTGAAACTATAAAACTCATAGAAGAAAACAGGAGAAAAGCTCCTTGACATTGGTCTTGGCATTGATTTCCTGATATGATATCAAAAGCATAAGCAAAATCAAGGCAAAAATAAAGAAGTTGTACTACATGAAACTAAAAAACTTATGTACATCAAAAGAAACCATCAACAAAATGAAAAGGCAACCTATGGGATGGGATAAAATATTTGTACATCACATACCTGATAGGGAATTAATATCCAAAATATATAGAGAACTCATACAACTCAATAGAAAAAACCCAGACAACCTGGTTAAAAATGGGCGATGGAACTTAACAGACATTTTTCCAGAGAAGATATATAAAATATACATGAAAATGTGCTCAACATCACTGATCATCAGGGAGATGCAAATCAAAACCACAACAAGATACCACCTCACTTTTGTTAGAATGGCTATCATCAAAAAGACAAGAGCTAACAAGTGTTGATGAGGGTGTAGACAAAAGGGAAACTTGTGCCCTTTTGGTGGGAATGTAAATCACTGCATCTACTGTGGAAAAAATTAGGGAGATTCCTCAAAAAAATTAAAAATATAACTACCATATGACCCAGCAATCCCATTTCTTGGTATATCCAAAGGAAATAAAAACAGGATCTCAGAAAGATATCTGCATCCCCATATTCATTGCAGCATTATTGATAATAGCTAATGGCAACAACCTCAGTGTCTGCCAATGGATGAATTAATAAAGAAGATGTCAAACACACACAGACACACACACACACACACACACACACACACACACATACACACAAATATTATTTAGCCATGAGAAAGAAGGAAGTCCTGTCATTTGCAAGAACTTGAATAAAACTTGAAGGCATTATGCTGAGTGAAATAAATCATGAAGACAAATAAATATAAAGGTATATGATACTCTCTGATATCACTAATATGTGGAAGCTAAAAATATCAAAATCAGTGAAACAGAGAGTAGAGTAATGGTTAGTGGGGACTGAGGGAGAGGGGGGAGACATGGGGAGATACTGGTCAAAAGATATCAATGTCCAGTTATAATATTAACAAATCTAATATGTAGCATGGTAATTATAGCTAACAATACTGTATATATACTTGAATGTTGCTATGAGAGTAGATTTAAATGTTCTCATCCAAAAAAGGAATTAGTAATTATATGCAGAGACAAAAGAATTAGTTCATGCTATGGTGGTAATCATTTTGCAGTACATAAATATACAAAATCTACATATTGCACACCTTAAAGTTACATCATGTTATGTGCCAGTTAATTCTCAATAGAGCTGGCAAAAATAAAATTGGCAAACAAAAAAAGAGAGATAAAGACATTACAGCTGGTTTAAACAATAACATGTGCCTTTACAACTTTATCAACTATATGATTCACAGAAAAAAAAAATGTATATAAATGTATCCCAAAGTACATAAGTGAAAAAAAAGAGGACATTTCTTACATTGATCAATGTGGTGTCTCTTTTAGAGTGGGTAAAGAGAATCTTCCTCTGAGATTTCTATCCCATTTTCTCTTCCAAATCATCTCTCAAATGAACAAATTTCTCCCAAATATCTTGGGCATTTTCAGATTTTTGCCTGTTGGAATTATGCCTATCAGAAAGGTTTGCCTACCATAACTGCAATAACATTAAACAGAAGTGTGTTGTGTAAATCTAATGTCTTCAGAACCTGGCTAAAAATAAGTCATTATACACTGAGTGTCCAATGAACTCAGGAGCTGGACAGGTGAAACTACATAAAGCAGTTCTCATGGAGATAATTGATACAACTAAAGAAAGTGTCTATATGTTTATATAAAGTTAACTCAAGGCAAAGTCTGTATAAAGAATGCTGATCCAAAGAGATCTTAGGATCCCATCAGTCCTTTGGGATGGTAGAACGATGGACCATCAGCCCTCTGTGGATCTTCTTCCTATCTATTTCCCTCTAAACCCATAACAGACAATGATTAGGATAGACAGAAAGACAGATGGTAGTATTGTTAGAAACAGATTTTTTCCCAGCATAAAATTTTTGAAATCTAGTCATTTAATCAAATACTTTTTTAAAAAGTTTCTATTTCTTAGGAGATAAAATGAACTAAGTATTTTGGAATTCCTTATTGTAACTTAAACTCAGTGTGTGACTTTCATTCGCAGTAGTGACAAGTCCTTTTGAAATGATGGCAGTAAGGAAGTCTTGACTGAATCTCACTGCGACCTCCACAGAATGTCATGCATTGACTCTTGAAAACTCCACCAGAAAATACAATGTGGAAAGAAAAGTAAATTTATTATGCATACTATACTAAGAGAGAATACATAGTACCTTGACAGGGTTGTAATAGTTTCTCAGGAAAGGAAAGTTGGGGAGATTATTTATAAGGTTTCAATGAAATTAATGCATTAATATGCATCGCCATGATGACTATAGTTTTGAAATCTATTTCAACAATAAGTAGACACAGCACTGGGTCTGTATGATGTAAAAATACATTTTTTTCAATAGTTCCTACAGATCCTATAATTAGGCACAAAGACCTCTCCATCGGGTGCATTTCAGCCTTTGACAACATTTCACTTGAGGAATGAAAAAGGCAAGTAAATTAATTTTTAAATTTCAGGCCTCCTGTTGCCCCACTGTGAATTTGTAACATATCAATGAAGATTGAAACACTACATTTTAAGCGATAATTTCAGCCTTATTCAAATTATGTATAAAAATGAAACAGACAAGACTTTTAATAGGTTCATAGTGCCTTAACTAATGAAAGATTTGTTATATTAAGATCTAATTTTCAAAAAATTAAAACCACGAGTCTTATAAAAATAAAAATAGAATGAGCATATGTCAAAAATTGACTCATTTATTAGAGAATCGGTATGCTAGTGAAGCTCGTCCAGAGAAGTTGAGCATGCAGCTTTTATCAGTCAGTCAAAGGCATGCTGAAATGAACTTGCTCATGGATGCAAACCTTGTTAATGCATGTTTGTAATTCACTGTAACATTTCAGGTTATATTTTCTATTAGACGATTTAAAAATTATCAAGTGATTTCAGTGTCTGAAATATTATTTAATAACAAATCCAAAGAAACATTTTCCCCCTAGAGCAAATTATCCTTGCCTGTATCTGTGTGTACTCCAGTGTGATTTCCTGAGTTCATCCAGTTACCCTCTTGTTTTATGTCTAAAGTTTTGGATAGTCAACATCAATGTTTTAATGCTTTACTTAAAAATGATTTAGGTTCATGACCATTACAAATTTGTACATCACTTCTATTCCTCAACTTCCTTCATCGAATGTTAATATTTTACATTGTTTTTTGAGCACCTTTATCCAATAAAAGGAACCGGGCGCCTTGTCGTCGTAGTTGATTCGAGGGCTGTGGCAGATATAATACAAGATGTCTGGAACATCTCTTGGTTCCAGAAAGTAAGAACACGATTAGAAGGAAGGAGGAGGAAGGAGAGTGGTAGAGGTAAAGGGGAGGGAGGGGAAGTGGGAAGAGAGGAGAAGAGGGGGAAAGAGGAAGAAGGAAGAAGACAACATTTGAAAAAACCTAGGAGCCAACCTGAAGGATTTCCGAATGACCACAGCTGCAGCAATTTAAGCAATAAAATGTCAGTATTTTTATACAACAAGGGGTATTTTTTTTTTAATTTTTTTTTTAACGTTTATTTATCCTTGAGACAGAGAGAGACAGAGCATGAATGGAGGAGGGGCAGAGAGAGAGGGAGACACAGAATCGGAAGCAGGCTCCAGGCTCTGAGCCATCAGTCCAGAGCCCGACGCGGGGCTCGAACTCAGGGACCGTGAGATCGTGACCTGAGCCAAAGTCGGAGACTCAACCGACTGAGCCACCCAGGCGCCCCAGAGGAGTGGGGTACAAGGGGTATTTTTAAGTGAAGGGAAATAGGCCATGGTACTAATTGGGATAGGAAAAATAAAGACCTTCTTTGTGTAAAATGGAAATGAAAAAAAAAAAATGCCAAGTCATCTTAGGCAGGTTCTGTTTTTTGTTTTTTTGTTTTTTGTAACATGGAATAGTTACTATAGTTGGCTGTCTGAGAATTCATTCTCTATGTTATCCATGCCTGCTTACACACAGCTGGGAGAGTCTGAGTGTAAATGCAGACTTGCAGCTTTCCCAGTTTGAAGACCACTAGTACAAAATGTGAGGTTCCTATTTTACGTGTGTTATTTTAAAACCGATAAGAAGAAAAATAATTGATAAACTCAAAATGTTCTCAATTAACAAATTTTTACTGAGTGTCTAGTATCTGCCAGGTATTCTAAGGAGTCTCTTCCTTCACAGAACTTGCATTATAGTGAAAAATGTTTACACAGCACTGAAATACACGCAAAGCACATTTATAAATACTGTACATGTATAAACACATGCAATTCTTACAACAACTTTAGAAAGTGGTTTACAGTTAATATTTTCATGTTGCCAAGTAGTAGCAAACCAAATTAAACAAAGGAAAAGAAAAAAAAAAAAAGAAAAGAGAAGAAAAAAGAAAAAAATCCCATCAGAGTTGGAGTGATTTCCACCTGAGCATTTAAATTAAACATGGAATTGTTTTTGTTGTTTTTTGCAAGTATAGGCTTGAGATATGTTTGTTGACTGTATAAATAGGCAAAGGGCTATTAATTTTATAACACAGTTAATTTAAGAGTTAATTGTTACAGGTTTTTAAAAAACAGCCCTATAAATAACACTATTTGATTCCAGTAAAAGAAGATAAATAAAAATCAGCTCTAGTGATTACTCAATTGTCATGGAAACTAGAAACATATATCTCTAGAAAGCTTGATACTTTATAAATATCAAATCATACCATTATCTGCAGCTGTGACAGGCCTGTCAAACTTTGCCAAAGTTATAGAACTATTTCTAAAACAAATGACTTTATGATGAAAATGGCACAAAGTGAAAAATGCAACGTCTCTCTCCACAAAAAAGATTATATAATATAGTACAATACAATACAATGTAATACAATATAATCATACTTTGTTATTAGACTCCAACTATTAAATTTTGATAGTATTCCTTGCTATTTTAAACGGAAATCTTGCACTAATCAAACCTGAGAAGGAAGAGTTTTTCTCTCAGATTTGCTTGCCACTTCCTCTTTTTTTTCGCAGACACATCTTTATGTTACTTGATGCTGTAAAGAAAAAAACAATAGTACATCATTCAAGCAATAGTTCAATGGTTCAAAAAGATGATTGTGATACGTTTACAAACCTTTTATAAGCATAAAATACTTGGGTGAGACATATGCAATATTAATCATATTTGCCCCTCACACCACCAATTAATATCACATCATTCAAAGATGCTTCTATGTGTCATCTACAACTTGCATGAGAAATTATTAATTAAGACTTATTAATACCTAACAAAATTATCTATTTACTTTTCTCTATTTTATGTAACTAGCATCATGTAAAAAATAACTTGAGCCTTGCTATGAATTCTTTAAACACACACGTCATCAGTTCCCTTACCACTGTTTGCTCCTGAGATCATGGACATAAATTCACTTTGTCTATTTTTATACTTTAACTTTGGAATTATGTGCGCAGACTAATCTGCTGCAAATTATTTAGCAATTATGCAACAATTCTCATTTAATATACAAACATTTTACCAATTATCTCTCAATGCAACCTTACCATTGAGTTATTTTTAAAACTCCCTCTGTCCTTTTCGTTTGTGTATGCGTGTTTATATCAGTTCCAACCTGTGTTGATACCATTTTGGCAGCAAAAGTCCAGGTTATCAGCCTTTCTGAACTGATGAAAGTGGTCTCCTTAGCAACGGAAGCACTGTAGAATCTCTCAGAACACCTGTCCTTCCCACTCATAATTCCTGCAGCTGAGATGTCTGCTGAAAAGTGCATTTTCATTTTGATTTTTGCTTCCATGTGTTCGGATGGGTTAAGACAGTGGGAGTAGGGGAGCTTGGCTGCTCGTGCAGTTCAAAAAACTAACTTGTCTACACGTTTTAAGCTCATTATCATGGTTAGCAATTAGTATTTCATCTTCCCCACCCCCGAAGTACTCGTCATGTATTTCCCAATGTCCTTAGCAGCCAGTGATAATGGTAAGATTCTGAAATCCAGCTAGGGCAGTAGACATTCTGTAAGTGCAAATGACAAAACGTGGCTCCTGTTGTCACCCTCAGGCTTTTTATTCAGCCAACATTCATAATTCATTGGGCCCGGTAATATAAGAGGGCAATGTGCCTGACTGCTTGAGAAAATTACTGTCATATTTTAGCTTATAAATTTTTAAAATTATTCATTTTCTTGATTGTGTAAAGTCATTCGTTTCTTTTTCTGGGAAATTTATCTGAACTCACTCAGATACACTGTCTGTATTAGGGCTCATAAAAGCAATTCAAACAAAAAGTTCACTCAGTGATTTCTCTTTCTTAGAACAAGTTCCTGAGAAACCTAAACTTAAGTAGTATTTTAATGTTTCCTTTCATTTTTTTTTTAAGTAGGCTTCATGCCCAGTGTAGACCCCAGAGCAGGGCTTAAACTCATGACCCTGAGATCAAGAGTCTACAGCTTAACTGACTGAGCCACTCAAGCACCCTAATGTTTCACTTTAACAATTCCATGAATAACTTAAGGATTCCCATTTTTAAAGGATCTATTAAGAGATGAAGTAAAATAAAGAATGCAATAAAAAAAACTCTTTATTCACAGACAACCTTTCTTATACAGTAACACGTGTCATGAAAACCAAAAGCTAATGTAGGGTAGAAGTTAAAGTTAATTTTTCACATGTTGATTAATCATCCTATCATATTTCAGTTTCTATATGCACTAATATATGCTATTTGATTTAGTTTTCTTCAACTTTAAAAAGTTTGTTTATTTATTTATTTTTAGAGAGAAAGTGCATGTGTGGGCACGAGCCAGGGAGGAGCAGAGAGAGAGAGGTAGAGAGAGAATCTCAAGCAGTCTCCACACTGTCAGAGCAGAGCCTGACGTGGGGCTCAAACACATGAACCTTGAGATCATGACCTGAGCAGAAATCAAGAGTCGTCTGCTTAAAGGACTGAACCACCTAGGCACCCCGAATTTTCAACTTATTTTTTGTCACAATGGGATTTTCTAAATAAGTTGGCAAGTCACTTCCTTAAATAAACTAACCTTTACCAATGAATTAGATATTATAGGCAAATTGTTTTACATGTTTGCTTAATATGAAATATGGCTCTAGTTAGAGGAAATCATTTTTTTTTCCTATTAGCAGGAAAAAAACCCACAGCTGTGTAAAAATGATATATATTTTATTTCCCAGATATGTGCCTATTTAAAATGATTTTAAAAACATGTCAAATCCTTCATGGTAGGTATTTCAATATTTGACTAATGAAGTGTGGGTATTAAAAGCCTATGTTATGAGAGACCCACATATGTAGGTTAAAGATGAATTTTTTTTCTCCCTTATCCCTTGTATACTACCATTCAACATTTATTTTCCTTCTAGGAGTTACAGATATGCCAACATGTGCTAAAAATCTTAAGGAAGTAAATATTTAAATATTCCTTGATATTGTTTAAAACTCTTTCATTTCAGAACATCAACACTTTTGCATTTTGAAAGTGCACAAGAAATCTGAAGAAGAAGCACCCTGAAAAAAGTCTTTAGATTTGACTTTTGTATTGTCTCCTTTTCAAGAATTACTCACGATAAAATTCCTCCGGGGCCCTTGTTCTCTTTTCTAACATCATTTCTTTCCTCCTTTTCCTCTCTTCCTTTCTCTCTAGCTCCACATTCTTCTTTTTTCCAGATGACTTTGCTATCCTAATGGTTAAGAGCAGTTATTTTCTGTGTCCATCACTATATCCCCAGTGACTGATACACGGTGCCTACCTAACTTATAAAACTGGCTCAATTTTATTTTTTGAAACATCAAATAAATACCAAATATATGTTTTTTAATCTTTTACATCCAGATACATTTACTCAGTTATTGGATATATTCTTACCTTTTAGTATCTGCAATCTGAAACCAGATACCATATATTAGAGTGAACATCGTAATAAGATTGTATCTCATAGAGTGACTTTAGCTGCTAGAACAAATAAATTCCATGATTTTCATGGCATAACACAATAGACATTTGCTTCATGCTGACGTGATAATGCACGTTTACAAGCAGGATTCCTGCGGAATGCCTGCATGGTGATTCAGGTGAGGTTCCTTTCATTCTGTGGTTTCATAGACCTTCAAAAGATCTCTGTTAACTAACAAGGTTAACAGCATTAGACACGTTGTTGTTTTTGTTGTTGTTGTTGTTGTTGTTTTAAATACATTTATCTTTAGAACTGTTTTAGATTTACAGAAAAATTAAGAAGATACTTCAGCAAGTTCCCATATACCTTGCACCCTTGTACCTGTACGTTTACTTCTAGTAACTTCTTACTGTTACTTCTACTTACTTACTTCTATTAACTTACCTTTGCTTCTACTAACACTTCACTTTAGTATAGAATTTGTTACAACTACTGGACTGGTATTGATACATTATTATAAGTCAAAATCATACTTTATTCAGGTTATCTAATATCTTTTTTCCTGTTCATAATCCCATCCAGAATGCCATATTACATTTATTTGCATGTTTTCTTGAGGCTGTTCTTGGCTGTGGCCATGTCTCAGAATCTCTTGTTTTCGATAACCTTGACTGCTCAGGTATTTTGTAGACTACTACTTTATTGTAATTTAGGTGATGTTTTTCTTCTGGTTAGACTGGAGTTACGGATTTTAAGGTGGAAGAGGACAGAGGTAAAAGTCTATCTCATTATGCCATGTCAAGAGTATCTACTATCAACATGATTTATCACGGCTTATATCGACTTTAATCACCTGTCTGAGGTAGTGTTTGTTAGGTTTCTACACTATAAAGTTACTTTTTTTCCTTTTCCATTTTTACTCTTTGGAGGGAAGTAACTTGGTACAGCTCATACTTATGGAATGGAGGCTTATACTCTCTCTTCTTGAGAGAATATGTATAATTCTTCTGCATGAGAGATTTGTCTGTTCTGTCATGCATATTTGTCCAATTGCTTATTTATCAACATGACCTAATAGGTATTTATTTTATCCTTTGGGTTATAACCCATTACTTCTTTATTAATTTTCCCACTCAAATTTTCTAGCTTTGGCCATTGAGTGTTCTTTTAGTTGGTTCCTACTGTGTCCCTTTGATATATTTCCATCAGTTAATTTTATTTATTTATAATTAATCTAATATATAATATCTAATAAATATAAATGCAACACTTACTTATTTATTTATAATTATTTATGCATTTACTTACTTACTTATTACTTATAATATCAGTCATTTCTCCAATGAGCAGCGGTTTTCTTTATTGCAGAATAGCATTAGAAACCAAGATTTTGATTCGAGTGTGTGCATTGCTGCTAGAATCTTGTTGCTTCCTGACTGTAAGCTGACAAAGCAAACGAAGTGTGAGTGCATATTAGCCTCTGTATAAACAC
Source organism: Panthera uncia (assembly GCF_023721935.1). Classification (NCBI taxonomy): domain Eukaryota; kingdom Metazoa; phylum Chordata; class Mammalia; order Carnivora; family Felidae; genus Panthera; species Panthera uncia. Next base: position 130,986,801 of record NW_026057577.1, on the reverse strand, counting down.
ATACATAAAAATGTTTCTACATCTGTGTCTAATGAAGGTAAAAATGAGCTTATACTGGTCTCTCAGTTTCATCCCCTTAATACATGGATCTTTCAAGCCTCCTTCTTATGTTTATCTGTGAACGTTCACATCAACAGTAAGAAATCTGGCTCCCACGTGTTTATTTAACTGTTCAATATCAGTACACGTATAGCAGTATTTGATCTGTACACTGATGAGAAATAACTCCATCAACAAAAGGACAGGGCTTACGTACTTTTAAATTAATTAGTTAGTTAATTAATTAATTTTTAAATTTATTTTTAGAGAGAGAAAGAGAGAGCACACGCGACTGTGGGAGAAGATCAGAGGGAGAGAGAGAGAGAATCCTAAGCAGGCTCCACGCTCAGCCAGGTGCAGGGCTGGATCCCATGACTCGGGGATCATGATCGGAGCCGAAATCAACAGTCCCAAGCTTGGCGTGCCATTAAGCATTGTTTTTTTGCTTTTTGGCTCAGGTCATGATCTCATGGTTCATGGGGTCCAGCCCAGCACTGACAGCAAAGAGCCTCTTGGGATTCCCTCTCTCCCTCTATGCCCCTCCCCCCGCCAAAATAAATAAATAAACATTTAAAAAAAGGAGTCAGACACTCAACCAACTGAACTGCCCAGGTGCCCCTATTTACTTTTCTTTCAGTCTTACAGAATTCATTCTTTTTAAAAGTTTCTTAGGTCAATCGGTCAGCACGTCCCTGTCTCCTTCCCCCTTTGTTCAGGAGATCATTTTATGTATTTGTAAGACAGATTATTTTGCTTTCTATTCTGAGATCATACAACATCTTAAATGATTTTTATGTTCACTTATTACTGTTTATACTTTGTGTTATAAAAATCTAGGGCTTTGACAAACATGGTATAATTTATTCGCAATTACATTATCACACAGAATAGTTTCACCATCCTAAAAATCCCCTGTGTTTCACATATTCAACCCCTCCTTCTCTTTCCTCAACCCCCTGGCAGCCACTGACTTTTTACTACCTTTATAGTTTTGCCTTTGCCAGGCATTATATCATTGGAATAATGTAATCTATTGTATTTTTAGACTGGCTTCTTTCAGCTGACAATATATATTTAAGGTCCACCCATGTCTTTAAGTGACTTCATAAATCAATTCTTTTTATTACTGAAAATTCTTCTACTGTATGGATGTAACCATAGTTTGCAATTCCATTCATCTATTAAAGCACATCTTGACTGGGTCAAGTTTTGGGCAATTGTGAAAAACTTCCATAAAATAGTGACATGTGGGTTTTTGTATAGACATAAGTTTTAAAATCAGTTGGGTAAAAGACAAGCAGTTTGGTTGATGTATCCTATGGCAAGACTATATACTTAGTGAGAAATCACTGAATTACTTTCCAAAGTGGCTGTGCCATTTTGCATTCCTGCCACCAGGACATGAGAGTTACCAGTGCCCTGAATACTTAACTTGCATTTGGTATTGTCAGTTTTTCTATTTCAGCCTTTCTGTTGGGTGTGTCATTGTATCCCTGTTGCTCTAATTTGTATTTCGCTAATGAAAAATATCGTACATCTTTTTGTATGTTTGTTTGCATTTGTATCTCTACTTGGTTCACATCTCTTTAAATTTTTGTCCTCTTCAGATCTTTAAGCTGTTGTTTTGTTTTTCTTCTATTGTTGAGTTTTAAGAGTTCTCTGTGAGTTACGACATGCGGGTAACTCTCTGTGAGTTATGGATACAAGTACTTTATTATATATCAATGTTTTACAATGATTTTTCTCCTAGTCTTTGATTTTTTTTTTCATTCTCTTAACAGTGGTTACATTATCCACTCTAACATGTTATATACTTTTTCCATTAGAATCCTTAACATATTCTATAACTCATCTAAAATTTCCTGTCCAATAACCCCAAAATATATGCCACATATGAATATGGTTTTGGTGATTTCCTTTTCTCTTCAGGATTTTTTTTTTTTTGTATTTTGGAATGTCTTATAAATTTGTATTTAAATTTGAACATAATGAATTTTGGTAATAGCAATTTAGGTTAAAATCTCTATAACAGAAGGTTTTAAGTTTAGCTGGCTAGGAACGTGCCTGTAGTTAATGTTCGTTGTAGCTGTAGATGCCAAAAGCTTCAAAATTCCCATGACATCCTGTGTTTGTATGCCTTCTTGTCTTCTACTTCACCAAGAACTCCTCTTTAAATAAAGTCAGTGCTTTGTATCTCTTTCATCTGCAATTGCCATCATTAAACTTGAACTTTGTTGATTTGGTACTAAGGTATGGGGGACATGGAAGGATTTTATAATGTTATGATTAAACTGCAGTATTTCAGAGGACCTTTGTTCCTGTGTGTGACCTTTAGAAGCATCTTACCCTGACAGAAAGTTTAGAGGGAGCACAATTAGGTAATAAGGCTTTGGTAAAGTATTTTGCCCCAGTGAGTAGGCCTTTTTTTTTTTTTTTTTTTTTTTTTTTTCACAGAATGGTCTAGGCAGTTCAAAAATAGCTACTCTGTGAGGAGTTATAGGGTTATTCTTGGGGATTCCGCTTGAGAACCTGGTTGGGTTCCTGGCCATAAACCTGCAGAAGTATAAGAATCTTTAGAACTGTGAGCCCCAGAGCTTCTCAGTTTCCTAATAGCCTACATTCCACTTCTAGAATTCATCAGTGTTGCTCTTCAAGTGTTCATACTAGTTTGCGGCTCCAGCATCTTCTGCTCTTGGCAAGAACATTCTGGCTGCGATTATCTGCATTCATTTCTCTCTCTCTCTCTCTCTCTCCAGATTTTGGGGTTGTCATGTGCCCTGTGACCACAATTTTCCCGTGGATCCAAGAAAAGCCACTGATGTTAGTTTGTTCCTCTTTTTCTTTGTTGTGAGTCCAGGAATGACAACTTCCAAGAACCAACACATTGGGGCTAAACTGGAAGTCAAGTGTACTGATTTTAACATTCCTATTCAGAATAGAATTCCTGTGTGGTGATATGTCTATCTACAAGAACCACTGTCAAGGTTAAAAAGACTCCAACTAGATAGAAAATCTGGGGAATGTAGTTCCTGGCTGAGTAATTACATTCTAGAGACAGGTCTGTGAGGGAAAGCACAGGCTTTGGTAGGCAGTTGGGTCTCTCATTCATGAAGCTTGTGAAGGAAAAGACAGAATCAACATATAGAAAGCACTTCCTGAGTTTCTAACATTATACTAGATAGTGTATATATGTGATCTCATTTACACTTTACATTTCTAATCACCCCAAAAGGTTATTTTACCATGTAAGAGATTGGATCAGAGAATTTAGTCAAATGCTCAAGGGCAAATAGCTCATTGCATATTTCAACCTAAATCAATATAACTATGGAACGTGATTGAGCTGGATTAGAGATTTTGATCTAAATCTGATTACACTTACAGAATTATTTGGAAAGAATTAATCATTTTTACTGGAAAATCTTCTAATCAAAGACCTTTTTCATTTAGCCAAGTTGGTTCTCATTTTTATGCCACCATCTCTAAGTAAAACATAAAAAGTCTCCTGCTTTTCCTAAGCAAGCACACAGAGTTCAGACCATGGCTGTTTCTGTCAAGCCTTCAGCCTTACCCAGCCCTCCTCACAGTGCTCAGCTCCCTTTCCTTTGTATTGCAGCCGTCTTTGCTGTGCTGAATAGTATATTCTAACTGTAGTACCTTTTTTGTTTTCCATAAAAAGGAAAGTTATTCAGATAGCAACTGACTTCCTTACTGAATTCAATTTTAACATTGTCTTTGTTGAATCTCCTGGGGATAACACATAGCCAAGTATATCACCTAAATATAAGAACTCTGTCTCATTTTCAATATTTATACACCTATCATCTTATTGCACTTGCCAGGACATTGTAAAGCAATACCAATATTAGCAAGTATGCTTGTGTTTTTATACATCAGTTCTTGCTGGGACTGTTGCAGTGACCTCGTCACTAGATCTATAGACTCCATTTTTATTCTAGGTAATCAGCTCCTTACACAGCATGGTTGAGACTTGTTTAAAGTTTGTCTTGTGCATTAACTGGTCAATGATGGCAGGAACTATGGCAATTATGTCACTGATGGCCACCATAAGGATTTCCATAGTATCTGAAATAAGATATAGCTAGCTGCACAATTTACATTAAAATATCCCTTTTATTTATTTACTTAAAAGTTTTCTTTCTTGCTCTTTGACGTATCTTGTATAACTGAAGGGTACTGAGAAAATGTCAAAAGCAGAATCCTGTTAGCTCTAATCAGGGAAGAGAGAAATTATAAGAATATGGAAATATTACAAAATTGTGTCTCCCAATGCATAATGATCTGGCAGAGAGAGGATTGTAGGAATAGTTATAACAGTCTGACTTTCTTCTTACTTTCTGATCTGCCAATAATTCTATTGGGCAAACTCACCTGAAAGCTAGGGGTCATGGTAACTCATTCATTGATGAAGTCCAGAAAAGTTACCTTTACTGGACATAGCAGGTGAGAGGAAAGAAAACCGGAGCATCGTGATAGAAGATTTAAATGGCAGTAATCCAGCATAGGCGATTCCTACCAACTGTTGTGCTGTGCCGAGGTAAACAATTTTTTTTTCCTAACATGCATCACGTACAGAGTAAGATGTTGCATGGTAATATCAGTTAATTCATATTCTGTCTTCAATCTTAAAATGTTAATCACCAGTGACTTTCATATAAGCTATTGGAAACAAAAGAGGAAAAGGAAATAATTACATGAAATAGAGCTGTCTTGGTACCTGTTTCTGTATCTGGACACAAAGTCTAAATTGATAATGATAATTTCCTTCTTTTCTAATTATCATTAAATTCCGCTAGCACCTTAGCAGAATGGAGTAGGTGAAGACATGACTTAATCCTTTACGTTTGTAAGATCTGAAACTTTAGCATCCTGTGTTTGTTGGATTAGCTGCACTTTAATCAGGACTGTTAGAATAGTGACTCTGGCTTTCCGAGGTAGTCTCCACAGTGGAGACCTTTGGTTGGTATTCTGTAATTCCAACAGTGATGATTATGATGATAGAGACACTGCAGGCAAGGAAGGCAAATCTGCAACCGAAGTCATGTGTGTTTTGGCCAACAAACCGCTGCCCTATCCATGATCCAACGTAAAACATGTAATGTCTGAACCCTCTAAGAATAGTGTCATATGAAGGGCTAAATATTGGCCATTTTTTTAGGGAAACGGGGCACTCAGCAACATCTTGATCAGCCCGTGCATAGCTCCATTTCTGCCACTATGACAAATTTGTCCATAACCTTTGATCAAGACTGAGGTGGCGGGATAAAAAGGCTGAATGGCATCTACAAAACTTTAAAACGGTTTTGTTTTGTTTTGTTTTTAGCCTGCTTTGGGAATTAGCAAATCTTTTCTGTAAAGGGCAGATAGTATTTTAGGCTCTGCGGTTCATATGGTCTCTATTGCAACTACTTATCTCTGTGGGTCTGAGCACAAAAACAGCCGTAGAAAATATATAAACAAATGTGCCTGTGTTCCAATAAAACTTAATTTACACAAACAGATGGTAGAGCAGATTTAATCCACAAGCCATAGTTTCCCAACCCCTGATATATTTGATTATTGAACACTCCATCAATCTGTAAGCTAGTCCTAGGTTAACTGACAATGGGAAACTACCAGGAGGCCAAATTTAGCATGTATCATAGGAGTCTAAATCAGAGGTGTGCTCAGGATGCTTTGCGTAGGCTCCCATGAGCCAATTACGTACATCTCTTCCTATCTCCAGGTATTGACCAAGATGAAAGTATTATATTACAGAAATTAACAAATGCTACTAGTTAGGCTTCCTACCACCTCCAGCTGGGAAGCTAGTTGTTGAACACTAACCAGCACACCACTCGTCTGAACCTTGGCTCATTCAGTTTGTCTTCAAGTCTGGTTTAATCTTTGCCGGTTCTATTTTGTAATGGAACATGCCTTACATGTTCAGCTTTATGATTGGAAAGGTCAACTTACATCCAATGCATGATGTCCTGTTAGATTTCTGCTCTACAGACTGAGACTTTCTGATTAGGTATACCAGACAGGATTGCAGTTGCCCATCCATTTCATTCATACAGATTCCATTATTAAGAAGCTATTATCCGATCCCTGCTAGTGAAAACACTATGACAACTACTTTTGTTCTCCTATTTGCTATAAAGTTCCCTTGGATAAGCATAAAACCTAGCTTCTACCCCAGTCCCAACATTTCCATTAATATTGGGAATACAATCTCATCGTGGCTTCATCCACCTTCATCTCTGCCTATTGGACTTCTCCCACCATAGATCATTCTAGTAAAATGAGTGGCCACCTCTTCAATGCATTCCTTAACAAAAAGTAGAAGGTATAATCACCAGGCTATCTAGCGGTTATATTAGGAGGAAGCTGGATAGGAACTGTATCATAGCACTATATCATAGTTCCATTGTAACATTTTCATCTAGGTCTTTTATCTTCTTTCTCTAAGAAAAAGCAAAATAATTTCAGCATTCACCCTCCCTTCCTCCAGACAGCCATGAATTTAGGCATGAAATCTGCCAACTAGTAGATTATAAATGGCACTCCCAGATGACTGATCCGACACCTCCTCGGGAGGTTTATTTTTGTGTGCCACTCCGATACCAATTTCCCTATGTTGCAAAGTTCCGGTTGGAAATAGCACTTTCAAATAGGTAACATGATTGCTTAAGAAAGGAGCTATTTATGAAGCACCTGGGTGGCTCAGTCGATTTAACGTCAGACTTTTGATTTTGGCTCAGGTCATGATCTCATGGTTTGTGAGTTCAAACCCTGCCATGGGCTCTGAGCTGACAGCACTGAGCTTGCTTGGGATTCTCTCTGTCTCCCGCTGTCTCTCTTAAATGTGTAGGGAGAACTATGAAAACTGCAAGAAATAGTACGGTCCCCAGGGACACTGATAGTGGGGAACTCTGTTACCATAGATCTGAAAAGAAAAAGGAAGAAGTGTCTTTGGGAATAGGACTGCCTCTAAAGCTGTGACCTTAGGTAGAGGGACACAGTAAACATATAGTGATCTGACTGGGGTAGGGGGAGTAAAGGAATTCATACCCAACATTATTAAACCCGACTAATAGCCACAGTGCCAGGGAGACCATTAAGGCTATCAATTAAAGTCAGAGCTCTAGGCCATGGAGCTGCTTCCAAAATAGTTGAGAGGGAATCTGGAAAGATCACAACAAAATATCTAGCACAGATATAGTGTGATAGGCATACAGGTGTTGTGAAAAAACTATAAATTAAAAGAAGAGTTGGGGGGGGGGAAATTAGCATCACAAAAACCAAAGGGAAAATTTCAAAGGTAAACGATATGGTCAATAATAACATAAACAAAAACTACAATAGTTATAATGGCTTCAATTTATTAAGGATTTGATGTTTTCTAGGCACTGGAAAAACTTCATTATTTCTTAAAGTATCTGTATGTATGGGGCACCTGGGTGGTTCAGTTGGTTAAGCGTCTGACTTTGACTTAGGTCGTGATCTTGCAGTTCGTGAGTTCAGGCCCCACGTTGGGCTCTGTGCTGACAGCTCGGAGCCTGGGGACAGTTTTGGATTCTGTGTCTTCCTCTTTCCCTGCCTCTCCCCCACTCACACTCTATCTCTCTCTCTCAAAAATAAATAAACATTAAATATCTGTATGGGGTATGAATTATCTCTTTCCTTAATAATGCAGGATGTATATCTTGAGAGGTTGTGTAGCATTCCTAAGAGTAAGATAAAGGCTGTCGTGTGACAAAGTCAGCTTCTTAAATACTGAATTCTAAATAATCCAGTAAGTGCTATGAGCAGTTAAGGAAGGAAAGACACATAAATATTGTTGGATTTGATAAAGTTGCTGATTAGTGATCACAGATTCCTGGTGCTAAACTGACAGGCTCTTAAGAGGTTAGGGCAGCAGTTATAGATCACACGTGCTCAGGAATTTGATTTTAAATGTTGAAAACGAAGTAGGATGGTAACTAAAGACTATGAGCATTGGATGAATATATATATTTAAACACGTACACACACATATGGTTTTTTTAAAACCACACACCTATACATCTTTGAAAAGAAATAGTGTGGAACGTTTTGCAGGGAAAAAATGGAATATATCACTGAGTGCGATGATATATAGGCAAAAGAAATCCCAGGTTATATATGAGAGGATTAGTTTCAGAGTATAGTGTTGTGCTTTCTGGAATTTTTGTTAAACACAATGAGCATTACCATGAAATTCTTTTTATTTCGTTGGACAGCTTGTATTTTTTTATAGAAGGTGTTGGTAAAACATGTCAAATTCATACATACACAGACATATAGTTCAGACAGGAATATTAAGAAGTTATGCTTTCATCTTTTATCTTCTTTTGTTTCTAATCTTGGACTTTTAGGAAATATTCTATATTATAACGATAGAGAAAATATTTTGAAATTGACCTTTATTTTGCCTGTGCTGTTAACTTGTAAGCTATTTGAATTTTCTACCTATTTGAGATTAAAAAAACAAATAAAATTTGGTGACGTAGGATATCTCTTCAAACAGTCTACATAGCTTTCAAAAAGTAAAGTGAAGCAACTTTTGTATGACTTTGTAACACCAAGTTTCAACTTGTTTTATTCTCTTCTGAATGAATTTACCGATTTCCTCTAATCTAACTGATGAGTTCACTTCAGCCTCCTGTGAATATGGGTACAGTTAACTAAAAATGGTAGTTCTAAAATCATATGCGATTCTGATTCACGTTGAGGTCTGACAGTGGTACTTTACTTTCTACATCAAACTAGCTAATTAAGAAAATAATAATCACTCACTGTCAGCAACTGCTTCTTATATGTCAGGTACTGTTATAAATAACATATAAATTGTTTCATCCTCATATCACCTTTCTGAGGAAAGTTCAAGTAAGATTACATCCATTTTACAGATAAAGTACCAGGTGGTTAAATAACATTCCTACAGATCTCAGTTCCAAAGTATTGAAGCTGCCTGGCTGTCAATGTTCAGAGCTTACCTGTTCAGCAATATCTACACCACCTTCTAAGTTTGCTACTTCAGTTTACAAGGTCAAGATCCTTACCATAAACGGTATGTTTTCATCCCCATGTTAACCTGCATATTTACAACCAGTGGATTGAAAGAGAAGAGAGAAGTGTAGACCTTTCTTCTGTCTGACATGGAAAGACCTTGGCCACCGTGTGTGTGGTATCCCTAAACCAAGCTGCATCACGTTTCCTTATTCTTGATACAGAATTCAAAATGTTTTATTGTAGAGTTTGAATTAAAATGAAAGTGAAAAAATTCAGTTTGATATTTTAACTTCAGGAAGATAAGGTATATGGGTTTCTTTTTTTCATTAGCTCTCCACCCTCCCAATTTGCCCCTGATATGTACACAAATGCCCACCTGAAGGGGAAAATACAGTCACAGAAAATCAACTGACAGAATATCTAAAGCTAAATATAACTGCCTTCTCATGTGGTATAATAAACTGAATGTTTATTTCGGCATTTCGACCTGGCAGTCTTGCTTTATTCACATGATAAGAGAAACATGAATATCTGCAGGTAATTCCTTATACTTAAAGATGTGAAAAATGGTATACTCCCAATTTAACCAAAGTTTACTGTTATTTATGAAACATTAAGATGCTACACAGGAAAGAATAATACATCATTAATGTGTTTTAATCTAAATCAATAGTTTTTTATTTCACAATATGTTCATAATTATAATTTCATAGTTTTCCTATAATTGAATAGAATGTAATGGAGAGAATTTTTCACTTCAATATTCATAGTTTGTTGTGTTCTGGTGCACAAAGCAATACTTTTGGAATATGTAGCAGTTTCCACAAAATGAATAAGGAAAAAAAGTTTGTCACATTAGTTTAAGTGGTTTAAGATAAGTAAAATATTATTTTTGAAAACAAACCCAATGTTCTCTGGATTTAAAAGAAAAAAAGTCTGCAAAATAGAAACTAGATGCACTGTGAATATGATTCAAAACCTGGAAATAAAAATCCATTGTTCATCAAATGTTAGCATCAACACTTATCTTCCTAAGTGTAAATTATTTTTTATTGCCAAATATAGCTTTCACCTGTCTGGCAGCTAGTTGGTTTGGTACAAAATTTCAAAAGCAAACATATGCTAGAATCTAGAATGTTATATCTTACTTTCTTTCAGGTTTTCCAGTTTTTTCTCTAAGTATAAACAAAATTTTGTTCAGATTTAAAAAGAAAATGAATTAGATATGTTAGTGACTTCTGGTACCTTTTGAATATTCATTATTGGGTCATTATTTTTACAAGGGCAGTAGAAACTTTGATTGATTCCCACGATACCTAGCAGGCATATTACTTTAGGCATCAACAACCAAGAACTCTAAACTGGATTTATGCCTAATAGTGAAAAAGTAGATGAAAATATCTCTTCTTACGGTCTCTTTTGCTCCAAATTCTGCTATTTTACGTTAGTCTGTGAAATACTATCATCTTTATTTTGAATGCTTCTTTTTATTCTAAAATGCGTGATATAGTAGAGAGTTAACTATGCAAAAAATTTTATGCATAAAAATTTAAAAATGAATCAGTTATTTCCTTTCTAAAAGTGTCTACCTTTCACAATAATATATTCAATATTATGCATTTAAATAAATATTTTTTAGAAGATACATGGCCTATTGTTTGAAATCACTGTACAGGGTAAAATCGAGTAAATGTCCAAGCCATAATTATTATGTACTTTGGTTTATTTTAATAATTTATTTTTTGAATTTTTAAAAAAATAAATTTTTAATTGTATTTAATAATTTAAATTTTTTTGATGCTAATACAAAACAGTTTTAATTCACCTGTAATCTCATTCTCAGCTTATAAACTAAGTATGTTCATGATTATTTCTATTTGGCTTTCTTTCCCTCATCATCCTGGACACGTGAAATCCTTTGAATGCACACTGAGAAATTTGTATGGACACAGTCATTATTTGTGTAAGATATGTCTCCACTTAGGTAAAAGTCCTTCACCTTCTTGACAGTTGGATCTACAAACTGACACAAATATTAATTAATGACAATTTGAGCCAACTTATACCATTAGCCTTTGACATTAAAAGTTACATATATATACACATATATATATATATATATATATGTATATATATATATATATATATATACACATATTCTTAGGATTTCCAAAGGTTGGTTACAATTTTATGATTTTTGCTTGACATCAAACAGTGTGATTCAGCCAACGTTTATACAATATTAGACTTATAATCAAATAATGAACACATTTAACTAAGTGATAATTATACACAAGATTAATAGAGGGAAAAGAGGGACATGGCATTTATATAAATTCTGAAATAATAAAACATTTCAAAAACTTTTTATATGATGTGCCTACTACTGTCTAATAATAAATGTGCTCATATGGTAAGAAATCCATTTATTTAAATATTACAATTCATTTCATAGTAGTCTTTAATTGCCATTAATATGAACCATCATTTATTAAATGGCTTTTATTTCCAAGACAGTAAAATAAAAATTTATACCCATTATTTCACAATCTTTACAATAATTTTTCAAGTCATGAATTATATATTCTTTTCTATATGGGCATGTAAGTAACCTGCCCAAGGTCACAGAGCTACTTGGTTGATTGGTCAGTGCTCTGAATCTTAATTTTAAGTTATTTCCATTGTATTCTGCTTCCATATTGAACGGTGAAATATACATAGAAACTTTATTTATGCAATATTTATCAGAATGAAAACCATTCTCTATATTTTAATTTATATCTTGTCAGCCCAAATTGAATTGTGAACTCCATGAAAGCAAAAGTAGTCTGTGCTTTATCTTTTTATTTCCTCTAATTTTTGTTTTGCTCTTTATTTATTTTTGAGAGAGAGACAGAGAGCTGGGGAGGAACAGAGGGAGACGTAGAATCTGAAGCAGGCTCCAGGCTCTGAGCTGTCAGCACAGAGCCTAATGCGGGGGCTTGAACCCACAAACCGTGAGATCATGACCTGAGCTGAAGTCAGATGTTTAGCCAGCTGAACAACTCAGGTGCCCCTTGATGATGTAAATGTGATGATGTTAAACTTATTTATTTATTTTGAGAGAGAGAGAGAGAGAGAGAGAGCAAGCAGGGGAGCAGCAGAGAGAGGGAGCTTTAGTATCTTACCCAAAGTTAATGTTTAGTTATTGATTCCTATAGAGATTACCAGGTTTATTATGTATAATATATGTATACATATTTTAAGTGAAATGGCCCAGAACATAAACTTAAACAGAACTTTGATTTTTAAAATTTTTTTAAAATTTAATGTTTATTTATTTTTGAGAGAGAGAGAGAGAGAACGAGTGAGCGAGCAAGCTGGGGAGGGCAGAGAGAGAGGAAGACAGAATCCATGAAGCAGGCTCCAGTCTCTGAGCTGTCTGCACAGAGCCCAACACAGGGCTCGAACTCACGAATCACGAGATCATGACCTGAGCTGAAGTCGGATGCTTAACTGAGTGAGCCACCCAGGTGCCCCCAGACCTTTGATTTTTAAGGGTATCATGGCTTTATATTTTTCTCTGTAGCATCATCTGAACAGATGGGAAATACTGTGGTGGTTTTCATTCTTTCTGCTTGAGACTAGAGCCACAGAGTTTGGAGTGAACATCACGAGGTTCTCTTCTAAGGACTAAACTTCAAAACCCAGAAACATGAGGTCACGCTCATCCAAGCTCCACTATGACTAACACTTGAAAAAAGAATTATAAACTCATCAAGCCTCATATCCCGTATCTCTAGTCCACTGACCAAACCAAATTTTTTTTCCTGGTCAAACATCTCTTCCCAACTCTCACTGCATGGTGGGTTTTACTTTTTTCAACATTAGCTGGACTTCTACTACTATTTCCTCATACATCCACGACTTTTAAAAGATCATACACTATACTGCGTTAGTCCTTATCTCAGACTCAGAGTCCCATTGGCAGTCATGCCGGTAAATGACATTTAACCTCATTAGTTTTAATATTTGTGATGACTCAGTACATTATCCTCATACACACTAAATTTGACAATACAAACTCTTCCACAGAAATCTCACATACATTTACTCTCTCTCATTTGACCCACTTCATCCATTTTGAATTGCCTGGGAATGATTAGTCCCTTTACCAGTCTCCTTTCTTTGACGATTTTGTTCCCCTCTATCAGATTATTGTCCAATCTCTTCTTGAAACCAGCTTGTACCACCGTTTTTCCACCTTTCTGGCAATATTCCAATTATAAATATACCCACTTTGTTGCAAATGGCAAGATCTCATTCTTTTTTATGGCTGAATAATAACCCGTTGTATATGTGTATCACTTCTTTTTTCATGCATCCATGGATGGATATTTGGGTTAGTTCTATATCTTGGCTATTGTAAATAATGCTGCAATAAACACATGGGTGCATATATCTTTTTGAATTAGTATTTTCTCTTTCTTTAGATAAATACCTACTAGTGGAATTATTAGATCATATGATAATTTTGTTTTTAATTTTTTGAGGAGCCTCCATACTGTTTTCCATATCGGCCAAACCAATTTGCACTCCCACCAACAGAGAACGAGAGTTCTTTTTTCACCACATCCTTGCCAACACTCGTTATTTCTTGCCATTTTGATTTTAGATATTCTGACAGGTTTAATGTGGTATCTTATTGTGTTTTTGATTTGCATTTCCCTGATGATAAGTGGTATTGAACATCTTTTCATGTGCTGTTGGCCATCGGTATGTCTTTGGAAAAATGTCTACTCACATCCTCTGCCCATTTTCACTCAGATGCTTTTTTGGTGTTGAATTGTATAAGTTGATTATATATTTTGGATATTATCACATTCCCTTGCCTATGCTCAAGCTGCAAAGAATTGTTAAAGAAAATCACTCAAGCACTAAGATTGGTTCTATTATAAATTCATGATATCCAGCACCAAAGAAATTTTAAATCTAGGACAATTTTTTCCTCTTTCTGTTTACTCATCTCTCAGGCTCCACACAGGTTATTGCACATCTTTGCATTTCACCCAAACCTCTCCTCCCCCATATTTCTCTTTCAGCAGCCAACTTTCCATTTTTACCTCAAAACAATAAAAGCAAAACAGACACACACAGGCATACCCATTTTTACTACCAGCCTATCTACTTATGAGCTTATCTGTTCATGTTCGGGTCCTTCTCACTGATACTATTTTCACAAGAAAACAGATGGTTTTTCCCAGTCTAATACAAATAACTCTTAACTGGATCATGTTCCTACTTGTTTTTTATTTCCCTCTCTTTGTTTTATGGTGTCATTTGCCATCTCTAAGGACTCTTTCCAATATTATTTTACACATGCACAGTTCACATCTCTTTTGTAAAACCAACTATGGAAAAACAAGATAGCTCTCCTTTGATCCTATGTTTGTTTCTATTCTCTACCTATTCTTTTATCTCTGTCCCACTAAAACATTTTGAAAAATGCATACATGAGCTGTTTTCATTTACTTTCCACATACTTGATCTCAACTCACTACCTTTATAAATATGGACATCTTCATGGCACACATTTATGATACTGGAGAACTATTTTGAAGGCATATCTTTGGATATGTGTCATGATCATCATCAGCCCTAAATTCACTTCTCAGAAGTACTCAGCACTCCATATTTTAACATGACATCATGTTCTTCTGACTTTCCTATAAACTTCTAATCTCATTCCCAAGTAACATCAACATATGTTCAATCAGCTAGTGAAGAGAAGACTGCATAGAAAGGTGTCATAATTTCCTATATCCTGTTTATTTTTTAGTTATTTTTGACCGTCCCTTTGTCAATGCTCAGTTTCTAGAAGGTATTTTAAATTAGCTCACTGAGGGACTTTTGCAAATATCTCTTCTGACCTGAAAAAATCTGTCCTCCCAAACACACTCCTCTTTCACCTGTATAACTAACAATAATAGTCTTTAATCTGATAGTGTGTGTTGTCCTTCTCTTCTACTCCCGCAGAACCCTCAAATTTCTGTCTGCACACATGTAACACAAAATTGCTGCTTGCCTAGTTATTCATCTGTTTCCTGTGTCAGACTTTACACTATGTGATGGTGGTCATTCATTCATTCGTTCTTGAATTCATCAAATTTTTATTGTGCCTAAAGTGAGGCTTTGTCTTTGTTTTGGTAAGAAATCATACTTAGTATTGAATTTCAAAATTCATTTATTAGACATACCCTAAGACAAACAAAAAATTGTTATCTAATATCAATTATGTCAAGTGCTGTGAAACAAAAGTATGACATTCTTTCTAGATTAAGAAATTATATGTCAATAAAATTGTAGTACGATATTATTTCAGAGAATTTTCCAAATGATTTTCACAACTCAGTATTTCAGCAAAAATAATTGAATATTTAGCAAAATATAACCATTCTAATTATTACACATACGTTTCTGCATTTTACCTTCCATATTTCTATTATTGTAGGCTACCTAATGGGGTATTTCCTATTTTTTCTAGAGTTGAGTCTGTACTCCAAATAGTAGACCAAAAAATTGTTAATATTGTACATCGCAAATTGCAAGAACTACAGAGTTTGAGGACCAGTTATGTCCCATAGGGTTTGCTAAGAGGAGTGTAGAGTGAATAGATGAGGAAAACTTCCACTATGGGGAGATGAAATATCACACAAAAGAAACTTATGCTCACATTATGATTAGTAGGAAGGAAATATCAGGAAGCCTCAGGAGAGATAACATCCAAGTTTCCATTTTGACAATCATCCTAAATTTTTGCTCATCCCCATCATTACTCATTTTTGTAAGTGATCTCACAGGGAAGAAATAGGAAAGTAAAATAAAAGCAAATTAAATCACCAGAAAATACCGAATACCTCTCCAACCACATTTTGTATATTTGTATTCTTCCCAACCCTGACATTTAGCATTAGGCAAAACATGAATAGTAGTTAAATACTCTGCTTCTTGGGAGAGAATGTGTAATGTTATTCTTGTTCTGTGTCAACTGGCTTGAAAGAATCTATATGAAATTAATATTCATGCTCCTTTTATATTGACATATATTCGGAAGGGTTGAGAGGACCCTGAGGTCAGAATCTAGGTAGTGAGCTTTGTGAACTTTTCATGAAGTGTCTATTTGCATAAGGTTTTATGGTTAGTTAGCCCACCTACCTTGTACCTTCTATCCTAATCAGGCAGTTCACTTAGTATCTCTTGTAATGTTCATATATTTTTAAAACTCTTCCCCTTCTAGTAGAAATTGACCTCTTTTCCATTTCCCCCCAGTATACATAGGATATCTTATTAGAACCACACTGGACATTTCTGTACCGTCCAGGAACAAGTTTCTAACCAGTTGGATCCACAGTACTTAGTTACGATTTCTGAATTATAGTAAAATGTATTTTCTTCCATACCATCTCTTTTCTCTAAAATGGATTTTAAGTGAAATACCAAGAATCATAGAAAAATTGATCTAGAAAAAAAAAATCATCTTTTCTGATGTGTCCCAGAATTTATAGTATTTATAGTTAACATTTGTATTCTTTTATTATTTTAAATTATGAATATGTCATACATATAAGTAGGTAGTAAGCAGTTTTAATGAAATGTTCAGAACCTCTTTTAAATCCCTTCAATGTATGAGGTTAGAACAGTAAATTCATTTTGACTATTTTAAAGTGAGTATGTCAAAGAAAGATTTATAAGATCAATATAAATAACAAAGAGCTCTTAAAGATAAAAAAAAGTCAGAGGATTAACAAAATGAATATCTGAGAATATTCCCCATCTCTGCACAAGACTCAACAATAGAAATGATCAATCTGAAACGAATCCCTCTTTCTGACATTAAGAAGTAGTGTATTGGAGCATAGAACTCTTTGGTAAAAAGTGTTATCTGATCTTGCAATTAGAGTTTTAGATTATTTCATGAATATTTGAGAGTATCTAACCACTCTCTTCAATATCAACCTCAGGATAAACATGCACAACATAACACACATAAAACAACAAAATAAATAAGCAAAAGCTAACATAATTAGGCTGTCAGTAAAGCTAGCCATTTTTGATTGGCTTATGAAAAGCTCAATTCTATCAGATCCATGACTTCTGTTTTTGAGAAAGCTATGAAGGAACTCTAACAGTAGCTTGCAAACTTTGTGCTAACTCTAAGACCAAAGTTTTTCAAAGTTTACCATAGTTTGTTTCTATGTTCATGCCTACACTCCCAAAAATTAACCTCTGGTTTCAGAGACACTATTTATTAGACTCCATCTGCTTAGAAAATCTTAAAATTGTTATCTCTCATTCAAAGGTTAAAACATGCTACTTTTAACAAAGAACAGCATTGACAGCTTTGTGTGAACTTTGTATATAAAATTCTCTTGTTTTTGTAAACATTTCATGAACCTCTATAGGTTTCTTGATTTATTCAGATAACAGAAGTCTTTTAACAACTATGTGGAAAAACATGCTTTCACAAGGAGGGAAAATGTCGCATCTCTAGAGTTTACAATGTTTAAACTTAATTAAAAACCTGCATTTCTCTTAAAAAAAGATGCAGACTGAGCCTAGGGTTATTTCTAAGCAGGAAAATAAACACCAAACAGGATAACAAGTATTAAAACTGAGAGGAAATGAGGTGAAAAGGTAAAGTTGAGACATAAACCACAGATTGGAAAAGGATTAAAATGCATAGTGTGATTTTATTGAATGGGTTAAAATTTAGCTTTATTCTATCTTGTTGCAAAACAGCAACAACAAAAACCGACCTATTTAGCTACACGATTGTCATAACTGTTGGATAAATACAAAGACATTGCAAAAGTACAACTATTCATAAGCAGTACCCTGACTGATAAAACTATATTTGACAAAATTCTTATGAAATATACAGAGGTTACCTTAAACACAGTGGTTACTTTCATTCTTAATAACATTGCATCAAATGCCACTCAGAAAACAAAAACAAACACACACACACACACACACAAAAAAGAAAATCTTGGAGGCAGGTAATATGCCTATAGAGGGTGAGTATAAAATTCAGCCAGCCTGCATGAGTATTTCTCTGCTGACCTGACATAAACCAGCAGCATACTAAACACATATACAAATGGAGAAAACTGGAAGGTCATGCAATCATTCCTTCCTGAATAGTTTTTTCCCCCACCACTAAACTTTTGGCAACACTCATATCCTTCTATTTTAAATTTAGTTCTAGATCATCTTATTTTTCTGATTAGTATACAAACTTTCATATATGAAAAAATGTATGTGTATATCTATGTGATATATGTCCTAAATTTACTTATTTTAGAGTTTGATTAATCAGGATTTACTTTAGAAAATGATGTACAGATAGCTTTTGGGCTTGGTGCACTTATACAATATTATTACTTGAAGACAGTTTAAAACTTTTGAATGAATTACAGAACTGAAGTTAGAGAAGGTGGAATTGACAGAATTCGCTGAGAGTTGAGTTAACAGATGTATGTGCCTGTAAGGGAGTTAATCCTTCCCATACTCAAAAGATTTCTCAGAATATATTGCCTTTGATCTGCTTGAGCAAGCAAGCATTCAACCATAGAAGCCACAAGATTTTTGCCTCATATGGCAGAGCGCTGGTAACATTACACTTAATAGAAAAAAGGGTTAAGCTAATTTTTAATCTAAATGGTCCTCAGTCAAAATAAATTTCCAATAATACATTATAGAATGTCTAGCTTTAAAAAATATTGCTTATATGTTCGACAAGATAAACCATTTATATTATTCTATGCCAAGCTAATCAATTGAGATAACTAGTTATATGGACTGGTATTTTCAAACAGACAATGGTGAAGAAACCTCTGCCAAATTGATAATTTTACTAAAATTATTATTTAATTTTTCATGGCCATATATATCATTAATGTATGTATGTATATATATATATATATATATGTAAAGGTTTAAAAAATTAACCTTTTACCTTATTTTATCTTTAGATTTACAGAAAAATGGCAAAGATAATATAGAGAGTTCCCAGGTAGCTGTCACTCATTTTTCCCTATTAACATCTGACATTATCATGGCACACAATAACAAAAAAAAAACAGCTTTGGTACATTACTATTGACAAATATCCAGACTTTATTTGAACTTCATTATTTTCTCCCACAATGTTATTTTTTTTACCCCAAGATTCCATGCTGAATATCACATTACATTTAATTATTATGTCTTCTTGTCTAATCTGGTATATGACAGGTTCTCAGACCTTATTTGTTGGGTTTTTGTGTGGGGTTTTTTGTGTGTGTGTGTTTTTTAAAAAAATTTATTATTTTTTTAATTTACATCCAAATTAGTTAGCATATAGTGCAACAATGATTTCAGGAGTAGATTCCTTAATGCCCCTTACCCATTTAGCTCATCCCCCTTCCCACACCCCTTCATTAACCCTCTGTTTGTTCTCCATATTTAAGAGTCTGTTACGTTTTGTCCCCCTCCCAGTTTTTATATTATTATTGCTTCCCTTCCCTTATGTTCATCTGTTCTGTGTCTTAAAGTTCTCATATGAGTGAAGTCATATGATATTTGTCTTTCACTCACTGACTAATTTCACTTAGCATAATACCCTCTATTTCTATCCACGTCATTGCAAATGGCAAGATTTCATTCTTTTTGATTGCTGAGAAATACTCCATTATATATATACCACATCTTCTTTATCCATTCATCCATCCCTTAGAAGTTTTGAGGAGTAAGACCCAGGTATTTTTTAGAATGTAACTCAAATTAGGTTTCATAATTACATTTTATTTATATATATATATATATATATATATATATATATATATAAATTTGTATATAAGAAAATTACATTTTTATAATTACATTTTATTCAAGTTAACTCCTACTCAAGGAAATAAAGCCATGGCATATGTGAATTCAGTGAGTAATTTAGAGCTATAGTTTAGTAATAGCAAAAATTTAGAAATATGCTAATAAATGATGTTAATAAGTAATATATTCTTGGGGCACCTGGGTGGCTCAGTTGGTTAAGCATTCAACTCTTGATTCGGGCTCAAGTCACGACCTCCTGGTCAGTGAGATAGAGCCCCACCTCGGGCAGGCCCACAGCATGGAGCCTGCTTGGGATTCTCTCTCTCCCTTGCTCTCTGCCCCTCCCAAGCTTGCACTCTTTCTCCCTCTCAAAAATAAATAAGTAATCATACATATATGCTTACACTATCACATAACACCTTTAAAATAACCTAACAGGAACCCATTATTATTAATATTGCCTTTCCCGATGGTATTATAGTGAAGATCTCCATATACATTACTGTCTGTAGGTGTAGCCAATACTAAAATTTGCTCATTAACAATTCTTATCTAAAGAAATCAATGGGTTTTGTAAATGTCATATTGGATATGTTACTCCTTGTTAATTTGTGCTCTAAAAGAGTCATGACATTGGATTTGACAATGATTTCTAGGATAGGATATCAAAAGCACAGGCAACAAAAGAAAAATAGAGAGATTAGACTACATCAAAATTAAAAAAAAATTGTGCTTTAAAGAAAAAAAAACATTGGAGAAAATATTTGCAAATCATGTCTCTGAGGAAGAGTTTTATATACCTCTATATATCTGGAATATGTAAAGAACTCCTACAGTTCAACAATAAAGAAACTACTCAATTAAACATGGGTAAAGGTCTTGGGGGTGCCTGGGTGGGTCAGTCCAGTGGGGGTCCAACTTTAGCTCAGGTCATGATCTCACAGTTCATGGGTTTGAGCCCTGTGCTAATAGCTCAGAGCCTGGAGCCTGCTTCAAGTTGTGTGTGTGTCTCTCTCTGCTCCTCCCCCACTCACGCTCTGTGTCTCTCTCTCAAAAATGAATAAACATTAAAATTTTTTTTTAAAAATGGGTAAAGGTCTTGAATAGATATTTCTCCAAAGAAGATGCATAAATGGCCAATGAGCACATTGAAAGATGCTCAACATCACTAATCATTAGGAAATTACAAATCAAAACTACATGGAGATACCCCCTGGAATGGCAGTTATTAAAAAAAAAAAAGACAAAACAAAAAAACCCCGAGAACCTAACAAATATTAGCAAGAGTGTGGAGAAACTGAAACTCTGTGCACTGCTGGTAGAGTAAAATGGTGCAGCCCCTGAGAAAAACAGTATGAGAGTCCCTCAAAAAAATTAAACAGAAAATTATATGGTTCATCAGTTCCACTTCTGGGTATATACTCGAAAGAACTGAAAGCAGGAACTTGAAAAGATATGTGTACACCCAAATTTGTAGCAGCGTTATTCAAAACAGCCCAAAAGTGGAAACAACACAGATGTCCATGGAGATATGAATAATAGGCAAAACGTGCTTTTTGCATATGGTGAACAATATTCAGCCTTAAAAAAGAATGAAATTATGATGCATGCTAAAACATGGATGAAACCTGAGGACATCATGCTTAGTGAAATAAGTCATACACTAATGGGAAAATATTTTATGATTCCACTTATGTGGGGTACCAGAATAGACAGACCCACAGAGATAGAAAATAGAATGGTGGTTGCTAGAAGCGGGGACTATGGGAGAGCAGGAACAATGAGGAGTTATTGTTTAATGCGCACAGAGCTTTAGCTTTGTGAGATAAGATAAATGTTAGAATGATATATGTTCTATATGTATTTTGTCATAATAAAACAAACAAATGAATCGATAAGGTCTATGATAGAAGAACTATGTTTAAGCATCTCTGCTACTTGCAAAGTATCATCGCATTTTCATTGAAGTAAAGAAATTACACAAAATTTACAGTATGGAATACTTTGGTAAAAGGAAAGATCTGGGGGAGCCTGGGTGGCACAGTGGCTCAAGAGCCTCTGACTCTTGAATTAGTCTCAGGTCATGATCTCACAGCCATGAGATGGAGCTACGCCCACCCCACGTCGGGCGTGAACCTGCTTAAGTTCTCTCTCACTCTCCCTTTGCCCCTCTTCCCTGCTCATGCTCTTTCTCTCTCTAAAAGTATGAAAAAAAATTAAGGAAAGAAAAAAAAATGGAAGATTTAATCAAACATCCTTACAAATATGCTACTGCCAGGCCTCCTGGTAAGCTCATTACTAATATTAATAAGGGAAAAATTCTTATCTGTGAGGTGTTTTTAGCAATATATTCAAAGCATGTCCAGACTGCTTATTTAAATATACGCAGAATGGGAATTGCAGAGGACATAGCTGGCCAGAGAATGGGGGCTAGTCATGCAAACCAATAAATGGATTATAAAGCAGAGATGCCTGATAACTGAAATGGCTCTTTAGTAATCCCCATGTTTCTATGGAAAGAAACTTGTACGGTAAATCCAAGACCCAAATGCATCCTATTGTAGAAGGAAAGGGTATCTTAGGGACTTTTGTCTGAGGGGTTTGGACTTTTCAAAGGAAGGGGGAAAAGAAAAGTTTCATCTTCAAATGGTATTTGCTTATAAAGCCTACAAGAAATTCTTTGATTTCTGGAATCATTATTGGAATTTGGTGCTGGGTAAAATCTATTATTTGCATTCATTTATATTTGACAACCGAAACCTTTGTGTTACCTTAGAGGCATTATCTAATAAAAGAATGGTTACAAAATTTAGCAGAATAAAGACTTCAACTTTTTAAATGATGGGATAAATTACTGCTTTTAAACAGTTATAAAGGTGACCATATTAATGAAAGTGAGATTGCATAATTCTGTGTTTCTCTTTAATGTCTTAGAAGCATTTATTTAGTGTAGGTTTTAATATCTACTGTGAGAAGGAAAGACTATGTTGGGTCTCAGTGAAAAAGAGGTTTGGGATTAAAAAAAATCAGTTAAACTTGCTATAGAGAGGGAAAAATATATTTCCTAGTAATTAGCTGAAACTTCACAACATAAGTCTTCAGGTTCAATTACCAAGTAGTTTTATTCCAGAATCAGTCTTTATTGCCAGAATAACAGTTCTAACCTCAGGACTTTATGGAATATATTCTTTACAAAGTGCTAAAAAAAAATCTGTTTTAAATTGTATAAAGCTTTAGACATTTTACTAGCCTTTAATTACTTCAGAGTATTTTAAAAATATCAACCAATCCTTGATAAACCAGGTATTAGAAAAGTAAGTTCTATTTTGTCATCTTTCTTATGTAAAAAATGTTCTTGTCTTTATCTGCAGTTTAGTGCTTGCAGATCCAGTACTAACCTCAGCTAAGGAGGTTCAAAATAGAAGGTGGAGTTTTAAACACCCTCTGTTAGCAAAAGGTAATCTATAGATTTTAAAGGCCTTTCTACCAATCTTCCCAAAGTACTCAAAAGTGAAGGCTTTACACAAATGGTTACAGTAAGGGAAGCAATGACACTTTATTTTGAGTCTTCAATATCCACTCAAATTGTTTGAAAGGCTGGAATGGTTATTGATATTCTAAATATTGGTAAGTACATGGTGAATTAGAAAATATGATGTTAACATTATTAAATTTTTATTCAGTATAAAGTATTTGCATGAAGTGTGCTTTCTGTAAATGTAATACAGGAGAAACTTTATTTTTGATTTCATACTGCCTTTAAAATTTTTTCAGGATGGAATGATAACTTCCCTGTACCTTAATGAAAAATTTGGACATTCCCATAATTTTTTTCATCATTCTCAAAGAATAATATCTTTCTAATAATGGTCACATTGTAATTCAAACATGCAACATCAATTTGGTAATTATATGTGTCCAATATCATAATTAAGATATCAAGTTGCATTTAAAAAGTGAGACCCAAAATTTCTCAAAGAGCACATGGCTCAAATATTTTCATCTGCTTTCACAGAATGGAGTGTGGCAGATTTTCTTATAGCTCTGCAATTCCTCTCTCACTAGAAAATTTTCACTGAAAACCAAAGGAAATGAGAAAGATGACAATACCCCAGGATGCAAACACTCTGCCAACCATCAAAAGGGAGTTCAGCCCCTTTCTACTGTATCAGCTTAATTAACTTGGAATTTGACTTTGAAAAATATCCTTCCCTGTACAGTTCTGGGTTGGGGTCCACCACAAGATAAATTTTCTTGCCATTTTGATTGCAGAGGCGAAATAGCATCCATTGTAATACTGTGAAGGTTGAACTAAGAACAGACATTGTTGCAGCTTGCATATGTTGTCCTGATTTAGAAACTCACTTTGGTGGCTTGGGCTAGCATCTCAAATGGAAGCTTCTTTAGCACCCAGTGTCTTCTTTCAACAGCTTTAAATCCTGAGCCAAGCACTTCTGCAGTTTTGTAGGGAGGGGCTGCAGTTTATCATGTAGAAATTAGAGAAGTCGTGGGAGACAGATAAAGATTCTATTGGTCCTCACTGGTTGTAGTTTGCTCTGGTACCATTCCTCTCCAGGCCTGAGAATATTGGAAAAAAAAAAAAAAAGAATATTACATAGGCTGCTTAACCAGCTCTCAAAATTGGGCATATGCTAGCCCATATTATGAGCCCCTTGTGTTTTGCTGTTGTAAGCAACTTCAGATTGTCTCTTGGTTAGAAGCAAACTATATATCAAACACCACTCCAAAGTGTGTCCTCACAAATTTCAGAGGAGATACATATGTCTAAATTTTAGGAGGCATATAGATGAATCTTTCTAGTGGTCTTTGAAGCCCCACTCAGTACACTCCTTGTATAGACTAGGAATCATAGCCCAGTATTTCACCAAAGATACCCTCTTACAAAACCTGTTCTCAAATATCTACACTCTTGATTAATTTGATATCTCCTTGTAGATTAAAAGCCATTTGAATCCTACTTTGAAATTTACACATGGTATTCTGATAACTCACTTAGTGGTATTTTACCAATTTGATGCTATTCTCAAAGCAAATATTTTAGCATCTTTTTATGTAAATAGGATATAGTCTAAATATTTTAGATATTTAGATATTAACTTATTTCATTTACCCTGCTCCTGCCATGTGGTGAAAACCGAAGTTCCAATTTATACACAGAATAAATGGTTATTCTTGTTTGTTGCTCAGCCAACTTAACTACACACTGCATATTAATGCACATCGTTACACTGATTTACAGGAATTCCAGTAAAGAATGGTGGAAATAGAGAACTTTTTTTTTTCTTTCCCGTCTCAAATTATTCTGGAGCCAATATAGGAGTCATGGGAAAAAGGTGTCTCTCTCATCATATTCAGTTTGGCTTTGGTGTTCATGGACTCAGGAGATTGCAAAAGGATTCAATCGGGTTTTGTTCAGCCCCTTCAGTAAAAGGGCCAAGTGTCTGTAGGGAAGGAAAAAGTTTTCCACAGCCCTATTAGGGTCCCTGGCTGTACCTGAACATCAGTTTGACAAAGATATTAGTGGAAAAAAAAAACACACACACAAATTGTGTTAAATTTTTACATGTATATCACAAGATAATGGAGACCTGGAGAAGTGATCAGATCAGGAAGCTTTTATGCCTGTTACAGAAAGAGACAATAAATTTTTGAAAAATTGACAAGACAAAGAAGTTTGAGCTGGGGTAGTAAATGATGAAGTAACTAGAAAGATAAGGGGTTGATAAGGGTTAGTTTAATGAGGTTTGTTTGGAGATAGATTCCTCTGGTGCAGTCTTTGGGCTGATAAGCGTCTGTCTCAAATAAAAGGGGAATTTCGTTCCTGCCTTTAGGCACAAAGGGGGGAGCTTTTTCTGCATTTACTGCTTCTTAATTGCCTTCAGCTCAAAATAAGTTTTATGTCAAAGAGGCAAATGTTGGCGTGACATGTTCTGCTTTCCTTCATAACCAAATTACAGAGGGGGGTATTTATCTGGCCTCGTAGGCTGTAACAATTGAACAGTTCTGACATTTAAATAAATGTAAAGCACATGCTTGTTTATTTTGCACTCATTAGTCAAGCAAAACCCAAGAATATAGAGTCCCCAGTTTTACCTCAAACTACGGAATAAGATAATTCCTACAGATGTCAGAAATCCTGCCAGCTTAGGATTCTTCCAAAATAGAAAACCTCGGAATACAGCAGGTGTTCCGCCTCAGTCTGTCTATTTTACCCATTGACTTGGTCCCCAACCACTCGCCTCAGAGATGATATGAATAAGCAGAATTGGATCTAATCATTTCCTTTCTTTTGGTTCTCAAACTAGTACTGCATACTCCCCAGGCAGATTCTCCCAGAAAGCTTTGCTTTTCTTGAAATGAAAGATAAAAATAAATAAATAAATAAATAAATAAAAATAAAAGAAACCTAACAGTTTTTCACTTGAGGCACGATTAAGCAGCTAGGCTTACTGAATTATTTATTAGAAGTGCTTCTGTTACACATAGATCCATTTGCTCCCTGATTATGTTTCCACACTTACTTTCTACTCCTTTTCTTCTCACTCACTAGTGTATTCTAGCATCTCACTCCTTTCTCTTCCAGAACAAGAAAACTAATTTCTGTCGTAGGGTTTTTGCAACAGCTGTAACCTCATCTAGGAATGTACCTCACCCACATGTTTTCATAGATAACCCTTTACTATGTTGGTCTCTGATACATATCACCACCTAAGAGAAGTCTTCTCAGAGCCTCAGTTACCATTTCCCATGTTTTTAGTTTCAACATGGAGCTAATGACTGTGTGAAAATCCCTTGTGTTTTTTCCCCTCTATTAATTGTCTGTCTCTTTAGCTTGATTATAAGTTTGAAGAGAGGTAAAAAATGTGTGTATCTTATTCAACGTTCTTTCTCTGTGCTCTGAAGTGTGCCTCATATATAAGAGGCATCCAATAAAACATCTGTGAACTGAATGGCTGGCTGAATAGCTCTTTAACATTAGATTTTTTTTTTCTTCATGAATACATTATGAATGAAATCTATTGGATACATTTAACGTGGGATTCCAGTTTATTCGACGTGAGATAATTGCAAATGCTTTAATTTTACCTTACACTATGCCTGACAATTAGACCTTTGGGATTCGGCTATATTTTTCCAGCAGGAGACCTTAGGGCCCATTTTGCTGGATAAGACATTTTAAGATCAGAGATATCACTGTTTTACTAACGTGTACCAGTTGTATTGTTTACGAGAGAGAATTTGAATGTTTTACATTAATTATAGGAGAGGACATAAAACAGTCAGTGACCTCCTCTGGATCAGGAAGTACTTCCAGAACCATTTCATTTCATGGCAGGGGGAAAGGCATTTTGTCGCAATTCTTCTGTCAATGTTGGTCATGTCTCAAAATCAAAAAGAGAAGCAATCCTCTTTTTTACCCAAGAACCAGGAACTGAGGTTTAAAATAATGCTTAGTAACAGAACAAATTATACAAATTATGTTTAAAACCTATTCAGGGAAGCTCCCTCTGTCACCTCCTAATCCTTAGAGTTGAGGTTGCTAAGAGTTGAGGTTGACAGGAGAGGTACTGAGGTAAATAACAGACCTTCTGTCCACCAGGTTTTTTGTTTGTTTGTTTTTGTTTTGTTTTTCCTGATTGGAGCAACTATCACAATAGCATATAAGAAAATTAGTTACGAAATATGCTGCAGGGTGCCTGCGTGGATCAGTCAGTTAAGCGTTCTTCTCTTGATTTTTGGCTCAGGTCATGATCTCACAGTTTGTGGGGTGGAACCCTGTATCTAGTTCTATGCTGACAGCACAGAGCCTGCTTGAGTTTCTCTCCTCTCTCTCTACCCTTCCTCCACTTGTATACACTCTCTCTCTAAAATATAAACATTAAAAAAAGAATTTAAAACATTAAAAAAAAATTTTAAAGTTAAAACATTAAAAAAACAAATAAACATTTAAAAAAAGAAGGTACAAATTATGCTTCATTAATGGGCTAAGATAGTAGCTCATTATTCCTTATGCACACATCTCTTGGCGATACTAAGTTGAGGAAAACATTTGTTACAAGACCAAAGGAAGTCTCTTCCTCTCAAAGTCCTAATTTCTGCGCGCTTAATTTCATGTTTTCTAGGCGGTCTTATTAAATTTCTTAACCAGATATAAGCACTATCAAAGGTTGTTCTCATATATTCATTCATTCAGTCATTTATTCATCTTTTAAAAATGTTTAATTATTTATTTTTGAGAGAGAGAGGGAGAGAGAGACCCTGTGTGTGAGAGCAGGAGAGGGGCTGAGAGAGAGGAAGAGAGGAAATCCCAAGCAGCCTCCATGGTGTTCCCACAGAGAACCATGTGGGGCTCATTCTCAGGAACCCGTAAGATAATGACCTGAGCCAAAATCAGGAGTCGGATACTTAACTTAGGCTTCTCTATTCATTCATTTTTTAAATGAGCCACTTAGGCTTCTCTATTCATTCATTTTTTAAAAAATGAAACACATAATTGACTAACCATTGTATTCCAAGAACCTAACAAGGTGATGGTAACAAAATGACGAATTAAAGAATATTTCCTGTTAATCTTTAGATGCTGAAGGTACTGAAGCAAGATCAGTGAGGCCACAGGGCTGAGAAGGAATGTGTGTCCTGAATAAGTAAACTGGCTTAAATTATTTTTCTCACTGGAATTATTTTATAATTAAAAGGTTTCTCAGAAGATGTAGCATTTTCAGTAAAAATTTATTTTATCATGCCAAACAAGGAATTGGGAAAGTGTTTGTAATACACATCATAAAACTTTTTAAAACACTCATTTTCTCTGAATTATTGCCTTATAATTCAATAGATGCACACAATTAAAAGTAATTTGCAGTAATCTACTAGGAAGAATTGACTTAGTTCACAGAGGGATTCACTGTTTGAGCTCAAGGAAACAAATGATTATTTCATGCTTACCTCAGTGGAGGCATCAAAATGTATTATAATCAGATAATTAATCTTTTCCATCTAATGAAATAAATATCTCAACATATAAAGTTGACAGGGCAACAATTAGGAAAAAAATCATGTTTAAGAAATAAAGAATGCTACCTTTCTTTTCCCCCAACAAGGAAAACATTTGTTCTAAAATTTTTGTAGCAAATCTATTAATTTCCATTTTTTGTCTTATTTCAGTGTTCTTCATCAGGTCATCATTGGAGAAACCAAATTATTTTTTTCATCTAAAAATACTTTATTAATATGTGAGATTTAAATATAGTGGACTTTTAATTTATTGCTCTCTCATGCTTTTCTTTTGGAAACATATGTTGATATCATTAAAAAGAAAAGTAAAACAATCATTTTTGTGTTACTTGAAATATTTAGAAGTACAAAGTATTTAATTAGCTTTTAAAAATACATATAATCAAGTAATTATTACTCTTTCCTTTAAGGAAACCAAAAAAAAAAAAATTGGAAATACTCCTTAAACTAAATAAAATTATCATGAAGGACAATTAGTTATGCTTTTAATCTATCATTAGAGGTAGTTAAAAAGCAAATAATAGTGCATTATTTAAGCTTAAGCTAAAATGAGGAAACAGATTATTAAAAAATGTATCTATTATCTCATTAAGTATCTCTTTAATTTCACTATATAATTAAAAGGAAATTATCTTGGCAACAATTCAAATAACATGGTATTTGGACCTTTATTCATTAATCAAAATAAATACATGTCCCATTTTCCATTTCAAATACGATTTTAAAATACTGAATTATTTGTGTCTTTGGAAGACACTAAAAATGTGAAAAGTAAGAAGTTCCAACATAATGAAATCCAAAGTATTTTAAATTGGCTTAGGGAAAAAAATTGTCATATAAATATAGAAACACAGTTGACACACAAGTGAAATCAGATTTCACATTATTTTATTTTCAATAACAGCACTGCCACTCACTATTTTCAGCACGGAGTTATTCTCTGTCAAGGTATTTATTTGCTTTTATTGACAAGCTAAATGTGATCCTGTTCTCTTTACCCCGAAATCAGCTTGTGTTAAGAGACCTCTGAAATGCTTTCCTGGTCAAAGATGGAACTTTTAGAACAGGGATAATCAGAGATATTGGAGAAGCACACCTTTAACTTTAGGTTTTAAAAATATAATTACTTTTGAAAAAATAAGCTCCTTCGACTTGGGTTTTATCAGACAAGTTCATGTATATCTCACTAAAAGAAAGAAACGATATTTGCATTCATTTAAGGTAGTAATTTTGCATCTACAAATAGCCTGTGCATAAGTGAAAGTGCTCAGACACACCGATATGAGGAAACTTATGAAACTTTAGCCATCATCGTACCGCAGATGTTCTTTTTTTTATTTGTTTTTATGTACAAGTGGGACAAATGTGACTTATCTTGTTTACAGTACTTTGGTGTATGAATTTATTCTCTGTTGAAACCTATTGCATTTAGTATATTATTATTTTTGTAGTAGAATCACGTTGTTTTACCCAAATAATCTCACATGACATTTTACAACCACTTAGGATAATCTGTTTGACTTCTGGAGAGGGGGGAGCAGAACAGATTCAGAGCAGACGGCCCAAGATGAATGTATCAGTCTGACAATTTGTGCACAGGTCATAAGGGTTGACAAACACTTTTGTCAATTTTCTAGTCCATATTCAATTTGCAATTGGCATCCAGACAAGATATAAAGCTTTTATTGACTGCATCCTTCTCTTACGGCTTTGGGTACCAGCAGAATAAGCCGCTGTGGCTGTGCTGTGAGGTGGGAGCTTTGCTGTATCATTTCTAATGAGAACACAACTGTAGCTATGGTTCATTGTCATGACAACAACTTGATACTTGTGTTTGAGAATCAATACTAATTCCTTCAGTCTATTTCTCCGCTATTGAAGTTTTACAGTAGTATATAGTGAAAGAGCATCTAGTGCTGGGTGAAATTGGGCTATTTCCATTGTAACTGCTGAAATTCCTTCTCCGAGATTCCCAGCTTTCTCATACAACTAATATGTAATGTTATCAGTATGTTTCAGATCACTAGTTGGACAAATGTGATGAAATCTAAAATATTATCAATATGAATCTATCAGTGTCATGAGAGGCATTAGAACTCTTGGACTTAGGATTCTGCATGTTAAAACTAGATCCAAGATTCTTTCTCTCTGGTATTTGTTAGATATTAATTTGTCTTTTATTGTGTGCCTCTGAAAAAGAGACTCTGGCTAATATGATAAATATCAGTTAGGCTTTATGCCAAGATGTAGAGGTATTTGGCATTATGTGACAGATTTTTTGCAAAATTATGAAATTATAAAGTTTGAGTTGCTTATTTTATATCTGTCTATGGGTTTAGTTTTAAATAATATTAAATTTTTCTAGTCTTACATGTGTGCATATTTTCTCTTTTTCTGAACACTTGGTCTATTTACAGTGGAAATTTATCACAATAATCATTTTTGCATACCATTTTACTTAGTTTGCAGTCAAAAAGTGTCAGTTCATAGATAATGTCACAATCTAAGGATATGAAAAATAAAATAACATCACCAGTGATAAGCTAGGACAGGGCTCACCAGACATCAAGAATTTTAGTATTGTTTTTATTCATTCGGAAATACTGAAATTGATACAAACATAATACCAATGCATACTTAACCAAGCCTTCAACCTCTTGTGTTGATGTCAGAACATAAAAATAAGGAAAGTTAATTCCTCTCAATTCGAATCCCTTAAATGAAACTCTGAAATAAGTTTTATTTTAATAGGCCTTTGTTTCCTTCTAATTCTAAAGTGATTGTGATTGGTTGTTTTTTTTTCTGGGAAGTAGGTACTGAGAGAGAGATAGTGGCACACACACACACACAAAATACATTGGGAATAGCCCTAAGCAATGAAGTAGGCAAGACACAGGAATGTATGAGGGAGTCCTCAAACCACAAGGTAGACATGGTGGTCTCTTCCAGCCCCAAGGAGAATTCCGGAGCAAAGTCCTGCCTTGGATGGAATTGTCAGGTCCTTGAACAGGTAACTTGTACAGTCATTGTCTGAAGGTCACTCAAGAAAGTCAGGATAGTTGTTACTACTGCTTTGCTCAGTCATTGGCCAAGGTCTGTCCCAAGAAAGCGTTTCAGTTAGCCAAACTCCTTAATGACATATCTTCTTGAAAAGAAGAGTCTGTCTCTATATGTAGCTATTGTTTTCCTTTCTTTTTCCCGTTCCTTTCTTCCTCCTCTCCTCTCCTCTCCTCTCGTACCCTGCCCTCCCCTCCCCTCCCGTCCTCTTTCTTTCTTTCTTTCTTTCTTTCTCCTGGCCATATCTAATTCTAGTCCTAGTTACATATGTTTGTTTCTCTCTTTCACTTTTACTTGATTTCATTTGAAGAAAAAAAAAAAGGAGACTTGCTATTAATGTCACTTTGTCTTTTCAAGCAGAGCCCACACTGGTAAATCATCTAATGAGAAAGTCTTCAATGACAAAGAAAGCCAAAAAAGTACTTCACAGAGATGGCATATTGAACACTGATAATGCATCATTAAGTTATAATTCCATTATTCTGTTTCTTTGCAATATATATTTTTAAAAATGTATATGTAACTTAGAGAAACCTATGAATATAGAAGCTAAATACTTGGGGAAATGTACCTGAACAACTAATACTCCGTCAGAAAACCCACTAGTGCTGGTTATTCAGCTAAGGAAATGCAACTCTAAAGTTCCAAATGATTCATGTATTTTTATTACATTGCTTTGATTAGAATCTGAGCCCTAGTTTTTTCAATTCAGCCAAAAGTATTCTCAGAAAACAAATCCGAGAAAAGAGGCACTTCAGTTGAGACACTGATTGTGGTGGTCTCAAAAATAAGAGTGATATCATCACTATATTTTTAATATCTTCTCATATTCAAAATAACCAAACAGATGACTTACATTTATCTTTCGTTAAATAAAATGTTGAAACTCACCAACAGCTTAAAAAAAACCCATCTTATATGGTGTATCTATTTTGACATAGATGACTAGAAATAATTTTTTGAAACATTTATTTCATTTAAACACATTGTTTATAAAATGTGTATAGTTTCTGGAGCACCTGGGTGGCTCAGTCAGTTGAGCATCCGACTATGGATCAGGTCATGATCTCACGGTTCTGAGTTTGAGCCCCACATTGGGCTCTGTGCTGACAGCTCAGAGCCTGGAGCCTGTTTCAGATTCTGTGTCTCCCTGTCTCTCTGCCCTCCCCTACTCATGCTCTCTCTCTCTTTCTCCCTAAAAAATAAATGAAAACATTTTTTTAAAAAGAAATTTGTAGAGTTTCTAATTCAGAAAAATATTTTCTGATACATATGACTCTCAAAGCCCCTTATTGTTCTATTTCCCCAAATAATATAATTTCTAGAATGACAGTTTTATTTTTCATGCCAAATCTCTAATGTTTTGAATTGCACCTCTTACATAATAGCTGCTTAATAAATACTTGTTATGTTAATTAGCACATTTATGAATTCTACTTTATATTTTGGCACATTGATATTTTTGTTAGAATGACTAACTCAGCATTAATATTTGGGACTGGTCCACAATTCTGAAGAAGTACGGAGAAATATTAGCATCTGTGTAAGTTGATTTAGAATATTTGGTATTTATCGTATACATCATATAAATAGACTGTGCTAAGTGTTAGAACAATGTATTCCCAACTTTCAGGATCTGAACCCAATAAAAGTTTATATCTTTGCTCATGTTATATTTCAGTGCGGGTCAACACACTCACTGCTCTACAGATGGTAACATGGGGGGCCATGCTCCATATTGTGTGGTCATCAGCCCCACCACTTATCTCCAAATCACCTCTCACATTAATGACAGTGGAAAAAATATATGGTAAATATTTAGTGATCATATATTTATTCTGTGCACATTCTTTTGGCTAAAATTTATTGATACTGTTTTACTTGCCAGCAAGAGGGATGGAAATCTAATTGAACTGTGTGTTCGAGGAAAGGAAAATAGATCATGCTGGGGACTGGCAATCCCTGGGACAGAATTATATTTTTCTTAGATATTACAAAGGTTTAATTTTTAAATCATTTATATTCTATTTTGTTGAGTCTCTTTTCAATATAAAATATAAGATAAGCCAGTTTTTAATCCCCAACTATCTCGACTCCAGGAAAATCAAATACTACCATGGAAGGTTTTATTTAGTTTCGCTTTTGTTTTGTTGTGTTTAGTTTGCAAAAGTCTTATCGTAACAGAAAAAAAAAAAATGACCACAACACAGTTACAGTATAAAGGATGCAACTGCATTTATTTTTAAGGAAATGAAAAATAGTTTTTAATTGGTTAAAGAGGGAAAACAATTGATTAAAGAAACTACAAATAAAACTTCCATTTTGGCTATTACAAACTAGGTTTGTCAGAGCAACATTTCCACTGAGGACAACTACAAAAGCTGCATAATAAATGTTAAAAAAATAAAATAAAAATAAAGACATTTCAGGACACTGAAGAGCAGCCAAGGCAGCCAGAAGTTCAGAAACCAAGAACCCAGATAAAAATATAATTTTAGGAATAGGAGGACTAGAGATCATGCTGAAAGCAGCAGCTGAGATACTAAATATCTAAGCAGAAATATTGGCAGTCTTGCTGTGCTGGTGACATAAAAATTGGAACTCAGAAACAGGCAAAGAGAAGAAGCCTTATTAAACACCACAGGGTTTCAGTTGAGCCTTCTGAAATGCTATACCCTGAGAGTAAAGCAAACAGGGAAATGAGCAGCCCTCACATGGCTGAAACCCAGACTCAAATCATCCCAGGCTCTAACTGGATCAAGATTACTTGTATCTATCAACCACCAATTCTCTATGATTTTTCATACTTAACATGAAGTTCAATTAAAAAATGAGATAAAAGCTCAATGAGACAGGGAAAAAAATCACGAAGAAGATTCATCATGAATAGAAACAGAGCAAAAGTGAATCCCTATTTCAGAGTTAAAAGCACACAATCCAAAAGAGTTGATTAATATGCAAAAGGAAATAAAAGACAAATGGAGAATTTCATGAGAAAAATGGAATGTATAAACAGATATCAAATTAAAATCCTAGAATGCTGAATATTATAGAATATGGAATATCGAATACAGACTCTTTAGAACACTGAATCTTAGAACATGAAAATGTGTTTAATAGTTTAACAGTTAGTGAAAAGTTGTGTGGTGACCTGGGAAATAGATGTTAATACATGTTGGTCAAAATGAAGCAGGGGAAGACAAGATGTGAATTACAAAGTGAGCTACATTTGAACTACAGGTGAGCTATGTGTGAACTTCACATTAAATACATGAGCTACCACTTAAGATCAGATTGTGAAATCATACACATGT
Source organism: Panthera uncia (assembly GCF_023721935.1). Taxonomy (NCBI): domain Eukaryota; kingdom Metazoa; phylum Chordata; class Mammalia; order Carnivora; family Felidae; genus Panthera; species Panthera uncia. The sequence goes on along the minus strand of NW_026057577.1, from coordinate 130,951,468 downwards.
GAATTAGAGATCTTACACATCACTGAGGGCTTTTGCTTGGATCCTTATAGATATGTACCGCCTACCCAGGATCATACATGATGTTTGTTAAGCACAGTTCATGGGATCACCCCTTCCAATGCAGAGAGTATTTTAAGTCATGGAGCATCTCCACTCTAATCACTGGAATTCTGGAAAGGTTTTTTTTTTTTTTGTTTTTTTGTTTTAATAGCTTATGTGTTATTGTCCAGGACACCATAACTCATAGGCTCTAAATTTATATGTCATTACTTATCTTTGATGTTTTCTTAAGTTCTCTCAATACATGAGCTTCTTGTCTCCTAGGAAATACTATTAGTCTATGTATTCAAAGGTCCAGTTGTTGATGATGGTCTGTGTTTTAAGTGTGTGTGTGTGTGCGTGTGTGTGTGTGAATATGTATGTGTGTGTGTTATTATTTTTGTGTTCTATTTTTCTTCTTTATTTAAATGCCTTTTTCCTTGATAAATTCTAAAATCATTTTGCACAGACTTAAAAAAAAATCATGTTCTGATATTGGTCATGTAAAAGTATAATATAGAAAGAACATACACTTTATTATTTTAATTATTTCTTATATGAAACCAAATGATGGTTGGACAGATCGGTTGATAGAACAATTGATGGATAGGCAGATAATCAACTCATAAAACCTTCTAACTAAATAGAACATTGAGCTGATTTTGCTCATGATTTAAAAAGAATAGTAACTTACTTTTCAAATAATACTAAATAAGTCTCTTTTGGTCCATATTTATTAGTAACTTATAGTTCAGCTCATTATATCAAGTAAAGTTTTACTACTTTATTTCCAGAATAAACTCTACTTAAAGTACATAATTTAACTAACATTTTAGTAAAATATTTGCTGGTAATTATATACATTTTGCCTGGAGGCAAATACATAATACTTTTTTGTATATGTAACAACCTTAGGTGTTTTGACACTAGTCTCTTTTTAAAAGACATTTCCATGTAATTTCTATTTATTAGACATTTGAGATAACTCACTTGTTAAACTCTGGTTTTAAAACTTTAAAAAAATAGGAATAAGAATATTTTTTGTTCAGTTTACTCTACTACTTATTTTATCTATTCCTTTTTCTTGAGTTAATTTTTGTAATTTCCAATTTTAGAAAATGATGAAATCTTAAAGATGTACTGGCATTAAAGAGTACAGAATATTTTTTGTAATATTTTGGTTTTTAAAAGTCCTTTTGGAGGATATAAGTTTTTAGTGTTCTATTTTAAGCTTTATTAAAGTATAATGTAGGTAAAAAAATACTGCATAATTTTATGCTTACATTTCGATGAGTTTGGACATATGTAAATACTTGTGAAACCACCATCAATCAAAGCACTAAACATACTTATTACCTCCAAAAATTCCCTTGTGTTCTTTTGTGTATGTGCGTATGTGTGTGTTAAGAGCACTTAACCTGCAATCTCTCCTCTTAGTATATTCAAGAAGATTTTAAAAAGGTAACTATCACCAGAAATCGTGCTCAATTTCTCATTAAGGAAGACATTTACTTTTCTTTGCGCCCAAGAATGTGATCTATTTGCTTAAATTAATACATGCTATTTTAAAATTTAAAAATATATAAAGTATATATAAATAATATGAACATATATGTTAATTCCTCTCCAGGTAACATTATGTCTTAAGAAAAAAATATATAATATTTTAAGAAAAAATGCTATGATTTGTATTTGGAAGATAATACTCTTTTCCATAAAATCCCAAGAGGTAAACAAATTAGCATTTTAACAAAATGCTATAATGTTGTTGCATAAAAAGTAACATAAAAAAATCAAGAACTTGGGGCGCCTGGGTGGCTCAATCGGTTAAGCGGCCAACTTCGGCTGAGGTCATGATGTCACAGGTCCGTGAGTTCGAGCCCCGTGACAGGCTCTGTGCTGACAGCTCAGAGCCTGGAGCCTGTTTCAGATTCTGTGTCTCCCTCTCTCTGACCCTCCCCCGTTCATGCTCTGTCTCTCTGTGTCTCAAAAATAAATAAATGTTAAAAAAAAATCAACAGCTTTTACATGTACCATGAACCAATTAGGAAATGTAATTTTACAGAATAGTATCAGTAGAGTATAGCAGCAAAAATATTATGCATATATAGGACATAGACATATACCTCATAAAAGTTGTGAAAGCCATCTCAAAAATTATAAAAACATGGGACACCCGGTAGCTCAGTTGGTTAAGCGTCCGACTTTGGCTCAGGTCATGATCTTGCTGTTCATGAGTTTGAGCCCTGCATCAGGCTCTGTGCTGACAGCTCAGAGCCTGGATCCTGCTTAGGATTCTGTGTTTCCCTCTCTCTCTCTCTGCCTCTCCCCTGCTTGTGCTCTCTCTCTCTCTTTCAAAAAATAAAAATAATAATAATATGGGGCACCTGGGTGGCTCAGTCGGTTAAGCGTCCGACTTTGGCCCAGGTCATGATCTCATGTCAGTGAGTTCGAGCCCCGCGTGGGGCTCTGTGCTGACAGTGCAGCGCCTGGAGCCTGTTTCAGATTCTGTGTCTCCCTCTCTCTCTCTGACCCTCCCGCATTCATGCTCTGTCTCTCTCTGTCTCAAAAATAAATAAACGATAAAAAAAATTTAAACAAAAATAAATAATAAAAAATTTTAAAAAATAATTATTTAAAAGATAAAACATTTACACAAATGCTAAAATATCATAAAAATTTCAGTGTACTCAATTGAACCTATAAATTCAAGATAACTTTAATAAATATCTTTAAATGATTTTACCCTTGAAACTTACAAGCTAATTGAAACATTTATACAGAATATGAAAAGAGCCATAATTGGCTAGAAAATATTGAGAAAGAATGGGAAGGGGACTGCTTTTCTAGATATTAAGCTTTAGTATAAAGCTGGATGATCAAAATAATGTGAATGGCAGAAAGATAGACTTTTCAACTAATCAGAGTTAAGAGTCTACGGATTGACACATTTACAGGAACTTGATATGACACTGAAATAGGACACCATATCAATTCAGAAAGAAATGTTTCGTATAAGCAAGTTCTGCCATGTCTATCTGTAAGTTGAGATGGACTGGCATTCTTCACAGCAGAATGATTGAATAGAGCACATTTTTAGTATGTCCAAAATTTGACATGTCCACATCTAGTAAGGTTTATCACTACTTTATGCAACATCATTTTTGTATGTCTAACTCTGGATTATCAGTTTATCATCAGGACTTGTTACTGACATTATCAAAGCAATGTCTATGCCTGAAACATGTTATGTCTTTTGTAATATGCCCTCAATTTACATACTGTGTTTCAACATTATTTGAGTAATACTTATCTTCCTCAAACAAAACATCAGAAAGAAGAGTTTAGGGGTCTGTACTGTGATACTTGACTTCCAGTGAACTTTATAAGTGTTTTTGTACTGTGTGAAATATCTTCCAAAACTTGTCAATAGTTCAGCAAGTCTTATCCTTCAGAGAGCCAACAAAGAATAAAAGCAATTCTTTTGAAGTTATGCAGATTGGTTTCAAAGTTTTAGCTCCCCTGATTTTATGACTTAGGCATACTGTTTGGTGTTTCTGAACCTCAATTTCTTAAATACTAAAATGGAATAACAATGTCTTGTCATGGGGGGGTGTATTTTAAACAGCTGAAAAATGTAAATTAAATGGAAACTGTAGTCTTTAAAACAAAGTATCTTTTGGGGCACCTGGATGGCTTAGTTGGTTAGGCATCCAACTCTTGATTTTGACTCGTCATAATCTCATGGTCATGGGATTGAGCCCTGTGTCCGGCTCTTTGCTCAGCATGGAGCATGCCTGGGAGTCTCTCTCACTCCCTCTCTCTCTGCCCCTCCCCTGCTCATTCTGTCTCTCTCAAAATAAGTAAACATTAAAAAATAATAATAAAATAAATTAACCTTATTTAAATTCTCTATGATTAGAGCAAGAAAATGTCCTTGTTTTGCATAAGGGTGAATTCTAATATTAATGTTTACTTAGCCTATTAATTCTCTGTTATATCAATTGAGAATAAGAAAAAGAAAAGTTTTGATCCTACCTTCACTTATTTCTTCTTTGATGCTCTTCCTGTCATTATAAAGATTTCAGTTTCTGATCTTTATTATTGCCCTTCTCTCTCAATAATTTTTAATGTTTCTTGCAAAACAGTCTACTAGCAACAAATTCCCTATTCCTTTCTTTCTTCTTCTTCTGGTATTCCTATTGTATATAGTTTTACCTTTTGTAGTTCTCCCACAGTTCTTATATATTCTCTCTCTCTTTTCTTTTTTTTTTTTTTCTAGTGTGTTTTTTCTTCCCTTTCAGTTTTGGAAGTTTTTATTGAAATATCCCCAAGCTCAGAGATTTTTTACCTTAGTCATGTCTAGTCTATTATTAAGGACATCAAAGGCAATTTCCCATCAAAACCATTCTCATTTACATTTAGTGTGTTTGAACTCTAGCATTTGTTTGATTCTTTCTTAGAATGTCCATCTCTGCTTACATTGCCCATCTATTTTTGCATGTTGTCCACCTTTTCCATTGGAATCTCTACCATATTAATCATAGTTTTTGTTTGCTTCCTTGTTTGTTTTAGTTCCCAATTTGTTAAACCCACCATTTCTGCCATATCTGACTCTAGTTCTGATGTTGTTCAGTCTGTTCAAGTTGTGCTCTTTGCCATTTATTTTTCCTTATAATTTTTTAAGTGGAAAAGCATGCTATACTGGTAACAGGGGTGAGCACTTCAACATGTATTAATTTTGGCAGGATAGACTTTAGCCAAGAGCACTTCTTATTTTAGTTTTACCTAATTCCTTTCTGTTTTTAATTTATTAGTCCATAAATAATTTTAAAGCGAACCATACTTTCCCCAGGATCTCATTGTACTGTAACGGAAGAATTGTCACAGTATTTTTTTTCTAACTAGGGTCAAATGCCTCTCTCACTTTTTTTTGATTCTCCCACTTTTTCTTTATATCCATGGATTTAACTCATTAACTCTGACCCTTTGACACCTTTGTATTTGGTATCTTCATTATTTCAATTGTTAACGTTGCCGAAATGCCAGAGGTTAGGCTGCGTTGACAAGAGTGTACAAGTCAATTCTAGTCAACACAGTCCAGTTTGGCAAGTAAGGGAACCTCAATTGCCAGGAATTGGCTTATAGATATTAGTGGTTCTTAAACTACGTTCCCTTATCCATCAAACTGAGTCTTCCGTGCACTAAAATATAACAATGGTGATTGTTTTTTTTCAAAAACCACAGTAAGTATTTCATAAGTTAGTTATTTTTCACTTTAATCACTGTCTGTTTGTAGATGAAAATTATTTCTTAACCAATTGAGTCAAAATGTATTCACTTTTTTCTTCCTATCACAATGGTATGATGTCAAGCTGGATTTCTGACATATGAAATATATGTATTTTAGAAACATAATGGATTCTCAATCCTGCTGCTAATTTGATGAACATATTCGTAAAGTGTTAAAAGAGACTGTTCACCTGAAATCAGTCGCAAGATAAATTTGGACGTCTCCAGACACCTTGAGAGGTATTTGCATCTTCCAAATTTAGTCAAAGCACTTAACCTGTGGTTACTTATGATAATTTAATAACTACTGGATATTATTTTATAAATAAATCACATTAGTAGTATTTTCATTTTTATGTGAATTTGACTCTAAAGTTACTATTTTTTTTCAAGGACACTGTAGTGAATGTCTTGAAGATACAGGTGATTTAAAATGAAGCTCTTCCCATAAAAAGAGAAGCCTGAATGGACAATTCTCAATGTCATTTCAGAGTCATTAACAATGAAAGGGATATATTTAAGGCTTTTCCTTGCCTTTCAGGAGTGAAGAAAGCTTTAGGTTGGTTTACACCCTGACTGCTTCATTTACAATTCAATTAGGATGAATGTCACTGGAGGCAAATACTGTGAACAGCATTTCTAGATTCATTTATAAAGATGCCTACAAGATAATGCAGGTTCAGTTTCAGGAGTTAGGTTCCTCTGGAACTTGAGGTAGACTAAGGAGAATTATAGTCCCTTCTAATCATTAAAATGCATGCATGAAGTACTTCAAGCCAGCTTATTCATCACTCTTGAAATGCTGACAAAATGCTTAAGGGCCTACTTCTCCACTAAGGTGAAACAAGAGAATTCTTTAAGGTTAGTGATGATATTGTGCATAGGTAGGTCCATTTTTAAAAGACACGTCTTACAATCTGTAGACAAAAACTTGCATTAGTTACTGCTGTTACTGTTATGCAGCATGATGCTTTGTACGTAAGCTTGAAGTTACATTAGGGAGAGAAAACACACTATTAAAATAGTGGTAAAGCATAAGATAGCATGTTCTTAAACTCACTTTTTCAAACATTATCATTCTGAAAATTGTATCCCTCCCTGAAAATGTTATTCATATTTAAGGCTCCCAGCTCTTAACTAAGAGATAGTCATACCTACAAAGAAAAATAGTCACTGTTTTTAATTTTATATCCAACTTGTTTTTTAGTGAAATAATGAATATACCAATAAATGAATGCATATTGTATTATAATATTATACTTTCTTATAGTAGCATATACTGATATAACATATAGTAGAGACAGTAAAATCATTTAGTGGCAGAGTTAAAATTTTTTTTAAATATTTAATTCTGAGATAGAGAGAGACAGAGCACAAGCAGGGGAGGGGCAGAGAGAGAGGGAGACACAAAATCTGAAGCAGGCTCCAGGCTCTGAGCTGTCAGCATAAAGCCCGACGCAGGGCTTGAACTCCTAGACTGCGAGATCATGACCTGAGCCAAAGTTGCGCCCAACTGACAAAGCCACCCAGGCGCCCCAGGAGTGGCTGAGTTTTAATAGAAAAAGAATGCTGCTAAACTTCTCTTCGCCATTAGTCTGAACATTACAAATTACAATCAGTGGTATTCCACTGATTTTCCTGAAATGAATTGTGAAAGTTCTGGAAAATAAGACTTCTACAAATATATTTCAAGATATATTTCATACATTGAATTTTTATATGGATATTTGAAGAGTGAAATAAAAATTGGTTTACTTATCAAAGAACTTCAGTTTTCCAGATTAGATTTGAATTTAGAGTGACTCTAGGACTTCCTTATCTTTCTACATCATTCCACGCCAAAGCTCAGATCACCTTTAATGGAGTGCTTGTAAAAAACACTAAATGCTCTTAGTAATTTTCAAGCTGTATGCACAACATTGCCCAGAATTTGAACTCTTCCAGATTTCGTTTCCAATAAATTTAAATTGCTTTGTATAGTGAAGAGTAATTTAAAATTATTGAAGTGCTCCCACAGTGGAGTACTCATAAAATGTAAAGCCTTTCAGTGATTTTAATCACTATGCACACTTTAGAGCAATTTCAACACATCAAATGCTTTGATTTTTAGTTTCCATTGCTTTAATTTGAAAGAATGAAAAATGCCAAACCAAAATAGCATTTATAATCAGTGAAAGTTGTTACTAACCTGAATTTCAAATTGACTTACAGAGTTAAACATGAAAAATATGACTGTATTATTGATAGAAGAAAAAAAAATAGTCACCACTATAACAACTCTCTATAACACTAATTTATACCTTGTCAGACTATATTGAACTTATTATTCTAGGATGTTTCCACACTAGACCAGTAGCATACTTTTCTATTTTACACATCCCAGGTCGGTGTGGAAGATTGACGGTGACTCCTTACAGATACTCAGAGGTGCTTATATAATAATTTGAGGACAAAAAAAATGATAATAAATTGAGAACAATCGGAATTGACTCAAGATTGAGAAGAAAAGATAATAACCCACTTACACCTGAAAATCTTCAATAAATAACCAATGAGGGCCATACAGCTATTTCAAAATGTAAGAAGATGCAATTCTGTTTTTATTTCAACATAAATAAAATTCTGTTGACTATAGAGAAAAAAAAGTTAGAATATAACACAGATGATTAATTAGAACTCAGAGGATTCATAGTACAATAGGTTAAAAATAATAAAACACTGGTGTTAACAGGAGATCAGTAACTAAGGCCCCTCTTCTATGCCCAAGTTCTGAACCAAATGAGAAGCTGGATCAGAAAAAGAAGTGAAACTAAATGTGTACGCTATTAGTGATTTTCTGTAAGCAAGAAGTTTTTAAAATATGAGACCTGAGAATTGAAAACTTATAAATGTGTTTAAAAGGGATGCTATAAAAATAGATTTTTCCTCAGGAAAAGTCTTTTTACAATGGGCTAGAGAGCTAGGCAGAGCATATGGTTTGAGGACCTCCCACCTCAAATAAAAAAGGAATGAGATATTTTTATGAGAAATTATTATTTTCCAACTAATCAATGAATTTTCTGAACCGATCAAATTGAGCAGTGGATAGATGATATAAAGTGTTATACCAAGGAAGCGTCAGTAATGGAGATGAACTTTCTTCCCTAATATGAGAGAATGTGTCAATGTAAAGCTATGTATTAATATGAACATATCTCAATAAAAAATGTAAACAAATGTAAATTATGATGTCAATAGATTTCATAAAGGCAAATACAACATGTAAAGGTAAAATAAAATTATTTTTAAGTCTGTTAAAAAGTAATTTAAATGATACAATTTTCTACCTGGCAAAGAAAACAAATTAGAAATCATCAACTAAAAGTATTTGAAATATTAAAACTTAGTAAAACCACTAAATGTAATTATATATATGAAATTCACAATCTTTCCTAAGTGTTTAGAGAATTAATGATAAATAACAATCTTTCACAACTACAAAATATATAATAAAAAATAAATAGAAAGACAAGGAGCTATGAGATAAATGTGTACCCAAGTTGAACATAATTAAGAGCTTTATTTTTTATGTATATATCTATATAAATATAGGTCAACAAGACTAACTTAAACCTATATCTGGCTTTTTTATATGAACGCTAAGTAAATATTATAAAACCTGCCAATTCAAACACATTTATGGATTGCAAAAAATTCTGACTTATATTAAGTGAGGTATCATCCAAGAGGGGACTTAACAAGTTTATTTTAAATTTTAATTAACCTTAAAACCAAAACTAAATTCACTCCCTAGAATCCTGGTTATTGTACAGCAGTGAAAGCCCCGTAGAATTAATGCATCATTCTAAGTGCAATTACAAACTCTGAACGATACGATTTTTTAAAAATAAAATAATGAATGTTGAAAAACTTGCCATAAAACTCTGGAAAGAAAGAAAAACGGCCTTATTTTGGAAGGTGGTCACATTTTGGAGAAGCAACTGCCATTGAGGTGATTTTAACTATTTTTCTTCCCTGTGACATTTCTCCCCAGTCACAGAGTGATGGAGCATCGGTGTTTGTAACTTAATGATAGAAACTTTGCTGCCCAAACATAGTAGGGAAAGAATACTCTGCGGATCACGGAAGAAAATGAAATTCCAAGAGGAGACCTGGGGACAGAATCGTCTAATTCTGCACATGAATTTACACAAATTTCAATCTACCCCCTGAAACATTATTTTTCCATGATACACATAAAATAATATAAAAGACTTAGAGAAAGTTACTGCGATTTGAACCGCTGCCCACAAAAGCCATAGGACCTGTCATCATTGACTGAAGCGATTGGGTTGGTTGTCCCCTAACACAAAAACATTAATATCCTTCAGAAGATTTTCACAGAACCTGAGCATGCATAACATAATATTTAAAATATCTAGGATACATTTCAAACATCATTTGACATTAAAAAAATTAGGAAAACATGAGCCATTTTCAAGGTGAAACATCAGAGCCGTCAACCCTGAGAAGTCCCACAGAGTGGAATCATCAGACTTTAAAGCGGCTCTTTATTTAACTTTGCTCCATGAGGTAAAGGAGAACACACCTGTGATGAGTAAAAAAGATTACAAATGTAACTGAGATAAAGGGATGGTACAAAAGCACCAAATTAAAATTTCATAAATAGAAAATATATTATCCAAAATGGAAAATTTCACTGGAGAAACTCAATAACCAAATGATCATCACAGTGAGAAATATCATTGAACCTGAAAAAAGATCAGCAGAAATTACCTGGCATAAATTCGTAAAGAAAAAAAAACTGAGAATAAAGAGAAATTTTGAAAAAAAAAATAAGAGAGTCTCAGAAACTTGTCGGATAATAGTAGAAAGTCTAAAATATGGTGACCTGAATATCAGAAGAAAAGATTAGGGGCATATTAAAAAATGTACAAAAGCTTCTAAGTATAGTGAATATCATGCATTTACAAAGTCAGAAACTAAGAAAATGCCAAGCAAGATAAAGTTCAAGAAAACATGCCTATATTCAAAAAGCCAACTACTAAAAGACAAATATAAGGAAATGCCATTTTGAGGAGATATGTAAAACACTTTAATTAATTAATATTTTAGTATTAATTTAGTAGTAATTTAGTTGTCAAAGAAAAATCTTGCCAGCAACTGGAAAAAATGAAAAATTGTATACAAGGAAAATTTGGAATGGATTAAGAAAGAAAAGTAAAAGAAGAAAGTAAAGGAAAGGGAAAAGAAAGAAAAAACCGTCAACACAGAATTCTACACACACTTCAGGAATGAAAGTGAAGTGGACGCTTTAAGGAATAAAAAACATAAAACAAATAAAACTGCGTAACAAGAAGTGCTGAAGGAAGTTCTTCAACTGGATGGAAATTATAATGGAGAGAAACTCAGCTTCTAAAGACTAAAGAAAGAGATTATTTGAGACTGACAGCATGAAAATGAAAAGCTGGATGTAACTTTTCACTGCCTCCAAAGAACTCATTTTATTTATTGTTTTTTTGAAAAAATTTTTAATGTTTATTTATTTTTTGAGAGAGAGAGAGAGCAGGAGAAGGGCAGAGAGGGAGAGAGAGGGAGACAAAGATTCTGAAACACGCTCCAGGCTCTGAGCTGTCAGCACAGAGCCCGATGCAAAGCTCAAACTCCCAAACCTCGAGATCATGTCCCAGGCTCAAGTTGCACCCAACCAAATGAGCCACCCAGGTGTCCAAGGAACTCATTTTAAACCTAAAGACACAATTGGAATTGGGTTGCAGATAAATAGAGACAAATTATGAGAAAGCAAAAAAGAAGGAATTCATAGCTTGAGGTGGGCATAAGAACTTCAGAAAAAAAAATTCCGTGAAATGAGTATTACTAGAGATAAGAATATTTCATAGTGATGAAAAGGAAAATTCGTCAGAAAAAAAACCTGACAACTATTGAATTATATGCTTAATAAAAAAACCCTCAAAATATGTGAAACAAAACTCATAAAATTGAGACAAATAAAGAATAAACATTTCCACAATCATAGTAAAAGATTATATGCCACTTAGCAATTGATTTAACCACCAGGCAGTGATTAGTAACAATACGTAAATAAAAATAAAAACATATCTGAACAACACCTTGGTCTAACTGGTGTTTATAGTGCACTACAACCAAAACCTAAACACTTTTTTTTTCAAGTGATACATATATTTACCATTTATTATACTATAAAATGAGTGCTGATACATTTAAAGGGATTCACATTATATAAAGTGGATTCGTTGGCCACAGTAAAATCCAATTAGAAGTTAATCACAGGTTGGGGTGCCTGGGTAACTACCCAGTTCAGTCGGTTAAGCGTCCGACTTTGGCTCAGATCATGATCTCACTATTTGTGGGTTCAAGCCCCGTGTCAGGCTCTGTGCTGCCAGCTCAGAGCCTGGAGCCTGCTTCAAATTCTGTATCTCCCTGTCTCTGCCCCTCCCCTGCTCATGCTCTTTCTCTCTCTCTCTCAAATAAAATAAACTTTTAAAAAAATTAAAAAAAATTAAATTAAATTGAAAAAAGAAGTTAATCACAGGAGTGCTTCTGAGTGGCTTAGTCAGTTGAACGCCCAACTTTGGCTCCAGTCATGTTCTTGTGGTTGAGGAGTTCCAGCCCCGCGTCGGGCTCTGTGCTGACAGCTCAGAGCCTGGAGCCTGCTTGGGATTCTGTGTCTCCTTCTCTCTCTGCCCATCCCCCCACTCATGCTCTGTCTCTGTCTCAAAAATAAATAAACATTAGAAAAAAATTTTTAAAAAAAGAAGGTAATCACAGTAATGTAGGAATATGTGGAAATTAAACAATAAACTTCTAAATGATCCATTGGTTAAAGAGTAAATCTCTAAAGGGCAAACTCCATGGGAATGGGGTGTGCCTTGTGCATTGTTTTATCCCTTGCAATTAGACCACTGCCTGGATCACGGGAAACATTGAACAATTATTCCATGAGAAATGTCCTAGAAGAAGAGAAAGAAAATGTTTAAGGACTCTGCCACTATTTTTTGTGAGAAATAAATGAAGAAAAGGTTTTTAATAAGGGCACAGCAAAGCCTGGCTTGTGTCAGAATCTCAGTAAAGATTGGTCTGTGAAAGACAAAACTTATAGTCTCTAAATCAGGCTGTTACCAAGTCTATAAACTTTATAAACCAGAGCAATTTTCTAAAATTACTGATTCTGTAGTTTCCTAATGTGAAAAGTTTAAGAAAGAATAAAGCATAGTGTTTTTGTTTTTGCTTTGCCAAACTTAATTTAAATTATATATTTTAAAGTGCTCAACAGTAATCAGTTCAAAGCAAATAAATCAACAAATAATATTATTAGAAAAATATGTTGTTTATACCAAAAAGATTGGGTTTCTGAGACTTAGTATCAAGGTTTGTGAGATTGTGTCAACTTTGTGATTTTATTTAGCCTCTTATACAGTGTCCTTAAAAGAAAAAAGGAAAAAAAAAAAAAAAAGAAAAAAACATTTGCTTCCTATGGAGCAATTGAGAAATTACTTCTAGGAAAAAAAAAGGCTAATATATTATTAACATTAAGTGCATTAGAAAGAAATCCTAGAAAGAAAAGTAGGCTAATTGAGAAAATAAATTGAATCTAGGAATAGAATAATTCATTTTGTAAAATTGTATTTTGTTAATAGAAATTTTATGTAGTGAAGAAAACATACTTTATTTTATTTGGAAAAGGAAATGGTATTATTAAGAAATAAGTATATAGAGACCTGACCTATATTTCTGAAATGATTCTCTAAGGTCTTATAAGTTCAAAAGGCAAAAACAAAGACAAAAAAAAAAAAAAAACTTGGAATAGGTAACAATCTAAATGAATTAACAATAAAAAATATTCAAATTTCTAAATACTTAATGTATGAGTTTAAGTTTTTTATTTTTTGTCATTTTTTTATTATTTTCTTTTAACTTTGCTTCTCCTCTTTACTTTTTAAATTTTTTTAGCCCCTCCCCTCTTTAAAGTAAAGGCCATGCTTTGATTTGTCTAGTAAATATGTACTGAGTACCCACTATGTATAAATACCGATTTATTGCATATTGCCACAAGGCATGTTGAGATAAATAATAAGGAGATTCACAATTGATTAAAGCAATAAGGACCAAACAGCTACAGAAAATAAAACAGGAATGGAGTATATATAGAAAAACTGTGTTGTAAGAAAATCATGATTTCTGGATAGCCTTGAGTTTTTACTTAAATTCTTTGCTTTATATTTTAAACTGCAGATGATAATAAATAGCAAAAGTGTTGTGAAGATTTATTAGAAGAGTATATATAAAGTATCTGTTTGGCACATAGTAAGTCATTTAACAAATAATAGCTACTGTTATTAACTGTATGGGGAAAACTGAACAATTTATTAAGGAGGGTTCATTTGGGCTTATACAAAGTACTTAGAAGAGCTATTCTGAAACCATTTCTGTGTGTGTGTGTGTGTGTGTGTGTGTGTGTGTGTGTGTTGTGTGTGTGTGTGTGTGTGATGGCCCAGTCTGGAAATCTGTTGATGTCTGTTGACTACTTTGTCAAAATAATATTTTTAAATATTTAAATAAAATGCAAATGCATAGTATTAAAAAGGAAGGCAGATATATTGAAATAGTTACTAACATATTTTACAAATTATGTTGTAATATATGTACTTCTCACCTAAGAGAATAAATAAGAAAACTTATTAATTTAAGCAAGTTATTTTTGTAGTTTAAGACAGATCAGTGTAGACTGCAATGGCCTCACACTAAACTCTAGTCTCGTCATTGATTACCTTACTTCTACATACTATTGACAGATAGTTGATAGTTAGTGGGGAACACTGGAAAAAAACTGTTTAGCTCAAGCAATGGAAAACTCAAAATCGAAGTGTTCTGTGACCAAATGATTTTGCTAGGTGCAAAATAACTCAATAGATGGCCATTTTTATTGCATAAGCATCTGTAGACAGCAAAATGACAATCATTGCTATTTCCCTGATCAAAACAACAACTATGATTTTGCAATCATGAGACTATAAATGGAATTTTTAGAGATAGGCAAAAGTATAATGAGAAATAAAAGCATCTGATTTCAGAGATGTACCTTTTTCTAAGCCAAATTCACAGACCCCTGATTTCTACCTACAAACTTCATAGACCTCAAGTTAAGAATTCATGATTTAAATGTTTGAGACTGAGCTAAATTACCCTCAGCAAGGAGAACGGAAACACTGACATTATTTCAATTTGTTGAGATTTACAAACTGTTCACAAAATGTTCCCAGTAATTAATCATTTAATCTTCATGAAAATCTGGGTTAGGTATAACTACTCTTTATTACATCTGAGGTAACTGAGGCATGGGATGATTAAAGTAACTTCCTGAGATTACATAGATGTGAGTAGGGAAATGAGATGGAATCTCAGCTGTATTGCCCCACAAAGTGTTAATGACTAGGCAAAAATGCTTATTTGAAACTTTTTTTTTCACAGATGTTTTTACACTCTTCTATTAATAAGTAAGGAAATTGTGGTAATATATATTTAGTCTAAAGAATTAAGTTTAGATTCATGTACACAATGGTAAAAGCACAAAGATCTAATTATACAAAAAAAAATTGTTCAGATACTTGACTCCATGTACTAAGGCAACAATGAGAATACAGAGGTTGCCAAACTCTCCATGGCAGGTCTATTAAATCTCATATCTCCTATTTTAAAATGTTTTATTTGGTATTTTTCATATATTACCTTTTATGTGTCATTTCCCACTCTTAGTGCCATAGGACGATTGTATTTAAAACAGTAAAACAAAATTATTGCTTATACACTCAATATTGGCTTTTGTATATTTTGGGTTCAACAATTCGTTCTTATACAAAAGTAATAATATTCTTCCTGATTAGTACTGTAGAATAATCAGTGTATATTTAACTCTATCAGTATATATATTAAATCTGAGAAAGACTTTCTTATTGATGTAATACAGAATGGAAAACACAGTTTTCCAAAGTATCAAATGGTAGAACAGTATTATGTAGCCATTTCTGACATTTAGTATTTTTTAATTCATTGATTGATTATCATTTGTGGTAATATGACAGATCAGACCTTATTTCCTGAGCCTTTCACTTATACCATCTTATACTTTTAAAACTCACAAAACAAATAGAAAAGTAATAACCAAAGTTCTATGAAGATGTAGATCTTCATATGTTAATAAATGTCATTTACTCAATCATCTTCACAGAAATGTGAACAATAAACTTGATGTGAAAGTCGCATATTACTACAGAAAAAATTACATGAGTCAACCTGCCTCATTATGTTACTGCCAAAAAAAAAAGTGACTTGAGTGCCCCCCAGAATCTGCCTTACATTATGCACTAACTCATTTTAACATGTGGATATTCTAAAAGTATCAAGGTCACATATATCTAATATATGACTTAGGTCATATATGTCTTATTATACCTAAGGTCTCTTCAGTTGTAGTTTGAGGGTTAGAAACAAGAATATTTGGGGGCTCCTGGTGGCTCAGCCAGTTAAGCATCTGACTTTGGCATAGGTCATGATCTCATGGTTTGTGAGTTCAAGCTCCACATCGGGCTTTGCACTGACAGCGCAGAGCCTAGAGCCTGCTTCAGATTCTGTGTGTGTGTCTCTCTCTCTGCCCCTCCCTCACTTGCACTGTCTCTCTCAAAAATAAACATTAAAAGAAAAAGGATATTTTATGTAAGCTGATTACAATTTTAAAATGCTCATTTTGTCAACCAGGAAATGTATGCAATAAGAAGACACTGCCCAATGTAGTTGGTCTTTCAAAAGCCTATTAGAGCAAGAGTCTAGATTTATTGACTGACCATCGCTGTACTGTCATAAATTCCCTATTTGCTTTCATAGGTTCCGTGTGATTTGGCATAGAGAATCCATAAAACACTGCTATGGTCTTAAGATTGAAATGCAAGTCTCTGTGAGTAACAGGTTGTTGAAGGGATCTCAGGCTACTAAAGGCTGCCAGAATAACATATAACTAAAATTCAATTAATCTTACAACTGAGATGTTATGGCAATGAGCCTTTTTTCTAGTTTAGTAAAATATTTAACAAAATTATTTTAAACAGGCCATGCTATCCAAAATAAAGAAAAGAGTTTCACTTCTTTTGTCTCATTTTATGATGTGCTTCATTATTTAATGCTTAAATTTGAAGGACCTAAGTTTACTGAGATCATGGAGATATAAAACTTTACATACAATCTAGGGTTTTTCAGAGGACTTCAGGGGTATACCTTAGGATATTATATATAGATAATCTGTGATTGTTAGTATGAAGTCTACCAAAGAATGCATATCTCCTAGGAAAAAGGATATAGTTTCAAAAATACAACAGTGTAAATTAGAGATTATCTGTGTGCCCAGCAGGCTGCAAAGAATAGAGAGGTTATTTTCTAACTGCAGGAGTTTTCATCTTTTATAAACTTGCATTTTCCTTCTTCTCTTATTAAACAGTGTCTCAGCTGTCTTTTTCAGGAAACACTTTCTGAAGATGTCAGAACACTAGCAAACAGGGTTGTGGGCAGGCATAAAGTCAGACTTGTGTTTGTCTTATGAATTTTAAAAGAAATATTTTGAAGGCACTTTAAAGGGTGATATTTGTGCACTTATAATTGATTCAGAATAGACTTCAAAGGATGTAAGTGATAGAAGTCTACAAAATATTAATAAGTGATAAGAAAAAAATGGCCTAAGGGTGCTTAAAATTGCATTGTGATTTATTTAGTAAGATATCGAGCAGCTTCACTTGTAGCTCTAAGGTTCTATTGGCACACATAGAAAATATACTTAATCTGAAGTGGTTCTTAAAGTATTGTGTGAGGGGAATATATTTATAATTGAACCTTAGAGGATAGGTATCTTTTAGCCAAATGAAATAAGAAGGAAGTAAAGGAAGATTTTGGTCAAAGGAAGAACATGAGCTAAGAAATGAAGCCAAAACAATTATCCAGTAGGTAAAGTGCAATTAGCTTAATATTACCAAAACACAGTTATGGGAAGAATAGTGACAATACAAAGCTAAAGAGTTAAGAGAGCTCGGGCACCTGGGTGGTTCCGTTGGTTAAGCGTCCAACTCTAGATATCGGCTCAGGTCATGATCTCAGGGTTGTGTGATTGAGCCCTACATTGGGCTCCATGCACAGTGTGGAGCCTGCTTGGGATTCTCTCTTACCCTTTCCCTCTGCCTCTGCCCCATCAAAATAAATAAATAAACTTAAAAAGAAGAGTTAAGGGAGCTCAAGACAATAATAAACAGAACACACTCTGAAAATTCTTATTTACAAAGGCAAGAGAACTGAAAGGGTGTAAATAGGAGACAGATGTGTCGGTCTGTGTTTTGGATACTAAACTGACAGTAACATGGAAGACAGAGTGGACAAGTGGTAGAGCTAATGGGGTGCTTGGGTGGCTCAGTTGGTTAAGTGTCTGGGTTTGGCTCAGATCATGATCTCATGGTTCATGAATGTGAGCCATAAGTTGGACTCTGGGCTGAGAGCTGAAAATCTAGAGCCTGCTTTAGATTCTGGGTCTCCCTCTCTCTGCCCCTCCCTGGCTTGTGCTCTGTTTCTGTCTCTCTCAAAAATAAATAAACATTAATTTTTTTTTTAAGTGGTGGAACTGAAGACATGCTGACATGAAGTCTAGCTGAATTCCATCACTAATTATGGAAGCTATGGAAAATAGTATGTAACAATATGCATCTGTTCTAATTTACCAAGGTGAATGAACAAAAGGAACACAACTAAAATCTATTAAGGATAGAAATTCAATAGGATTTCTTGACTGAACATATAGCAAATTAAGAAAAAGAGAAAATTTGAAGATTGTAAGACACTGCTTGTAGACTGGGAAGAGTAGTGGGTGATATAAGAAATTACTGAAAATAGACAGCTTTTGTAGATGTCATGAATGAGAATCCTATTTAGATAAATTATATTTGAAATACTTGTTACAATAATTTACTCATTAGAGGGAAAATAATTTTATTTCTCTATAAAGGAAATACAATACTGTAATGTGTATATACCTATGTGTATGTATATATGTGCCTATTTTTGGAATTATTTTTAATTTTTTATTTGCATTTTTATTGTTGTTATATAATATTTTAGTCTCCAAAACCATCTTATTTTTATAGCAATTTATAGTGCCTTTCCATAGGCACTGTATAATTTACTAAATAAGAGAGCCGGAGATTTTTTTCAATTTTTTTTTAATTTTTAAAAAGAAGTTTATTTATTTATTTTGAGAGACAGAGGTAGCATATGGCGGGGGGGGGGGGGGGGGGGGGAGAGTGAGAGAATCCCAAGCAGGCTCAGTACTGTCAGCATGGAGCCCTACCCAGAACTCAAACTGACAAACGGGGAGATCATGATCTGAGTCGAAATCAAGAAGACACTGACTGAACCACCCAGGCTCCCCAAAGCCAGAGATTTTCTTAAAAAAATTACAATCTTGTAATTTTCCTTCTTACAATACTTTGATTTTCCCATTCATATTTTCATATTAAAAGTAAAATTCCTTGGGGTGCCTGGTTGGCTCACTCAGTTAAGGGACCGACTCCTGATTTCTGATTTAGGCTCAGGTCATGATCTCAAGGTCAGTTGTGAAATCAAGCCCTTCATCGGGCTCCCCACTGCGTATGGAGCCTGGTTAGGATTTTAGGATTCTCTCTCTCTCTCTCTCTCTCTCTCTCCCCCTCCCCTTCTGTCCCTCAACCACTTGCATGCATGCTCTATATCTTAAAAAAAAAAATCCTTGTAATAGTGCCAGGATTTGTTATAATCTGTGCCCTCATTTCAATATGACCCTTATGTAATGCAGATCACACTCCATCAATGCTAGCTCATGAAATTATTTGATTTTGCCCTGATTCCTCACTTGCATGTATTTCCACATGCCCATGTCCTGTCCTAGTCACCTTGTATCTAATTAATGCCAACTTAGATTACAATAAATATTTTCTCTTCATATTCCATACATTTTTTACTTGGCTACCTATCCTCTTTGCTGTCAAGAAGTCTAAATTATTTGTTAAGAAGAGAAAAGAAAAGAAAAAAGAAAAGAAAAGAAAATGAAGGGAGAGGGAAGTAGGGAAAGAAGGAGAAAGGAAGACAGAGAAAGAAAAAATTTTAAAGTAAAGGAGAAAAGATTTCACACTGAATTAAAATTATTCTTGTTCAGAGATAATTTCATATTGGGATTTAGTAATAAATATTGTTACAATATTGAATTATTTTTAAAATGATTTGATTTGTAGAAATTACCCTTAATTTCAGCAATATTAAGTTAAAGTATATGTCAATTTCAAAGGAAAACAGGATTGCAAAAATAGCCCTTGCAAGTACGTTTAGGCCAGATTATTAAATTTTACTAAAGTTTGAAGCATTAAAAATACCTAACTCCTTCCTATTTAACCTAGCAAAGAGTTTTTGCACAGAATTTAGTATTATAGTATTTGTTTTATTTATCACTCACATTAATTGGAATTCTTCTTTATTGAAATTGTAGAAAAGAATGTTAGAAACATCTTTATTTTCTCAGTTATGTAACCTCACACAAAATGGTTGGTAAGTTATTAAATTGAGCTCAAATTCACCAAGTATAACAATCAAAGAAAGAGTTTTCCAAGACGTATTTAATTTTAAGGAGTAATACATTTTTAATAGCATAGTGAGGGATGAAGATATAAACCTATCATTTTTTAATATACCAAGAATATGGAGATACTAAATATTGCTTTTTTTTCCCCTCACACATTATACTGTCTGATTTATTCAGCTGTGATTGAATTCTAGGAAACATCACATTTAAAAATTTCCATGATTTTTGTTATGCCAGCAAATCATTTTTTTCCTTGTATCGTAGCAAAGCTCCTAAAAGTATTGTAAGAGAACTGTTCTCAAAGGGATCACTGAACAAAGTTTATTTATCATACATGGATGGCAGGTAATACGGTATTCCTAGTATCTGAGACACAGAGTAAGATACAAACACACACTCTCACTCATACCAATACCAATTAAATTTAGAATCATGTAATCACTTTCAAATATTTATATTGATATTTGCTCCTCTATTTAGTTGTAACATAATATTATAACCAAGATCATTTTGATTGGAATTAAAATTGAATGCAGTGTTTGTTAAAAACTCAAAATCATTAAGTTTGTCAACACTTCAGATTTTCTTGGTTCAGAATAGTAAAGAGGATATCACTTCAGTTAAGGAATACCACATTCATTGGGATTTTGAAAAGATAAATAAGATATGCCACAAAGAGAAGGGAAAGAATGAAAACCAGGGAAATAAAGTCAATGAACATCCAAAACGTGATCTGAACTTACATAATAACGATGTATTATGCCATAAATGTCTTTTTATGTGTTGTAAAACTAATGACAATTCAGTGATCCAGGGCATTTCTTATAAGTGTAAATCTCAGATCTTTGATGGCCAACTTTTTATATTGGTCCATTTAAATATCTTTACTTCGGGGCGCCTGGGTGGCTCAGTCGGTTAAGCGTCCGACTTCTGCTCAGGTCACGATCTTGCGGCATGTGAGTTCAAGCCCCGCGTCGGGCTCTGTGCTGACTGCTCGGAGCCTGGAGCCTGTTTCGGATTCTGTGTCTCCCTCTCTCTCTGACCCTCCCTCGTTCATGCTCTGTCTCTCTCTGTCTCAAAAATAAATAAACGTTAAAAAAAAATTTTTTTTTAAAATTAAAAAAAAATAAATAAATATCTTTACTTCAACAAGAGTACTGCACATCTTTTTGACTAAAATTAACTTATCTCACTTTGATATTAGATGATATTTGGTATAGTTGGAATAAATTTGTCAGAAAGTGTAGCATTACTACTTCAAATATATTTGAATTATAGATGTTTTTGAAATTTCAAATTTTCCCTGTGAAATTCATGTTAACATTTTTGTTGGATGACTATAAATGTACAAATAAAATTATAAAGGCTATAGATAATGCTTTATTTAAATAACATTATTAATTGTTTAAGTAACAACAAATGATATTTCAGCAAATGTTTTTGAAGAGTCATGAAGTACAAATTTAATAAATGATGGATAATATACTATTTTAAATCTTTTATTTCTATAAAACATTTATTAGGGAAGAAGCCCTGTGCTTTTTGTTTGCAAAATTAGCTCTTTATTAATTTTTTAAAGGATGATCAGAAATCTGTGGAGAGAAAGAAGCAGTTTTCACTGTGAACATAGGTGAAGTCAACTGTCTTTTGGAGGGTTTAACATGTTCGAAAGCTGGAACAGTTATATTACCAGAAGAGTATATAAAAAAACCAGGAGTCTTCATATATTGTACTACACTTGTAGTATAAATCTCTAAGATTACATTTTAGACTAAGCCACCTAGTCAAATGGTTGTCTATCCATTCTTCTCTAAGATGGAAAGTTCCCAACTTTGACAGTCTAACTTTTTAGAAAACATTATTCTTTGACATCAATACGTCTTGCACAAAATTGAATGGCAAGTGAAAGGCTTCCCACAGTGAGATCCTAGAAAATAGTGCATGCATGTGAAGGCCTCGCTCATTACAAATCACTTGTATGGGACAGTCTTCTATAGTGACTCTATTATATATGGGGAGAGAGGGGTGCTGAGAAATGGAATATGGTGCAAGCAAACAGAATAAATATTCAAATATCTGGAGGAACAATTGGAAGCAATAACACACTGCAATAAATAGAAAGAAAAATGAAAGTAGAAAGAAGACCTTACACATTTCCGAGAATAAAAAAGACTATAGTTTTTACTGGTGACATGAGGTGAGTTGATATATGTAGGTGGATACTATTGCTTGTTCAGAGGAACTACAGACAAATAAAATCCATGGAAGTAGAATAAAGACCAAATGTTAAGTGTGGGTTTCCTTAAGTGTGGGTTTCATAGAGAGTAATAAAACTGAACTATATATACATAATATCACAGTAAAATGATTCGTGTTGTCTTACAGAAAATATAGCCGGGAGGATGGCCATTAACTTGCAGTTGATTTGTTTCCTGTTAATACGATAATAGGAATTATGATGCTTCCACCCTTTTTCTCTGGATTCCATCCCATTTAGGTGTTGAAAGGACATGATTCTTATAATTATTCCCTCTTCCTTTGTTTGCCTTTATTTGGTGATTATTTCAAACAGCAAATAAACAGGTCCTGGTTCTCCATATTTGAAAAGAAGCAAAATTGGAAAGTTTTCTTATCCTGACATTTAGACAACCTCCCATATCAATAGCTCCAATTTTATCAACGGTCCCTTTAAAGAAAAATGCTTCCAAAGAATCGTCATTGCTGTCTTTAATTTGACTTCACTCAATGACTGTTCTCTAAATGTTTATAATCTGACTTTTTATCCCTCCCATTGAACTGAACTTGAAAGTGCGATTCTCAATGTCAAATCTCATGATCAGATTTTTGTTCATATTTTACTCCACCTGTCAACTATACTGAATATAGTTTATTATTCCATTTATCTTTAAACATACTATCTGTCTTGAATTCCATAACACTGCATTGTTCTCTTACTTACTGGCTTTCCTGTCTTAGAATCTCTTGCTCATTCTATTCCTTTTATCAGACTTTGTTGCAGTAACTAAAAAGTCATTCTTGAACTCCTTTCTTTCACAAAATAAAGTGAGCTCCTTCAGGCTCCTGAGGTTCAATAATGAATATGTGCTTAGAATTCCACATGGATTCCACATCAGATATGTATATGTATTTTGTATGTATGTATTTCAGATTTAGAAATTCAATTCTTCTATATTATTTTCACTTGGATGTTCCTCAAGTAAATTAAATTTAAAATGCTCTAAATATTTCTTCAAAAGTCTTCTATGTTTTATTGGGTATCATTTCTATCTACAGAATTCACTAATTTAAGAATTTGTATAGCATCCTTGGTCTCTTATTATTCTGATCTCCTACGTCAAATATAATAGAAAGCCTTTCAGCTAAGCCCCTAAAATGTATCACACATTCTCCAATTCTTTACACTCCAATTGTTCCCATTGTAGACATCTCCTCAATATTTTTAAAATAGAATTCTGTAATAATTGATCTCTAAGTTTCTATTATTGTATGTTATAATCCATTCTCCTTAAAATATAAAATGATTCACCCTGAAATATTAGCAAGAAAATATTGATTTCTCTACTTAAGCACTGTTTCCTTCTTTATGGTAGATGGAAGTAAGTGCAATAATCTGTCTTTTATTTTGGAGGTGAGTCCAGGCTTACTCCATGGCACCTAAAACAGTATGTTTTATCTCATGACTTCTGTCCCAACATGCTTGCTACTTTCTGGTTTGATCAGTTAATCTACTCACTACATTACAGTGGAACAATGCGATGTTCTGTCATGTTCAGTTGATTGAGATCTCTTGACTCTTATGACAGAGGGCATGAGAGTTAATACAAATTTACACTGCTATGTATTCCACATGAATGTAATATTTGAGGCTCTAGTTTTATCATAGGAATGGGGAAAAAAGTTGCAGCTCCTGGGCCAATGTCCATCCACCTAACATATAGCTGAGGTATTGCCAATCTACTTTAGCAGATACACTATATTGGAATAGAAGCTATAATTGGATCTATGATTTCCTTGGGTTGACATTCATCTACCTTTATTCTCCAGAATGTTTTTTGAAAGGGCCAGACTGGCAAATTACCAATAAGATTTAATAGGAAATACCACCGGTTTCACTTAAGTCTTCAAGAATCCTCAATCTCTGATTTTTATCCCTGTTTTATAATACTATATTACTTTTGATATATATAATAATATAATAGCACTTACTGATGCTTCTACTTACCTAGAAATTTTATCCTACTAGCCAAGGAATCAGTAGGGGCTTTCTTCCAACTATTACCAATGTCCATGCAAATTATATATATATATATATATATGTGTGTGTGTGTGTGTGTGTGTGTGTGTGTGTGTGTGTAAAGTGGAAATAGCTGTAAGTCCTTGAACCCAACGGACCTACTGTGAGCCCAACCTGTCCCAACACACTATTTCTTGCCTGGACTCCCATTAGCTATATTCTAACAGTAGGATCTCTGGTTATCGATGTCAACTGGGCCCTTTGAGAGCTAAACAGTTTTCAAAAGTTTTGGTCATTGCTCTTTTCCTAGTGCTGGTTACCTAAATACCTGTAGGATCATATCAGGAAGAACTATGACCATATACACTTTACATAGTGTTGCAGGTTTTTTCTTACCCTAAGGGACTGGCCACTCTTTCAGTCGGTGGGTTCCAATTCTACAATATGGTTGAAGTACTGGGTGAGGTAAGTATATGGCTTTATTTGGAGTGGCTATTTTCAGCCCCATTATCTTTCCATTTTTTTATATTTTATTTTTCTTAAGTTTGGTAGATTGAGCAATTCTTTCTTTGACTGGAGCCATAATTTTTGCCCCAATTGACATTGTATTCTGTTAACTATCTCTGTAGTTATCTATGAGTCACCTCTTTCCCTTTCATCCTCCCTTTCTCATCTTGAAACCTGTGCTTACCTTTTTCTGATGGTTAAGTGCTGCCATCTAGCCTCTGAGATACCAGGACACGATCACTCTCATTGCTACCACAGAACAAGAGTTGTTTATCAACAGTTTCCATTCTCAGTCCTAAACTGTAGAAGACAGAAACCTCTGAGCTTCTCAGTGATATTCTTCCCTCACTCACTATTGTGTTTTTTATTACTTTAGAAAATGGAATATCCTTTGGGGCTTGTCCATGAAATGATTTGTTGGCTTTGCACAGAATTTCACTTCTACATTCTTATTTCTCCAAGTATTTTATTTTATTTTATTTTATTTTATTTTATTTTATTTATTTTATTTTATTTTATTTCGTTTTATTTTGTTTCATTTCATTTCATTTCATTAATTACATACAACATTGTTGACTATAATCACTATGCTGTACATTTGATTTCCAGAACTTATTCATGTTCCAGTTGCAAGCTTGTACTTTTTAACAACATCTCCAGGTATTTTTAATCATGCTTATAACATCTGCCATAGCAGTTATGGAATCCCTACTTCACTTGCTTTCTCCAAATGTCTAAGACCAATCCTAGTAATGAGTTAGCACTATCTCTGAGAGTACTAGCCTAAGTATTTACTACTGTATCCTGGGAGAGAGAGTACTCCTAGTGTGATAGCTGTTTCCTTATCTATGTTTTGTTCCCCTTGGTGCAGTACTCTCAGAATGTAATCGCAACCAAATTCTCTCACTTTCTTCTGATAAATGGTGACTTGTTATTTCTCCCATTTTGGGAACTAATCCCTTTGCTCTCAACATTGCTCTGTACCTCCCAAACAGGGTTATGTTGTATCTTCATCCTGGTTTTGTTGTGGTGGTCAGGATGGGAAGTAGGGAAGTAGGGGCAGATTCTAAGCACGTAATTGTTGTCATATAAGGCATTCTCTTCACGTAAGTTCAACTCTTTTAGCAGTTAACTGATAAGATTGGGGCACTTCCGCAGACTCAAGGGGTATGACACATCTTTGAGATTTATGATTTTTTAACTGTTTTGTACATAAGTCTTCATACAACATCTCAGTCCCTTATTCACTTCCAATTACTGCCTTGACTTTGTATCGCAGATATATCTAGATAGAAAATTCAACCTTCTCAGAAGTTTTCTAATGTATTAACTCAGGTGTTTTCTAGTGTTATAAGCCTGATGCTCAGCTTTTTCTGCACTCTGGCTTCCTGAGAGTCTACTTATATGCTTCCAGGACTTCTCATGATATCCACTCTTAGTATTTAATTGCTGACCAATCATTGTCAGGTTAATCTTTTATTAACCTTCTTCACTACATCAGTTGTCCTCAGTAACAGCCATCCACTTACATTGTCCTAATGATGACAATTTTCCCTATATTTCAAGATACCTGCTACTTTATACAAGCTAGTGAGTTTTCTTCCAGTGGTGTGTGATCTTAGTTCACCACCCATGGAAGTTTTAGTAATTGTACATTTCAACACCACCCCATACCAAGAGCTGTCTGTCCCTGGTCCACCCACCACCAATGAAGGGAATCTCTTGGTCAGCTGGTCAGTGATTAATCAAGGTCAAATAATCCAAGGGAAATATTTTCAGGATTAACAGCTATGGAGAATTAAGGAAGCAAGATTGGGCAGAGGAAGAAATCAGCTGCTGAAGCAGTCATACAGGAAAAAGTTGGCTGCTGATGCAGTAATACAAAAGCTCCAACCAATCTTGCAGGGAGCTCTGAAACCAGGATAACCAAGCAGAATTGCCTGAATTGAGACAAGGAGGCCAGGACCCTTCAACCATTTATTGTTCAGTCATTGGATGTATGCTGGCCATGAGGAAGGGAGTTTTCCTTTACAGAGGCAACTCACTTCAGCTAAGGTTAATGTTTCAAGGGATACTTAGCTGTTAAAAGGCAGTCTCTAATATGCTCAGAAACCAAAAGGACTATTTCCTTCTTGAAAGCAGAAATTTAGGAATCCAGAGAGCAAACCATGGTGTTCATTTCAAAGAACAAATCATCACCACCAGATATGTAAATTTCCCTCTCTTTATAATCACTTTCTTTAATATTGCCTAATTTTACTTTATTTTCTTATCACTCCTATAAGTGAGCTTATTTTTATTGATCTTACTCATTTATTTTGTCTGCCTACACTAGAGCATAAGCCTCCTAAAAACAAAGAACTTTTTTAACTTGTTTAAGACTTGTTCCCCAGCATCTAGGAACCACTTCCTACATGGTGTATAATCAATAGCTATTTGAACTGTCTTTGAATAATAGAAACATTTACACTGGAGAATAATAGGTTTTCTCGTAATAGTATGCAAGGGAGCAATGAGAACAGTTAGGAAGTACATTTGCCCAGATTAGGTTAGTATCTTAGTCTGGCCAGACTGCCATAACAAAATACGGTAAAACCTTGGTTTGTGAGCATAATTTGTTCTGGAAACATGTTTGTAATCCCAAACACTTGTATATCAAAGTGAATTTATCCATAAGAAATGAGGGAGATTCAGATGATTTGTCCAAACCCCAAAATATTCATATAAAAATGATTACAATACTGCCATATGACATAAAATAATAAAGAAAATACAAAACATAAACAAAAATAAATTAACCTGCACTTACCTTTGCAAACCTTCATGGCTGGTGTGAGGGAGACAGAAGAGAGGAGGGCTATTGTGTAGGATGACTTTCGCGATCACTAATGGATGTTGAATACAGTAAAGTATTAATTAACTCTTGTCATCTGCGGTATTTAATGTAACTGGCAATAAGGCAGCAGAGGAAAGGGTCTCCATCTGCAGGCAGTTGGACCTAGAATGAGACAAAGCATTCTTAAGCTTACTCTTATATGGAAAAGCAAAGGGCTGTCCAGAAGTGCTTAGAAGTGACAAAAAATACACTAGTGCCAGTAGTGGGCACCTTCCAACATTCCGAAAAATCACTGATTTCTGCCAAATGCTGTGGTCTGACAGAGAGCATCCAAGCATGGGAGAAGATCACCCATATTCCCATAGTGAGAGAGAGAGAGAGAGAGGGAAGAACCACTGGCTCAGCTGTGGTCATATGACTTACAGCATCACGTAATACTTGTATGGCAAGACATCGCTCATTTATCAAGTGAAAATTTATTAGAAATCTTTGCTCATCTTGTAGAACACTCGCAGAACAAGTTACTCACAATCCAAGGGTTTAGTATACCATTGACTGGGTGGCTTAAACGACGAATATATATTTGCCACAATTCTGCAGCCTGGGAGGTTCAAAATCAAGGTGCTGGCCAATTAGGTTTCAGGTGAGATCTCTTCTGGCTAATACACAACTGCTTTTACACTGTGTCCTCACATAGTAGAGAGAGAGAGTTCTGGTACCTCTTCCTTTTCTTATAAGGGCACCAGCCCTACTAGATTAGGGCCTCATCCTTATGATCTCATTTACCCTATCTCACCTCCTTATAGACTCTATCTCCAAATGTAGTCATTTTGGAGGTTAGGACTTCAACACAGGAATTTTGGGGAAACACAAATATTCAGTCCATAACAGGTTATTGTGAAGATTTTTTTATTAGTTTATTTCTTTATTTTGAGAGAGAGAGAGAGTAAGAATGCACACTCATGTGGGGGAGAGGCACAGAGAGGGAGGGAGAGAGAGAGAATCCCAAGCAGGCTCCACACTGTTGGCACAGAGCCCTCTGTGGGGCTTGAACTTATGAATCCTGAGATCATGATCTGGGCGGAAACCAAGAGTCAAGCATTTAACCAACTGAGCCACCCAAGGGCCCTTATCATGAAGAGATTCTTGAAAGAAGACTATAAAGAAAAACTTCCTAAATGAGGAAAGTAGTGGTGTGCTGGTTAATGTTTAACAACTGACTGTCAAGATACAGTTCAGTTAGAATGTTGGTTTACACTTTTCTTTATGTTAACAAGTAAGAAAAAGTGAAACAATGAAAATGTCAGAACTCTGCTTATTCATCAAGATGCAAATAACTTTTTGCTAATCTGAATTTTTTTTTGAATACTGGGAGAATATATTTTTCGGCATTGTGGGGTGTATTTGTGTGTATTTACAATGTAATAACTGCAGGCGCTTCGAAGTTCAACCTACTTCGTTACCATTTTCTCCAACTCTCCTAAGCCTAGACAATACATTGTAATTTATCCCGGTTCTGTAGTATGTTTTTGATATCTGTGGTGTGAATATTCCCACCATGACTGATTTCAAACTGCCAAACTGATGTCATTAAAGTACGAGTTGGGAAGAGATGCATAGTGATACAACATATAATTATTTTCAACATGCAGGTAAAATAGACATAAATAACCTGAAGAACATAGAAAATAGTAAAGTTGGGGGAAGAAGAACAGGAGTTTTGAATAGATATTTTCTTGTTAATGCAATTTGTTTAACGATAACTTATACAATTTAATTCTTAAGCCATTTGAAAACTGGACTGCAAAGTTGGGGAAAATCTAACTCCCAGTTCTCATGGACTGAGATGGACTAGCTCTAGGATAGCGCTGCTTTGGTGTGAATGAGGGGACCTAGTGGCACCGCCAAGAGTCAGCGAGGCAAGGGATGGTAAGAAATGCACTTCAGTAGAAGGATCATGTGTGAATGGAAATGTGCTAAGAGACATAGACATAACATGACTGACAGACTTAAAGTTGTTCTGTATATATGAAGAATAGTGTTTTTCGGGCCGATTACAAGAAGTTGGAAGTGGGTAAAATATTAAGGGACTCATATGCAATATTAAGAATTACAGTCTTCTCCTGGTAGAGAATGTATCATGCAAGATTGCGGTTATGGACTGGAAGTGGTGCCCATCTCCCCTCTCCCAGTTCAGCTGTTGAAACCCAAACCTCAGTGTGATGACATTTGGGGATGGGGCTTTGGGGACATAATTAGGTCATGAGGTAGATCCCTCATGAATGCAAATAGTGCTTCAGGAAGAAAAAGTCAAAGAGCTAACTAGCTCTTTCTCTGCCATTATGAGCACGCAATGAAAAGTAGACTGTCCACAGCCCTGAACTTCTATCCTTCGGAACTGTGAAAAGTACATTTCTGTTGTTTGTAATCTACCTAGTTTATCGTGTTTCGTTATAGCAGTTCGATGAAGACAATTGGTTATGGAGCGCCTGGGTGGCTCAATCAGTTAAGTGTCTGACTTCCGCTCAGGTCATGATCTCACAGTTCCTAGGTTTGAACCCTGCATCGGGCTCTGTGCTGACAGCTCAGAGCTTGGAACCTGCTTCAGATTCTGTGTCTCCCTCTCTCTGCCCCTCTCCTGCTCGCTCTCTCTCTCTCTCTCTCAAAAATAAATAAACATTTAAAAAAAAAAAAAGACAATTGATTAGTTTTTACAAAAGAAAACTCCAAATCTCAGGGTCTTAAAACAACAGTTAATTCTCACTCTTTCCACGTGTCTAATGTTGGTCAGTGGAGGGAGTGCTCTGCTCGTTGTAATCGGACGGGTGTGCCAGAGCTGATATCGTCTCCACCATCTCCTGCTATGTAGCCTTCTTGGTGATGGACCCCCATGTTCACCCCAGTGTGAGAGAATAACTTGAATTGTGCACCTACTTTTAAATGGAGCCTGAGAGGTGTGACACACATCACTATCCTCATGATTAAATGGTCAAAGACAATCACATGATAGATCCAAATTCAGTGTGGTCAGTACCAAAGGAGACCCCAACTCCATGCTTTAGTGAATGCTAATACTGTCTGCCACATTGTCTGAGAATCACTAGAGAATCTTACCATGGTCTTGACATTTTGAATATTCAAACTATTTATGAAATAGCTATAGAAATAAATTGATGAACTTAACTACTCTATTAAAGTCCTATGTTTTAATTAACTTCATACATGGTAAAAGGATGAGTCATGCCTAAATCATCTCTGGAAACTGGACTCTGCTGCAAATGCATAACAGAAGGGAAAATAGCATCCCAATTTGTACAAAACTATTACAAAGACTCTTGGAATCAGGAAAATTTCCTAGTCACTTTTATACCGAATTTATTCAGAATTTGAAGAAATTGCTTTCTATTGAAACACACAGTGTTTTAACTATGGATCAGTTTGGCGGTATGCTGAACACGTAGTCACTTAAGAAATAGTTTCACTCATGCTCAGCCTCATATATATTTCTGGTCCAATTAAGTCAGGCCAAGATATTTTCACTTGAAAAACATGAAATTAATCAGAGCGACCTTCTACAGGTGAAACTGCTTTCGATTATTTGCCTAGAAGGAAGCTATGGGTGGAGAAGATACATATAACATCCTGTAACTGACTCCAGTTGTTTTGACTCTGTCTGAAAAGCATGCCACCAATTCTTTGTTGTGTATTTTCTTTTTGCCTTCCAGAGCCACTTGCCATGTGGCTGTACTCTTCCCTTGTCCTCAGAGGTTGACTCACACAGACTGGGTTAACAGATCCCTTGCCTCTGCCTTATGGTTGGGTTTGGCCATTAAAGAGATCAGAGTATAGGAGATGGGTAAGAATGATTTGTTTATGTCCTTGTTCAGTCCTTTCCAGGTTTCCACAGGTTAGTTGCATTTCTTTCCTAAAGGACATAGTTTCCTTAGGAATCATGTAACTTCCCCCTTCTCCTGCCTTTGAGAAAAAACTCCTTGCTTTTATTAGCCAATGGTTATTGTACACATTTCAAATTTTAAACTCACCAAATGACATATTTTTCCCAGCAGGACCATAACTGATACACCTTCTTAAGCATATAAATGCAAATATATTTATGCTTAACAATACCCTCTCTGCACAGCCTCAAATGCATGCCCATGTTATGGGGTGGCCACACAATGCAAGCAATGGATGACTGTACTTACAAAATACACATCAAAATATAAATGATGTCTTCCTTACAGTGACCTTTTAATATCAAATAAATTAATGTATGTGAAAGTATTTTATAAATTGTAAAACGTGGAAAGTATTATTTTCTGTGGATGATAAATGTAACTATGGGTTTCTATTGCTTATAAGACAAGCACTGTTCTTGCATGAATCAAACCATTAATTCTTGGTGGGGCTTAATTATTATTGAGGATATTTTTCTTCATAGGAGCTGTCATTTAAATGTGCTCGCCAACTAGCTTGTTTATCAAAACATTCCAGTCCCTTTCAAATTCTCATTTATATTGCCTTGTGTTTACCACTCCCATAAATTTGTATTATCAGCATATTTAACTATCTGGGCTATTTTGGAGATTGAAAAGAGAAGAGTTGATTCATCATGTGCAGTGTCTCATACATCTGTCATTTCTATTCTACTGCCATTTGGTTAGTTCAGCCACTTATTACTTCATGTTTGGATAATTGCAATAGATTTAAACTGTTCTTGCCTCTGAACTCACTCCTGCTATTGCATTACAGATACTCATATCATCTGGCAAAATGCCACCAGATTATACATTTTCTATCTACCTTCTTAGAATATTAGTCTTCTACCATCTTTTCTGTTTCTTTTTTTTTCTCTGCCCTTTATTCTAGTCTTCGTATTAGAACGTTATCATCTATTCTGTCACTTTATCTGTGCATCCAGTTTTCAAAATCTAAGTAAAACTCACCTTCTTGATAGAGTTTGTGCTGAAAGACCTATAGAACAAAGCTCCTAGAACTTTTATAGTTTGTAACAATTGTTAGGCACATTATGGGCCCCAGTGGTTATCGGATAGTGTAGTAATCTTAATTTAAATAAACTTCTTGAGACAAATGAACACATCAGACTTACTCATCCATTTCAACAACCAAACAATTTATTTTTGTTTTTGTAATAAATATTTATTAAGAACCTATTCTCACTCAGGTCAATTTTTCCCCATATTTGAAATGCTCCGTAAATGTCTATTAACTTACTTATTGATGGAGAACACCGATTAGTAATCTGACACTAGATAATTTTTCAGATGCACATTTATTTATTTATTTTTTCATGTCAAGGCAGTATTTCTGTTAGGTGAACAGCTAGCTATTAGGTACTGGGTTAGCCACTTGTTTGAGTGAATAAACTAGTCATCATATAGAAATAATTAATGGCCTAATCATAGATGCTTTATTTAATCCACATATAAACACTAAAGCTATAAAATTAATGGAGATACACCAATCAATTTTTGAAGGTCTTCTGTGTGGCTGGAACTAAGCTCTGTGTATTAAATATTGTTATACGTTTGAATCTACAAAAAACATAGTGGAGATTGTATTTATGTTGTGAATGAGGAAACTGTTCAATGTATTTAAACAGAAGTGTTAAAGACTATTTAAATTTACACTGACTTTGTATTTTTAACAATCAGTTTTTAAAAATTTTTAATGTTTACTTATTATTTTTGTGAGAGAGAGAGACAGAGTACAAGTAGGGGAGGGGCAGAGAGAGAGGGAGACAGAGAATCCGAAGCAGGCTCCAGGCTCTGATGGGTCAGCAGAGAGCCCGACACAGGGCTTGAACTCACAAACTGTGAGATCATGACCTGAGCTGAAGTCAGAAGTTTAACCAACTGAGCCACCCAGGGACCCCTCTGACTTTGGATTTTTACATGGGTTTGTGTGGCACCACAACCTATGCTGTTGAACTTCTTAGATATTTATAAATAACCCATTTTGTTTGAATAGATTCCAAGAGTGGCTTTGATGTTGCTTACAAAAAGTACATATCAATATACAACAAAATTAAGCTGTAGCAATAATGGCAAATAGAAAAATATGGTCAGCCAATATGATGAAGCCAGAGTTAATGTGAATCCAAAAAAATCAAATCTAAACTTTTTTCTTCAATTTTGTCTCGGAGTTTCCTACATTGCTGATGTAGGTAATGAATAGTATTTATAGATTTGAAAAAACTAGTTCATCAGGAGAAGCCTGATTATTCTTCTTGTGAGTCCTAAAGAGGCTACTCTTTTTAACAGTTTATAACAGACTAACATCAACTCTGACTCATTCATTATATCTAAGGTGTTCATACACTGCTCCCTTTTGGAGTAGGGAACAAACAAAAAACACAAAGCAACATAATCTAATCCTTATACATAGACTTTGAATTCAGACAAATCTGTATAATCATCTTTCTAGGTATATGACTTTGGGGAATAATTACCTACCAACCTTATTTTTCATCTGTATAAAATATGGGCAAAATCATAGTTATGTCATATCTTATAAGGTTAAAATAAAACTAACAAGCAGTCTAGCAATAAGCCTATACTAATTATTGTATACAATTAGTTGTTGAGACATAATGTATTACTAGTGTTGTGTATCCATTGCCCAGCTTGAGTTTGATTCATTCCCGACTATTATGCATAATGGAGGAATGGAAGAAAAAAAGAAAAAAAGAGGGATGGATTTTTTTAATCCACTGCATAACTCCTTTCTCTAAGACATTGATTTTTAACCAGGGGTGATTTCAACATCCATGGAACATTTGGCAATGTCTGGAGATACTGCTGTTTTCACAGGACAGCCTTTCACAACATAGAATTCTCTGGCTTAAAATGTTAATAGTGTTGAGATTGAGAAACCCTGCACTAAGCTTTTGTCTGGTTACTCAACATTCTTCTTTGCCTCGTTCCTGGTTTCATGGACATTGGATATCCTCCTTTTTTACTGCCTCACTCACACTTACAGATGTTCTATTTTGATTTGTACATATCTCTTTTAGTTTTAACAAAATTGCTTTTCTCTGTATTTTAGTGTACTTGTGGAGGACTAAATGCCACTTCCTTGGAGCTTAGTGATTATAATTACCCAATTTCCATTTGCTTTAGTCTGAAGTAGAGCACCATATTTAGAAACTTCTACTTCATGTAAGATATTTAATAGCCTAATTGCTTAAATGTGTGCTATTTCCTTCTTATATGATCTTTTAAATGCAGTGAGTGACTTGTGGTATCAAGCTGGATCAGATTTTCCTGGACTAGGAGGTTTTATGTGCTGAGAAGTGGGCTTTCAACTGCCCATTGGGTTCAAGTTGTTCACTGAGCTCTTAAGGCTCCCTGACAATAAATTAGTCCTAGTTGTGGCCACCAGCACGGGAACTGAATTGGTTTAGGGAATCACTGGTTATAACACTCCAGTTTGGAACTCAAGTCTTTTACAGGCAGTATTTATTTTGCCGCTTTGGGCAGTTAAGTTGAGAAAGTGGAACCATCAAAACACAACCCATTTCCTGATTTATCAACGCCGGTACTCATTTCCTTTATTGGTACATACTCGCCACATTATGCTGATATCCAGTTCTGATACCCATACATCGGAGAATAACTACAAAGCCTAAGCCATCTTCTAATTAAATATTATTCAGGCTAATAGGCTTATCTTCACCCACAAACCTCCAGATATTTTTAAAAGGATTAGAAGAAATACATGCCTGAGGGACAAACAGAAGTAGCACAGACTAGTCGGAGCCTCCTTGCCTAACATAAAGTAGATTAAATTAATGAAAGCAAGGTGTTCTGCTGTTAGGATTCTTAATATGTATAACTCATTAATAAGTTTATAATTAGATTTTGAAGAATTTGATTCTGGATATTATAGATTGCATGTATTTGTCTTGACAAATCAAAATGTCTGATATTTTAGTAAAAGCTCATTGGAAACCCCTGGAACAAGGAACAAATATTCAAATTTTATAACAATTGCTTATTCATTTAATACATAATTGCTCCACATTTAGCATAAGAGCTGGAGATAAAATATTTCTAAACAAGGAAAATTCTATCATCTCCTGGCTTTTATGCTTCAGATATTAAGACAATCTGGACTGCCTTGAGATTTTAGCTATGTCCCCAAAATTTCACGGTTATTATAAGTTTATGAGTTATAAATTTTTCTTTATTTTGACTCTGTAAGCCTTCAGTCTATACATTTTACATTTTATTTAATTATTACTACAGTATATGTTATAGCAATATATTTGAGAAATTATTTTAGCTTTTAAAAATGAATTTATTAAATACATTTATACTTTAATTACCAATTTAATGGAGCTTCCTGACTCTAGTCCCTGGTTTTTCTATATTACTTAACAGTTACTGTTTTCCAAAATAGAAATTGAAGTGTTTTGCTCATATATACCAAAGTTCAAAACTATTTTAGTTTGGAAATCAAGGGTCTCCAAAATATTTTTTCTAACTTTATTTTCAAACCTAAGGTGCCCATTTAATTCTGGTAAGCACTATAATCTATGCATCTATTTTAAACATTTTGTGTTTTCTATATATGCAACACAGTATGGAGTACCATTTCAAATACCAAATCCGCAATGACCTATCTTTTATCTATTACAGGATTCATTTTTTTTTCCAATAAAAATTTAGTAAATCATTTCTGTGTGTCAGAAACTGCGATCAGTGTTTGAGGATAAAGTGGTGGATTGAATAGGTAGGGCCCATCCTTAAAGGAGTGTAT
This sequence comes from Panthera uncia, assembly GCF_023721935.1. NCBI lineage: Eukaryota > Metazoa > Chordata > Mammalia > Carnivora > Felidae > Panthera > Panthera uncia. The sequence goes on along the minus strand of NW_026057577.1, from coordinate 130,915,078 downwards.
ATTTTAGCTGTCATGGTTACAAGGTTGTCTCAAAGAAAATCTAAATACTGTTGAAAAGGGAAAGGCAGTCAAAAACCAACAGTTAACAACTAATGCACAGTTCATTGATTTTGCCCAAGTTTTGGGGCCACCATTTATATTGAGTCCTTTATTTTTTATTTTAAATGTGAAAGACTTTTAAATTATTTGTGTTATAAAGGAATCTATCTAAGTCATAGTTTATGCTTTCATTCATAGAGGGATGGTAAATCTAGTTACTTCTCTGGTTTTATAAAGGAATTTACAAGTGTTTAAATGCTTATAAAAATACAGACAGGAATCCTGCATATTATTAACATGGCGACTATTAGTTAAGGAAGAGAACCAAATAGAAGCACAGATATTTAGGGATTAAAGATTGTATTTTGGAGCACATAGCAACAATCTCTGTGAAATATTTGGCTTAAAATATGTGTTTATCAAACACTTACCTGAACACGATTATACATATTCATACAACTATTCACATTTAAAGCAAGTAAGATTGAGCTTTTGTTAATTTTCTCAATTCATCGCTTTATCAAAACTAGCTTCTTGATGCAGAATACTGTCTGCATTTCCACAGCCATAAGGGAGAAGGAAAATACTCACTCCTTTTTCTCTTTCTGATTTTTCTTTTGCCCTAGCAACTTTCTCGAGCCCAAGCAATGGAATTTCATTTGTTAGTTCTGAAAGAAAGCCCTACCAGAAGAGCTTAATACTGAGAATACAGAACCACGAAAGGGCTGAAAAGAATTCTGACAAATGAGATATGAGGCCTGTAGTGCTTTACTTCTACATCTTTAACAGGCTTCAATATTGTTTCCAGAGCCATTTGGGCTATTAGAATTTACACACCCAGGCAAATCATAACCAACCTAAGTTATGAATGCTAAAACTTATTTTTTTCTACATGTTCCCTTAGTTAAGCAATTCTGAAGATTAATTATTTTGTGCTATGCAGAAAGGAGACTAAGCTTCCACTTGTCTGATTCACCTATCCCTGTTTGTGAACAGGGTTTTATAATTTCCATAAGTATTGTTCACTATTATGTTGGATGTTCTACAGCAGTCGTTCTGAAGTTCTAAAATGAAACAATATTTTATGCAGTTATGTTACATCACCTGTAATATTACCCTATGTTATCAAAATGAGAGTTGTTATAGAGAATGAAGTATTTTGCAAACAGAATGATTATAGTGAATATATGAAGTGCTTGGCTATCGGATATAATGGAAAATGACAGACACATTTTTTTTTAATTTTTTTAACGTTTATTTATTTTTGAGACAGAGAGAGACAGAGCATGAACGGGGGAGGGTCAGAGAGAGAGGGAGACACAGAATCTGAAACAGGCTCCGGGCTCTGAGCTGTCAGCACAGAGCCCGATGCGGGGCTCAAACTCACAGACTGCGAGATCATGACCCGAGCTGAAGTCGGACACTCAGCCGACTGAGCCACCCAGGCGCCCCATTTTTTTTAAAATTTTTTTAACGTTTATTTATTTTTGAGGCAGAGAGAGACAGAGCATGAACGGGGGAGGGTCAGAGAGAGAGGGAGACACAGAATCTGACACATTCTGTGATACAGACACATTTTTAAAGAAGCTAAATCCCCTTGGAGCAGATTTCTACACTTGAAATATTGTATCACTGTTAGTACTACTACTGTAACTTTCAAGTTGTGATTTTATATCGCATATTCCAAAAGTTTTTTTTTTTTATCTTTTAACTGTATTTTGTCTTTACTGTCCATGTGAACTTGATAACCAGAGTTATACTTTTATTTAAATAATTGAATATTAGGGAAAATTATTTATCTTGTGAAAGAACATTGCATAATACTATACTTGCACTTTGGCTAAAAATCATAAATGACACACATGGATGCACTGATTTATTTACATAATGGAAAACTTTATCTTGCTTGTGGGCAATCTTATAATGTATGGTTCATTGATTTTGCCCAATTTTCAGGGCCACCCTTTATAGTGTCATTGTTAATTGCAATATGAAAGACACTTAAATTCTGTTTTAATAAAGGATCTATAAGCTATAGTGCATTTTCACGGTATCTGAAGAGAAGAGAATTTTTTCGGTCTCCATATCACTAAAGAAATGTGTCTATTAGAATATAAAACTGATTTAGAGTGGAGATTGGCTCTTAAAATTTTCCCAGATGACCGAGTGACCATTCTATATGTTTTTAAAGCTCCCAAAGTTTTTAAGATCATTAAAAGATGTTTATTACTAAGAACGTTATTTATTCGCTTATTTATTTTACTAAGAGGGGTTCTTTAATCCAATGTTATGTATTAATAATGTAATACCTTAATACTTAACATATTTACCATGAGAAAATTGATATCAACAAGATCTTTCAGCTAATTTAAAATGTATTGAGTGCCCACACATCCACTCTATTTACATGAACCTGCAAATCTGAAGGTAAATTAAGATTTAGTTTCCTCACAAGATGTGTAAAAAATAAGGGCTGCTGGGTACCTTCTCCAAATTAGTACTGAAAGAATATGCAAAGGATATGGAAACATGAATTCAGAAACTCCCACCGAATAGTCACCACCAATAACATTAACAAACTCAGAAAACCTGTGGGGCAAATGGAAGACTATTTTGAATTGGTGTGTATATTTGTAAGGGAGTGTAGCTACAGGCAGAAGCAATATTGACAGGAAAGATATGAGGCAAGCTTTTTAAATCCTGACATTTGTCTCTCTCCGTGTTTCTTTACGTTGATCATTGCATTTGGACTTTCAATCTCTCATCACTTCCTTCTCTCAATTTCCTGCATTTGCAGATTCAAATCTAAAAAAAAATTACCTTCTCCCATTGATATTTCTCCCTATGAATCCCTGACAGGAGTCATCACCCATGGAGTTGTTAAAGGCAGGAGTGTTTGCTAGAATTCTCCACTGATGTGTATCCTTCCCTTCAACATAAAGTCACTGACGTGCACACAGATCAAGGCTCAACAGTTTTAACCAACACATATTAATAAGTAGAATGATCAATAACTTGAGTGGACCATGAATTAATCAGAATTAGGCATCTGAAGAGTACAAAGCTATTTTAAAAAGGCACACTGGACCACACTGAGAACTCTATCAGAACTATTGGAAGAAATAAAAGAAACTACTAGCCATATCAGAAGAAAAATAGCTGGACAGACCAAAATGGAAATACTACACTAAAAAATGTAATAATAAAACACACATTAAGGTAATGGGACAAACACCTGATTTTATTCATTTGAAAAATATATTAGTAAATTAGAAGATCGAATTGAAACTTACCTCCAAAGGGCAAGAAGAGAGGAAAAAGAGAAAATATAAAATGAAACCTAAATGATAAAAAAGTTAGAAGTTGAAATGCCAATATCTGAATAATAAGAATTCGAGCAAGAGTGAAACATAAAAATGGAGATCAGACAGTCTTTAAAAAATGAATATAAAATCTCCAAATTTTAAGAAAGATGAAACACCTCTTCACATGGAAATGTCCATGGAATAACCAACATGGACGATAAGTAAAATTTCTATATCTGTATACATTAGAGTGAAATTTAGGCTAACAGTAAAGATGTTGAGAAAACTCTAACTGTTTCCAGATAGTAAAAGCAGGTCATATACTAAGGAACATAAATCAGAAAGACATCAGATTTCCCTCTGGGCAACTGGTTGCAAAAAAAGTAATTGATAAATAGTTTCCTGAAAGACACTGCACTTACACCCATGAGTTTATAACTGAATTTTCCTCAAATGTGGGCACCACAGATAGGGACATGAAAAAGAGAAAGCATATCCATCAAAACCCAGAATTTAAATTTTGCATATAACAACAGGATGGGGGAGGGGGGTGTGAGAAAACCAAAGGGACATGAGAAGCCGTTAAAAAAAAAAAAAAAAACTTAAGATAGAGGAAGATATAAATACTGATTAGTGTAAGAAATTAATAGGCATAAATAAATAAGAGTGGATCTTAAATCAAGAATAATACCATTAGAACCAAAATGAAGTGAATAACTTTATGAAAAGAAATTTAAAGACCTGCATTGAACAAAGTGAGAATAAGCAGCTAGATATGACCAGCTTATAAGTGAAAGAACAAAATGTGAGCATCTTGCATGTAATGTTAACCACTACATCATTCTACTTTATTACTCATATTCATTACTTTTTATGCTATGAATCTATCTTTTGCTCTACTGATCTATCATTTTAGTTTCTATGAGTACTTTTCTCTCAATACTGAGATGCCTATGCCTTTTTATACTGACTAGTAAAAACTATATTTTTCTGTATATTCTAGTTCTTTATTTTTGCAGGGTAAAACAGGTACAAATTATTTAAAAATTATTATTAATATTATTGACCTAGTGATTGTGTTCCCATGTATTCCATGAAAACAGTTCTCCATGTTGAAATAAGTTTAGCAGTTGCTGACATAATTTCATCAACTCAGTGCATCACAGTTTTTATTCTATACATGTTCTTATGAATCTCTAAACATGAATATACAGCCAAAGTTTTCCAGTCATATCAGAACCTCTCTTAGAATGTCATTCCACAAGCACAGACTAATAAATTCAGATAAACTATAACATGCCAATATCCAAATTTTATAAAGGGCCCATCTAACTCTTTTTTAGGAGTTGGACTTGCAAAAAACCTGTCAATATTCAATATCTGTTCTTCCACCATCTCACTATGTGAATTTTGACAGGTTACCTAGTTTATCTGTTCCTTCTTTTAATATGGATGACTAAAAGAGTTCTTATCTAATAGATAAGATGTTTTATAAATCTCAGCAATTATAATTTTGTTCCAATAATTTTGTCTACAAACTAAATTACTCTAAAAAAAACTCTTGGGGTGCCTGGGTGGCTCAGTCAGTTAAGCATCCAACTCTTGTGGACTTCAAGCTATATTACAAAGTTGTAATTGTCAAGACAGTATGGTACTGGCACAAGAACGGTACAAGATCAATGAAACAGAATAGAGAACCTAGAAACCAGAAATGGACCCACACATGTATGGCCAATTAATCTTTGACAAAGCAGGAAAGAATATCCAATGGAATAAAGGCAGTCTCTTCAGCAAGTGGTGCTGGAAAATGGGAGAGCAACATGTAGAAAAATGAACCTGGACCACTTTCTTACACCACACACAAAAATAAACTCAAAAGGGATGAAAGACCTAAATATAAGACAGGAAGCCATCAAAATCCTCATGGAGAAAGCAGGTAAAAACCTCTTTGACCTTGGCCGCAGCAACTTCTTACTCTTGTCTCCGGAGGCAAGGGAAACAAAAGCAAAACTGAACTACTGGGACCTAATCAAATTCAAAAGCTTCTGCACAGCAAAGGAAACAATCAGCAAAACTAAAAGGCAACCAACAGAATGGGAGAAGATATTTGCAAACGACATATCAGATAAAGGGTTAGTATCCAAAATCTATAAAGAACTTACAAACTCAACACCCAAAACACAAATAATCCTGTGAAGAAATGGGCAAAAGACATGAATAGACACTTATCCAAAGAAGACATCCAGATGGCCAACCAACACATGAAAAAATGCTCAACATCACTCACCATCAGGGAAATACAAATCAAAACCATAATGAGATACTACCTCACACCTGTCAGAAGGCCTAACATTAACAACTCAGGCAACAACAGATTTTGGGGAGGATGCAGAGAAAGAGGATCTCTTTTGCACTGTTGGTGGGAATGCAAACTGGTGCAGCCACTCTGGAAAACAGTACGGAAGTTCCTCAAAAAACTACCCTACAACACAAGAATTGCACTACTAGGTATTTATCCAAGGGATACAGGCATGCTGTTGCGAAGGGGCACATGCACCCCAGTGTTTATAGCCATGCTATCAACAATAGCCAAAATATGGAAAGAGCCCAAATGTCCATCGATGGATGAATGGATAAAGAAGAGGTGGTATATATATACAATGGAGTATTACTCTACAATCAAAAGAATGAAATCTTGCCATTTGCAACTACATGGATGGAACTACAGGGTATTATGCTAAGCGACATTAGTCACTCAGAGAAAGACAAATATCATATGCCTTCCCTCATATGAGAACTTTAAGATATAAAACAGAAAAACATAAGGGAAGGGAAGCAAAAATAATATAAAAACAGGGAGGTGGAGCAAAACATGAGACTCTTAGATATAGAGAACAAACAGAGGGTTGTTGGGAGGGATAGTGGGAGGAGGGGATGGGCTACATGGGTAAGGGGTATTAAGGAATCTACTCCTGAAATCATTGTTGCACTATATGCTAACTAACTTAGATAGTAAATAAAATTAAATATATTAAATATTTTAAATAAATTTAAAAAATAAATTAAAATGAAAAAAAAAGGATCCAACTCTCGATTTCACCTCAGGTCATGGTCTTGCAGTTCATGGGATTGAACCCCGCATTGGGCTCCACACTGACGGTGTGGGCCTGTTTGGAATCATCTCTCTCCCCCTCTCTCTCTCTGTCCTTTCCTTGCTCATGCTCTCTTTCTTTCTCTCTTTCAAAATAAATGAATAAAATTAAAAAATAACAAACCTTTTATCATTTTGTGGTTTATATCGCCTCTCAATCACATGCAGGATTTCTGGTCCAGTTGGTAATTTCAATTTTTTTATGATTGATTTTTCCCTTAAAATAGCATATTCTAATATAAAATATTTCTTCTGTATAAAACTTGTAATATGAATTTAATATTGCCAATATGAATAGTATTCTCTATGATAAATCTGTTAATTTACCAAATTTGCTTGTGAAGTTAAGTTGGAAATATGCATATCATTTATAATGGACTTTAAAGAAAATAGTAACTGTATGTTTCATATATCTGAAATAGTAGGTAGATAAATAATGTGAAATCCGTGAAGGAGCCCATACAATTCAACTCTTCAGTAAGCTTTTTTTGTTTGTTTTGTTTTAGTTTTTTTAATGTTTATTAACTTTTTTGAGAGAGAGAGAGAGACAGAATGCGAGTGGGTTAGGGGCAGAGAGAGAGGGAGTCACAGATCTGAAGCAGGATCCGGGATCCAAGCTGTCAGCACATAGCCCCACATGGGGCTCGAACTCATGAACTATGAGATCATGACCTGTGCTGAAGTTGGCTGCTCAGTTGATTGAGCCACCCAGGCACCCCTCTTCAATGTTTTAAATACATTTTATACTGGGGCACCTGGGTGGCTCAGTTGGTTAAGAGTCAGACTGTGGTTCAGGTCATGATCTCACAGTTTGTGGGTTTGAGCCCCGCGTCGTTCTCTGTGCTGACAGCTGGGAGCCTAGAGCCTGCTTCAGATTCCATGTCTCCCTCTTTCTGCTCCTCCCCCGCTCACCCTCTGTCTAGCTCCAAAATCAACAAATACTAAAAAAAAATTTTAAAGAAATTTTATACTTACATACATATTATAAATATATGAACTTAGAATAGTTTAAAAGCATTTTTGAATATTGTATTTTTGGGGTGGACATGCATGTAGAAGACCTTTGAAATATTCTTTTTTAAGATTTTCAACATTATACAATGTTAGAACATTATACAAGTTCCTACAAACAATGATAGGATAATTGTGAAGTTCAAGTCAGCAGAGTTTTATTTGGTTCAAATAACCACATTTAGTAGTTTTTGTTGCAATTTTGAAAGTTTATGATTAAGATTTGAAATGAATTAACAATTCATTTTCTAAAATTACATCCATAATTACCCATAATACTGCCAACTAGAAAACAAGCTAAATAATAGAAATGACCACTTTCCTTTCATTCATTTTGTATTATAAAATAGGAAAGTTTCAATATAGCTATTAGGCCATCATGGATTAATGTGTTGGTAAGATTTTATTCCTACGGGCATCTGCTTTACCCAAAAGTCTGAGATTTAATCCAACAACAGTCTCTTAAATGTGCATCCTTTGAAGGTGAAAATTACACAAATAAATTAGGCAAAAAAAAAAAATCATCTTCACAACACTTAAAAATGCAAAATATTAATTTAAAACATGAAAAACTGCATTCATCTAAAGACTTACATTTACAAATGATGTTTGAGATTTTTTAAAATTTGTTTTAATGTTTATTTATTTCTGAGAGAGAGACAGAGCATGAGCATGGGAGGGGCAGAGAGAGAGGGAGACACAGAATCCCAAGCAGGCTCCAGGCTCTGAGCTGTCAGCACAGAGCCCGATGCAGGGCTCAAAATCACAAACCGTGAGATCATGACCTGAACCGAAGTCAGTCACTCAAACAACTGAGCCACCCAGGTGCCCCTGTTTATTTGAGCTTTTTAAGACACCAATGAAAATGAATATTCACTATATTCTTAAATATGTATCCATGAAAAATTTTTAAATTTCTATGGGTGATGTTGTAAAAAGCCTAGTGAAAGTCAGATGGAAGAAAAGAGAAATGATACTGGCGAGTCACTGCTCAATCATGGGTGTTTTTTTTGTGGGTTTAGCTGTAGATTCACGTGCTCATGCATTACACATACACTAAATGTTAAAGTCTGATGTAATGGTTTTAAAGCAATGACAATACCAGAAAAAATAGTTCTAAGTTGTTTTATTAAAAAAATAGAAAACAATATTTTATACAGAAAATTCACTTATCATTTATGGAGATTAAAGGTGAAATCTGAATATATTTAGAAAAGGTTAAAGCAAGGAAAAATAAACCAAATTAACCAATGAGCAAACAGTCTATGAATTTAAACCAAAAATCATTAGTGCGTGTGACAAATACAAAATATGACAAATACAAAAATGTCACTAAGAATATTTTGTGTAGTAAATATAGTCTTGATTTACATTCATGTGGTGGGTAAAAATTAGAACTTTCTATTTTCCCAATGTTATTCACCCCATGTCCCAGGTATTCTGGAATTCAGTTTGTTTATTTATTTTTTTAATTTTAAAACTATCCTCTGCTAATTTAATTTTTATATGTACTTTAAGTATGAGCCTGGGTGGCTAAGTCGATTAAGTGTCTGACTCTTGGTTTCGACTCAGGTCATGATCTCATGCATTCCTCAGTTCCAGCCCCATATCGGGCTTTAAGTTCCCTGGGGGCAGAACCTGCTTTGGATCTTCTGTCTCCCTTGCTCTCTGTCCCTCCTCTCTCTCTCTCTCTCTCTGTCTCTCTCTTTCTCTCTCCCTCTCAAAAGTAAATAAACACTAAAAAAGTATGAGACATTAAATTAATTGCCCTATTCATGATTCTGATTTTATAAATTTGTAGTCAAAATCTTTCTGTTGAGAAATTCCCTGTCATGGTAGCCTCCTCCCCTCAAGGACCATTATTACAGTCTGACCACAACAAACACACATTCATCACCATTTATTCCAAGAAATGACGAGTCACAGAAAATGCTGGGGCCCTGGCATTTAACGATCTTCTCGCTTTTGAAATGCCAACAAATTTGCCCTCTTAAAGCCAACCAATGACTGCTAAATGTATCTGAATACTAATTAGAAATTCTCCTCCACTTGCAAATAACTCCTAGAACACTTGCCAGAAACTGTCTCAGCGTTTCCTCTTCTTATTCTTTAAAATTGACTCTCCTTTCTAACACCTTTGAATCCTGCTGAAACCAAAGTGATTTAGGTAGCTTCTCTCCCTGCAAGTTTATGAATAAAATACCTTCGTTAATTTTGTCTCAGACTTAGTTTTGTCTATGACACTTCAGAAGCTTATCTAACATGTTATGTGACAAGTCAGTTGGATTGTAGGAGTCAATATATTGGAAATGTTTTTGTAGGAAATGAGATACATAGTCAAAATTTATGGACTGAAGGAAATTTATAAAATACTTAGTGTTATACATGCATTTGTACATGATAGGCTGATGGCACTATGCCATTACACTAGAGAAAGTGAGAGCTTGAATTGAAATCCAGAGTTTCTGATTTTCTTTTCCAGACCATTAATTTTTAAATAAGAAGGACACTTGGTTTAAAGAAAGTTAAATGGTGAAGAGACAAGTCACTATATAAGGTTTCATGGATCATATCAGATGATACTACAGTAAATCACATATAATTGTACATATAGGGATTAATAAACATTAGTGATGATGACGATAATGAAGATGATATGATAATACTGATTCTATGGAATTCTGCTTTAAGATCTACAGGAAAAAAGTAAACATCAGTATTGGGATAATCACCTGATTTATTGTTATAAATAAAAGAGTGACAAATTATTAATATGGTACTAAGTTATCACTTGATAACTTAGAATTAACTTGGATTCTGTATACACTGAAATGATTTAAAGTTTAAAATTAGGTATTCACCTACTATTTATAATTTAATTTAATTAATAGTCAAGTCATATATGTGTCATGCTTTTAAATATAATGGTATTATAACTTAATATTTTTATGATTTTTCTATTTCTACTCACCAGGACAAATATGGGAAATTATTCAGCTTTTATGCATTTTACTTGAATAAGATTAAATTGACTTCTTAACAATACTTTTTTAAAGTGTGTGGTTTAATGTTAACTTTTCAAAAATCTTGACATATGCAAGTTTCATGTCTTCTTTTATTTGAAATGGTTCCAACCTAAGTAATGATCTCATCCTTTTTACTTAGTTTATGACTGACTATAATTCCTTGAGGGTAAAAAAAAAAAAGTTAACATTTTCTATATCCCATATGAGGTATGTTACTTTCACTTTACCATTAACATAAGAAATAGCTCTTTAAGTCAAGAAAGATAATAATTTTTCACTAATCTCCACAGGGGTACCAAATAAGATCAACAAAGAACACAGTGTTTCATTTTACTCCAGGGACCCTCAAAAGGTGCATAGTTAAATGTCATCCTTTTATAAGTAAATCATTCACAGTTCCTGAAGACACCTTAGAGCTTCTTAAACGTAATTTACTGCCAAGACCTCTATAGTTTTTATGGAGTCAAACCAAACGCATAGTGTACAGTTTAAAAGTACATTCATATACTAAAATGTTGCAAAAAGAGTTTTGAGACATTTAAAATAATACTTAAATGTTTAAATTATTTTTACCTTTACCTCTTTGAGAAACATCAATCTAATTATAAACCTAGAAATTATAGGCCATCTTTCAAACCAAAATGATCTAAGTTCATACTAATTATTAATAGTCTCAATTTGGAACTCATGGAAAATTCATTGATTTTTATTTTAACACATTTTATGATAGTTTTATTGAAATATAATTTATATACTGTAGAATCCTCCCTTTTAAAGTACGAAATTCAGGGGTATTTTATTATATTGGTAGAATTATATAAGCATTACTACTACCCAACTCCAGGACTCACAACAAAAAGAAAGCTGCATCAAGAAACAGTCTTGAGAATTCTAAATAAGACTGCTATTCAGTAGGTGAGTGCAAATACAGCTGTACCAGTCATTAAAATATTGAAAAACTTTTGTACCAGATGGTACTAACTGCTTCTCCAAGTGTCTGGATTGCTTCCCAACCTCTTCTGAGTATCCTTGGACCTCTCCATGGTTCAGAAACAGAAGATTAACATCTGGCATAGCAAGGGACTTCTAAACTACTGCTCAGTGCTGTGGCCTATATAATTCCTCCTGGTTAGGGCCGGTGCTAAATGGGATTAGTTATTTTAATGTCATGTCATCAGTAGAGAAAATTGTATCTTCATTTAAAGAAATAACCTGTAGAAAATCCATAGTGGTGAAAAAAAAATAACACAAAAGAAAAAAATATCAAATACTTAAATCAGGAATCAAAGAGGTGATATCATTATTGATCTCATTGAAATAAAAAGGAATATAAGAGAACACAACGAAAATTTTATGCAATGAAATTAGATGCACACACACCTCACTTTATTACACTTCACTTTTTTTTGCACTTTGCAGATACTGAATTTTCTACAAACTGAAGTTTGGAGCAAGTCTGTCGATGCCATTTTTCCAAAAGCATTTGCTCATTTTGTGTCTCTGTGACATACCTTGGCTATTCTTGCAATATTCCAAACTTTTTCATTATTTTTTCTGTGTTATGGTTATCTGTGATCAGTGATCATGACTCCATGAAAGTTCAGATAAGTGCTACTATTTTTTAGCAATAAAGTATTTTTTAATTAAAGTATGTATATTCTTTTAGACATAATGCTATTGTACACCTAACTGAATACAGTATAGTGTAAATATACCTTTACATGCACTAGGAAACCTAACAATTTACTTGACACTTTATTGAGATAGTTCTTTTATTATGGTGATCTGGACTTGAACAGGTGATATTTCCAAGGTATTGTTGTAGTCTAGGTAAAGTAGACACATTCTTAGAAAGACACTAACTTCCAAAAACAATTCAAAATGAAATAGAATATCTCAATAGACCTATAACTAGGACACATATTTATTTTATAATTTTAAAAATTCCCACAAAGAAAAATCCTGGTCGAGATGGCTTCATATGTGAATTCTACCAAACATTTAAGGAAAAAGAAATTCGTGCAGAAGAGAGTTTTCCAGCTCATTCCATGAGGCCACTATTACCTTACCATTTAAACAAGAAAATGACATCACAAAAAATACTATAGACTGGTATAACTTACAACTATAGACAAAAAAAAATTCTTAACAAAGTTTTAGCAAGCCCCAAATAGCAACATATAAAAAAGAATTATATATTATAGCCATAGGAGATTTATTCCAAGAATTCAAGGTTGCTTTAATACTGGAAAATCAATTGATATAATAGTCCATGTTAATATAATAAAGAAAAAAATGGTATGGCTATCTCAATAGATGTAGCAAAAGCATTTGACAAAATCCAATATCTTTACATAATAAAAACCCAAACTAGGAAGAAAAAAGAAATTCTTTGACTTGGTGAAGGTCATTTACTAAAATTCTATAACTAACATCATATTTAATGGTGAAAGATTGGATGATTCTCTACTGAAATCAGATGTCTGCTCTCACAAAATCTGTCTGGTGTTTCACTGGAAGCTCTAGCCAGGGCAACTAGGCAATCAATCAATCAATAAAGGTTTATCATTAAAAATGAAGAAGTACAACTATTTATATCTGCAGATGACATAATCTTGTATATAGAAAATCCTAAGAAATTCACACATGTACACACACACACACACACACACACACACGCATACACATGCACACACACATATACACACAAGTTTGGAAATATTAAATGAGTTTAGCAAGTTTTCAAGACTTAATATTAATATACATAATAACCTAAATGTCTGTACTGTAGTGATGAACAATCTGAAAATGAAATTAATTAAGCATTCCATTTAAATAGCACATAAAGGAATAAAATACTTAGCGATACATTTAACAAAAGAAGTGAAAGACCTCATGGAAAAATATAAAACATTGTTGAAGGAAATTAAAGAAGACCCAATTAAATGGAAAGACATTACATGTTCATGGATAAAAAGATTGAATATTGTTAAGATGGAAAATGCTTCCCAAATTTATCTATAGATTCAACATTATTCTTATCAAAATCCACGTGACTAGCTTGTGGAAATTGACAAGACAGTTTCAAATTCACATGCATGTAAATGCAAAAAGACCTCAAAGAGCCAAAAGCTCATGAAAAAGAATGTCAAAGAGGGGTGCCTAGGGGCGCCTGGGAGGCTCAGTCGGTTGGGCGGCTGACTTCGGCTCAGGTCATGATCTCGCGGTCTGTGAGTTCGAGCCCCACGTCAGGCTCTGTGCTGACAGCTTGGAGCCTGGAGCCTATTTCAGATTCTGTGTCTCCCTCTCTCTGACCCTTCCCCATTCATGCTCTGTCTCTTTCTGTCTCAAAAATAAATAAACGTTAAAAAAAAATTAAAAAAAAAAAAAGAGGGGTGCCTGGGTATCTCCGTAGGCTGTTCAGCTCAGGTCATGATCTCATGGTTCATGGGTTCAAGCACCATGTCCGACTCTGTGCGGACAGCTCTCGGAGCCTGGAGCCTACTTCAAATTCTGTGTCTCCCTCTCTCTCTGCCCCTCCCCCACTCATACTCTGTGTCTCTTTCTTTCTAAAAATAAACATTAAAAGAATTTTTAAAAAAAGAATGTCAAAGAATGCACATTTCATAATTTCAAAACTTAATACAAATCTACAGAGTGTTGCACTGGCATATAGATAAGAAATATGTATCAGTGAAATAGAATTGAGTCCAAAGAATTAACCCGTATGTTTATACTTTATTGATTTTCATGCAAGTGTCAAGACCATTTAATAGGTAAAAAAAGGTCTCCAACCAATAGTGCTAGCAAAACTGGATATTTACATATTCTATGTAAAAGAATGAAGTTGAACCCTTACTCCAGGTCATATGCAATGATCCATTTTGATGGCTGATAGACATAAATGTGAGAACTTAAATCATTTAACTTTTAGAAAGCATAGTAAATCTTTGTGACCTTCTAGTAAGCAATGTATTAAATGAATCACCTTACTCTAAAAGGTAAAATGGTTTTAGGATTTGTTTTAGAGCCCAAAGTTCAATGGCCAAAATGGTTTGCTTGCTATAATTTTGTAGTAAGTTTGTAAGGGGGAAACTACTTAATCTGGAAAAAAAAAAGTAAGGTCAAGTAACCTGCCAGCTTCATCCCCGCCACTGCCCTCACTTTGTTTCCCATGCTGAGGTCAAACATGGGAATTTTTTATATTTATGGAATGAATACAGTACTATGATCTGCATAGGATAGCTTTGGGGTTACTCACCTCTCAATATGTTCTTAATGCCCACTTCATTCACTCATTTATTGATAAATAAATACTCATTAGGCACTGGAAATGGAGCAAAAAGCAAGATGGACAAAGACTTCCCTGATGGAGATGATGCCTTATGGTGGAGACAGGAAATGAACAACAAATAAATTAACATAATTATTAAAAACAAGTAAAACAAACGGGAGCAACCATAAAAGGGGAGTGCAAGACCTTCAGACTCTTCCTGTGTGGGAGCCAAACTACAGTTACCACACACCCCACAGTCACACAAGTGGTCTCTGTCCTCGCTTGGCTTGAGATGGTTTGAGACGTTACCACCAAGCTGGGAAGCGGCAAGGTGGTAGAGACTGACCCCAAGGCTATGCAGGATGTTACCTTGGTGGTGCAGACACTTCTGCAACAGATGCAAGATAAATTTCAGACAGTGTCTTACCAGATGGTTGGAAGAATTGATGGCATGACTAGTCACATTGATGACCTGGTGGAAAACATTGTAAACGTCATGACACAGGCTGAGATGGAAGAACTCTCTCGCTCAAACGCTCTCGCACGCTCTCTTCGTATCTCAAAATAAATAAATAAACATTAAAAAAAAAGTCGAAGTTTGCTAATTTATACAGAAATCTGTAATACCATTGCTGCAAGTTAAATGACTGAATGACTTTTTGCTACTACTATGTGTAGACAAGTTTTCTGTTATAAACTGTGCATTCTTCTTATCATGCATTACATAGCTAGTTTATACCCCTTCTCCTCAGTTGTTAAACATGATTACTTCACATCTTGTACCTTGGGCAGTTGGGCTATTAAATATTAAACGTTTCCTACATAAAATTACCAAATTTGGGGGTGTTAAAAAATTCTCTGTCGAAATTATTTTGCAGCACTTAGACAAATGATATTGTCTACAGATATAGAGAAAAAAACATTTGTTATTATGAACAATGTAAAAATAAGGTTTATTAGCCTTAGTTGTTGGGATAATAATAACCTAAAGTTAAAATTGTATTGATGTTGAGAATATATAAACTAAATAATAATTATTTTTACTATTATTATTATTATCATATTTATTATTATCTACTGATTCATAATACTTTTGGACTTATCCTGATATTTATAAATGTGCATAAAACAAGTTAACTAAATTTTTCCTTTCAAGATATGAGGTCCTGAACCTTATATTTATTTTAAAAAAACAGGAAAATATTTTATGAAATGAGTTGTCCATTCTATTATTTATATTTCTATAGTATTTTGTCTTCAGTTATTGCAGAACTAAGCTAGGTAAATATTTCATTTGTCCAAAGAAAAGGAGTAATTTATTGAAGGATTATAAATAATTTCCATTAAATAAATAGGAAAGGAACAAGATGCATGGATAAAGATGTGAGTCAGAACATATTTGAACCCCAACAAGTTTTTCATAAAAATGACAAAGTATAAATTAGGTTACAAAACCCAAAAATTCATAGGTGAGATCTGCAATGAAATTCCACATGATAAAGTGAATAATGGTCCCCCAAAGATACCATGTCCTAATCTCTGGAATTGATGGAAGTTACCTTATATGGCAAAAGGAACTTTGGAAATGTGATTAAGGGTCTAAAGGTGGTGAGATTTTCCTAGATTATCTAGTTGTGTCTTAACTGTAATCACAAGTAATTTTATAAAAGCTAGGCTTAGAGAGATCTGATACAGAAGTAGGAAATGTGATGCTAAAGCAAGAGTTTTAGAAAGAAGAGTCATGAACTCAGAAATGTAGTCATCCTCTGGAAGGACATGAAAGCCAGCAAAGGCAAGAAAACAGAATCACCCTAGAGCCTCCAGAAAGAAAAGAAACCTGATAGACATCTTTATTTTAACCCAGGTAACTGAATGAGCATGCCCAGGTTAAAAGGGGAGGGGTAAAGAGAGAAGGACTCTCAAGCAGACTCTATGCTGTCAGCGCAGAGCCTGATGAAGGGGTCAATACCACAAACCGCAAGATCATGACTTGAGCCAAAATCAAGAGTCAGACACTCAACAAGCTGAGCCACCCAGGCACCCCTGATTTGGGTCTTCTGCATTCCAGAATGTAAAATATTAATTTGTATTGTTTTAAGCCACAAATTTATGGTAACTTGCTATAGTCATTTGCCATAGGAAACTAATACATTCCATAACAATATATCCCCCAAAACTTTAAAATATGAGCAAGAAAAGACCAAGCATCACAGCTGCAAGTATCTCATGGTATCAGAAGCTCAGATGGAAGAAATGAAGGGTGATAAAGGAACATTTGATAGACCCTAGATCCAGAACCCTAGATCCAGAACCCTAGATCCTAAATCCAGGTACAGTACATGTTACCATCATGTACTCCAGAAAAGTCTATGAACATCACTAGAAAGTAGGCCAAGGCAGCACGGGCTAAAATTTACAGGGAATGCCTGGGGACCACAGGGAGATTTCCTGGATTTTGAGCAGGTCATGATCTCATAGTTTGTGAGTTTGAGCCTCACATCAGGCTCTGCACTGATAGGTTGGAGCCTGCTTGGGATTCTGCCTCCTTCTCTCTTTGACCCTGTATCACTTGCTCTCCGCATCTTTCTCAAAATATATAAAAATTAACTTAAAAGAAGTTTAAAAATAAATAAATTAATTAAATAAAATTGGTCTTCATATAGCAAATTAGCTTCAACATGGAAACCAGCTGTCTCTCTAAACTGTAAGTTATTATGGATAATGGTAATGAGTACCTTACCTTAAAAATTTCCTTCCACAATTAAACTTAAATAAAAAGAATATGTGTTTATAGAGATGAGATATAGAGAATGAAAGGACAAGCAACAGACTAGTAAAAAATCTTTGGAAAACATATATCTGATTCAGGATGGGTATCTAAAACATACAAATAATTCTTAAAACTTAGCATTAAGAAAACAACCCAATTTAAAAAACTGGAGAAGAGATCTAGAAAGACACCTCATCAAATAAGACATTCAGAAAGCAAGTACATACAGGAAAAGATGCTCGACATCATTTATCATTAGAGAATTGCAAATTAAAACAAGGTACCAGTGCATACCTATCAGAATAACTAAAATTCACAACACCAAATGCTGTTGAGCTTGTGGAGCAACAGGAACTCTCTTCTTGCTTGCTGGTGGGGATGTATAGGCAACTGCATTGGAAAACACTTTGGCACTTCCTTACAAAGTCTAACTTCCTGTTACCATATGGCCCAGCCATTGCACTCTTTGCTTTTACTACCCAAAGGTATTGAACATTTATTTCCAAACAAAAGCCTGCATGTTTCATAGAATACGTATTCATACTTGCCAAAGCTTCAAAGCAATCAAAATATACTCCAATTGGTGAAGAAGCTGTGGTATACTCATATAACGGAATATTATTCAGAGACAACAACAACAACAAAAGAACTGTCAAGCCACAAAACAACAGGGAGAAACTTCAATGCGTCTTTTCTCAGCGAAAGCAATCAGTTTGAAAATTCTACATATTGTATGATTCCAATTGTATGGCTTTCTGAAGAAGGCAAAACCATGAAGACAGTCAAAAATATCAAGGATTTTAGGGGCTGGGTGAGTGGTGGTGATCCCTTGGAACATAGGGGTTTTTTTAGGGTAATGAGGCTACTAGTCTGTTGACACTATAATGGTGGATACATGTCATTATACATTATACATCTGTCAAAACTCATTGAATGCACAATAAAAAAAAAGTCAACTCTAATGTACATTATGAACTTTGCTTAATAATAACGTGTCAATATTGGCTCATTTATTGTAATAAATATATAACACTAACGTAAAGTGTTAATAATACAGGAAACTGTGGGAGGTAGGTGGTGAGGGGGTCTATGAGAACTCTCTGTACTTTCCACCACCTAAACCTAACACTGCTCTAAAAAACAAAATCTATTGATTGCAAACAAAAGTACTGAGGAATATTCATTAACCCAAAGGTATAGGGTGTCAGGGATGGAAGGGTACTGACTTGTCTTGCCTTTGTGTGATAAGATAATCTAAAACCACACAATCCTTGTACTGTGTTATAAATTGACTTCTTAACAAATAGTTCTAGATTTTAACTAATTTAAAATGGAAATGTTTTTACTTATATAAAATGGGATGCATAATATCGTAAACTTAACATTACTAACACTTGCAATCAAGTCACTACATCAATGAAGGTACTTTGAAGGTGAACAAAATTAAGGAAGTCAAATATTATCTTAAATGGTTCTAGGAGATAAAGCCCTTACTTTACTTTCTTTTCATGAAAAACATCAATCAAAATGTGATATAGAAGGGAATTTTGTTACATCAAAGTTGTTTATAAAATCAAAAGAACACTATGTTTTAATATGTTTGTACTGTTACCAAATCTTCAAATGTTTCTTTCATATGGCCATTGTTAATTATGGCCTTCAATCTAGCTTTATCATTGTTGAATAATAATTTAGATTTGCATTATGTGAAATGTGTTGTCAATTATATCAAGTACAGAAATTCAAAGACTGTCTTGATCTGGAGATATTGGAAAATTATAGGTGACATCTCCCATGAAATTTTAAAGAAAACTTTCCTTGAATATTAACTAAGAAAAAAAAAAAACCTGTAAAACACATTTTCTTCCAAAAAGATGCATTCTCAAATCACACTCTCAAATAACACAAATCTAGAGTATGAAAACCTTTTCCAAGTTTTCAAAGGAAGTTTCCATACTAACATTTCTTTTTTTTATTTAAATTTTTTTTTTAACATTTATTTATTTTTGAGACAGAGAGAGAGAGAGAGCATGAACAGGAGAGGGTCAGAGAAAGAGGGAGACACAGAATCCGAAACAGGCTCCAGGCTCTGAGCTGTCAACACAAAGCCCGACGCGGGGCTCGAACCCACAGACCGCGAGATCATGACCTGAGCCGAAGTCGGATGCTTAACAGACTGAGCCACCCAGGCTCCCCCCATACTAACATTTCTATAACATTTTAACCTCTAAAAATAAGTTAAACATTGAGATCTTAGCTATATAAAGGCAATTCTCAATTTTAATTAACATATAACTAAAGAAATTCAGGACAGGACCCTCTTTCCCCAGAATGTGCCACTTTGGCATGTGGATTATTTTGTGCTGAAAGCACCTGAGACGTGGTGGGCTCAAGAGAAACTTTTGTCCCTCCCTTAATTATGCAGAAAAATCTAAATTGGGGGTCTTTCCCAGAATAAAAGTTATTAACAGAAATAAATGTTATATGAGTGACCCATCTGTAATGGCAGGGCAAACTCTCATGTCAATTTAATTCTGAGTCCAGCCAGAAGGACCTTTGAAGGGACATGAATTCTTACTCTGTGGCATAGCCTCTGACTTCCTCACACTTAGTGTGGAGTTTCTGAGCATTTTATAGATTGTTTTTCTGTTATACAGATGAACAAAAGATATGTTAAAGATTTAGACCTGAGATTAAGCAGTATCGCTATATGTCAGTAAAGGTGTTATACAAGCATAATAAAGCCATAAAATACTTAATTTTCTTGCATTGAATGTATACATTTAATGCTTTGGTTTTTATTTAATTTCTTTGTGGCAGTCTGTTCTCTGCTCCATATTGTATAAGTCCAGAAAGTAGGGGCCATGTCTGTATAAACCACTTTGTTTGACATCATACGAAAAACTGTGTACATAGGTATATATTTAAATTTTATTGATAAGTAAGAAACATTTGATAAGATTATGTACCACTTTTGTTTTCCTCTTTCTTGCTTGTATCCCTTGATATTTCTTCAGTGATAATAGATGTTTGTACTAATTCTAAAGAAGTGATTTTAAAAGACAAGTGTGGTATAAATTTAGAAATTTACTCTATCTGCTATTTATTTCATAAAAAAACCCATTTCTTGTTTAAATATCCCCAAATAGGGACAACCGGGTGGCTCAGTTTAAGCGTCCAACTTTGGCTCAGGTGATGATCTCACAGCTTGTGAGTCGGAGCTCCACATTGGGCTTTTTTGGGTCAGCACAGAGCCTGCTTTGGATCCTGTTTCCCTCTCTTACTCTGCCCCTCTCCCGCGCTTTCTTTTTTCTCAAAAATAAATAAAAATTTAAAAAACCTATAAAAAATAAAATAAAATAAATATCCTGAAATATGTTATTTTATAGAAGATATGGAAATATCGACTGAAACTATTTCAATGCAAAAAGTTAAGCTCTTAAAATATTTTAAGATCCACCCTGAGTTTCAGATAATTAGCCTTAGACTAACTCATGAACACTTAAAAAAAATAATCCTTGTATTGTAGAAGTATTATTTTCAAAAGTCAAAATCAAATAGTAATAATTAGTTTCGATACAAAAGCCAGTTGCTGTGGAATCAAGTCTCCATATTCCATTACCCAACATTATTTTAAACTATTGGGAAAATTTAATTCATGCTATGGTACTTTGATGCATTTTTTCCAATTATTCAACAAATATATATTGAGTATCTAGTATATTCCAGTCACTTTGGGAAAAATGAGAGAAAATGATGAGTAATAGAGAACTTTTTCCAGACCTTCAAGTCTTCCAGGAAGTCCAAGCAAATTGCATTTTTATTCAAATACAATGGAAAATGTTATGAAAAGAGGCAATTAACCTTTTCTTAGTAAGACTTGAGAGTTTTGGGAAGTTGACACTTAAAGGATAAATCGAAGTTGCTAAGAAAAAGATAGTGTGTGTGTGTGTGCATGTGTGTGTGTTGGGGGTGTGTGTGTGTGTTGTGTAGTGTTCATGTCTGTGTGTATGTGTGTGCACATGCAAAAGAAGGGCAGAAAAATTCAAAGCTGGAAAATATCATGAGCAAAAGATTAGAAACTGAAGGGGTTTCATTAAAACTGATTTAGTTATTCTAAAATAAGCCTATTTTATTTCATTTTGGTACTTGCAACTTTGCTTTGTAGAGTCAGCTGCTATTTTTGGAAGGATTTCTCCTTTCAGAAGAGGTCCACTGTAGTAAATCATCCCAAATCACACTTAATGCCCATCCAATTTTACAAAAATAGCCACAAAAACATTTCCATTCCACATACTCTTCTGCAATTTGACTTTCTTTCTCACCACGAAATGTAATCTATTTCTTAACTCCCTTGAAATTATGCAGGTTCTGTGATTGCCTAGATCCTCAGTACGTGGCAGAAGTGAGATCGTGCTGGTCCAGGCATAGCTCTTATCTAGTCTGGCAATTTCCATTTCCTGCCCTAGGAACCAGCTATCATGTATGAAGACCAACTACCCTGTGATTATCATGTTGTGAGGAGCCCAAGTCATGTGGAAAAGCCCTGGAAGATGGAACTTCATGTGGAATGGTTTAGACAGAGAGACTGAAAGTTCCGAGTGTACAGGTATTCTAAAAACTAACTCATCAGGCCAGGCCACGCCCGCTAGATACAATGTTGACAAAGGTCTACCATTTTGGCCAAACCTTTTCCACATTCCTGATACACAGAATTGTGAAGGAAAATGTTTGTTTTAAGCCACCATGTTTTGAAATGATTTCTCACACCAGAGTATATAAAGGAGACAAACTCCTTACGACTTAAAGAAACACTTTGGAGTTCGCTACCTAGCTATAGCAATTGAATAGCAATGTTGCCAAACTATTTGAATAATAATAATGATAATAACATTTATTATGGGCTGAATTGTGGATCCCCCAACATTCGTATGTTGAAGGCTCAACCTCCAGACTCTCTGAATGTAATATTTGGAAATAGGGCCTTTAAAGAAGTATTTAAGTTTGAATGAAATCATATGAGTAGGCCCTAATCTGTGTGACTATATTTGGAGATGCAGCAGTCAAGGAGATGATTAAATTAAATGGACGCCCTTGGGTGGGTTCTAATCCACTATGACTGGTGTCTTTATAAAAAGAGTTAGAGATACTAGGGATATGTGTAGAAAAAAGGCCATGTGACAACACAGGGAGAGGCAGCTATTTACAAGGCAAGGAGAGAAGTCTCAGCAGAGCAGAAACTGCCCACATTTTGGTCTTGGACTTCTAGTTTCCAGAACTGCAAGAAAATACATTTGTGTTGTTTGAGCCACTTAGTCTGTGGTGTTTTCTCATGGTAGCCCTAGCTGGTACATGCTCATCTTGTGCCAAATTTGGTGCAAAGCAATTACCAATCAATTTCATCAGTTCCTTATAGCAGCTCTGCAGGTAAGGATCACTGACATTGCATGAGAAATCCGTCTCAGGTATTTATTATTTCAGCAGGTGCTAATATCACAAATAAAGGAATATCAAAGTCTACACAAATTCTATACCACATATGCAATATAAAACTATTGGCTAACACTATTTCCATGGAAAGAGGTCATCTGTAAAATCTTTGAGGGCCACTTTGAGCTCTCCCTTCTGGATTCCTTTCAATTATTTCTGAAAGTGCCAGATATACCAAAGGGGGCACATTCCATCTCAAACTTCCATGGAATTTTGCCTTTCCAGCTCTAAAGTAGAAATGATGACTATTTGATATTATTTGGGTGCTTTTTCCTGATGAAAATACATTTTTGGTTCTTTATCAAAGAACTTTTTTTTTTTTTTTTTTGCTACTGTGTCTATGATTTTAGGTTTTGAACATATATTTTACACACAGAAAGTCCTTCTGGACTGAGGAAAAATGAATAGCACCTACTCCTTGCCCTAAGGGAGCATACAATTGAGTAGTGAATATAGACTCAAAGAACATACAAGGACTAGAATACAAAGAAAAATCTACATAAATCATAGATGCTTTTAGCTGAAAAGTGATTTAAATCATCTAATCTAATAAACTTTTTATAGCCAGAGGGAATTGGCACAGCTATCCCATCCAAATGTTCTCTGATTTACTGCTGTCAGCCTGGAGGAACACTCGGAGGCAATTAGCTGGGCCTTTCAGAGATGTGCACCTCCAGGGGCCACTTTCTCAAAAGTGGTTACCCTTCCTTTCTGTCCTATGAAGAGTTCATGAATTTCTAAAAGAGTATGGTTAGATAAGAGATTAAGGATATGATGTCTTATTGTTGATGTCTGGTTTTTTTTTTCCTGCCCAAGAAAATCCTTCAGTTGTCTTTTGGAATATTTGATATTATCACTCCACTGTTCAAATGTTCCGATCAGCTGTGGGATTCTTTGGAATGCAAATAGAAAAACACTTTCAGCTATTGCCCTGGATCATGGTGACTTGGCTTCCATACAAAATTGCAAATCCCAACTACCTCCTCAACTTCCCTGTGGCAGAACCATCTTAACTCTCGTTAAAAGAGCTTTGTTTCTGCATCTAGAATTCCTTCATTTTCCACAAACTATGCTGCATCTCTGCCCACTCTTTTTTCCCTTCCATTTGAAAAGATTCTCTTTGAGAAGGATTGACCTACAGTTATTCCTTGTCTTTTACATTTTCAAATGTTCTAAGGGATGTTATTCTGTAGCATAAAAATATACTCTTTTTTTTTCTATTTTCAAACACTAATCTTTCTTAGACATGCATTCCTAGCTGTTTGATTCCACTAAAACATTGCTACAAATCTTCACCTGCCCTTTATTCAAAACTCATTCCTCAACTCACTTGGATCTAATCACCAGTATCATGGCTCTGGTCACTTCCTGTTTACTAAGATTGAATGGCTCACTTAGTTTTCATCTTACTGGATTTAGGAAGCATTGAACACTGCCGATATTTATTTTAAGAAGGGTTTTATAATTTTTTTCTTTGGTTGCTCTTCTACCATATCTCCTGCATTTCAGTCCTCTCTGCCGCTTCAGGTTTTTTTGTTTTGTTTTGTTTTGTTTCATGGCCACTATTTCCCTGCCCACATATTTGCAAAGAAAATGTGGAATAGAGGCAACCAGTGCCTTTTTGCAAGCTATGGTGGAATACCAGAGATGAATGTGGAACCATCTCCCCACAGGAAAAGTCAAAAATATTTAACATACCATATGCAATTCTGCCTGATATTGTCCCACGGCCTGCATTTCCCCATACCTCATAATAATTCTCAAGGTTCTGGGGTGCCTGGGTGGCTCATTTGGTTAAGCATTCAACTTCAGCTCAGGTTATGATCTCGTGGTTCACGGGTTCGAGTCTATGTGTAGGGCTCTGAGGGGTTCTACGTTGATGGCTCAGAGCCTGGAGCCTGCTTCATGGATTCTGTGTCTCCCTCTCTCTCTGCTCCTCCCCTGCTCATATTCTGTCTGCCTGTCTGTCTGTCTCTCTCTCAAAAGTAAATAAAACATTAAAAGTTTAAAAAAATAATTACTCTAGGTTCTATTAATTTTTAACTTTATGTATTTATTTTGAGAAAGAGAGAGAGAATGAATGGGGAATAGCAGAGAGAGAGGTAGAAAGAAAATCCCAAGCAGGCTCTGTGCTGTCAGCACAGTGCCAGACACGGGGCATGATACCAAGAACAGTGAGATCATGACTTGTGAAATCACAAGTCAGATTGCTTAACCCACTGAGCCACCCAGGCGCCCCAGAACCTAGAGTTCTAGGCTCCCCTGTGTTCTATTATTATTCAAATCCTCAATTAACGTTTATCCCAAGTATCTTAATATTTATTTCCTTTCTGATGAAGTTTTTTGGGTGACAGTGGGGTTCGTGGGGTCTGGAGCCAGTCACCAAGCAAGAATTCTTGAGGACATCTTTGGTGCAAAAAGGTGATTTTATTGAAGCATGGGGACAGGACTCGTGGGCAGAAAGAGCTGCTTGGGGACCAGGAGGAGACACTGGTTTTATACTATGGAGTTGGGAGAGGTAAAGTCCAGAGGAAGTTGCCAATGAGATTTTCATATGCTAAAGAAGACTCCCAGGATCCTGGCGGCCTGGCTATCGTCAGGCTAAGATTGTTTTCCCTGTAGCAAAGCATTAGCATTAAGGCCTAGGGAGTTCCTGGAGCAGCATTTTACTCCACCCAGGCTTCAGTATTTCTCAATGGGCTTTAGTTCTGTCTGCCATTTCCTTCTGCCTTTGTTTCCCACATCACTGTGGAGGGGTGATGGAGACTTAGGTCCTGCAGAACTATGATCTTTATCAGTTAACCCTTTGTTTTCCCCCTTTCCTTTGTTCTTGGGCAGCCAGGAATGCCGAGGAAGATCACACATATCCCACCTGCGGTGGGGGAGGGTGTTTGCGGCCTGTCAGCTCAGTTTATGCTGCCTCATCACTTCCCACTAGTTAGGAATTCTTTCTCCACCTTTAGTCTTCCCCTAACGTGTTTGTTTTCTAGATAACTCTTGACTATTGCCCTTCCATGTAGAATCTATGACTATTGACCTCACAGGTTACACTTTCTCTCTTATGCATTATCTGTTTCTCCTTAGCTACTAGAACAACCCAGGATCCTAAAAATGTGCCCCAGCCATTCCATCTTAAAATAACAAAAAATAGTGACAAGAATAAAAACAGTAACATTAACCACTGAAACAACAAAATTCCATTAGTCTCTGGATACCACAAGCCTCCCTTATTACTCTATTATTTTGTTGTTTCTTTTCATAGTAAGACTTCTATCTATAAGGATCTGTTAACTCATTTCTGCTTTCTCAAATCCCTTTGTATCCCTCTCAAAAATGACTTTCATTCCTACCCTTTCAAAGATACTGCTCTTTTTTTTCCCCAGATAATCCAAAACACTGTTATCAATAGGTGCAACAAACATACAATTATTCTATCAAATTACCATCAAAATTTGCAAACACTTACTATTAATTTCTGTACCTAGCTCACTGTTTCTTTACCTAGCTATTCTAGCAAAAAGTTACCGGTCCAGCATCAATCTGTAGATCCTTCCTTGCTTCGTCAGTCACTCCCTCAGTCCTCTAGGCCTAAGGGTAGTAACAGCTCTGCTTGCTGTTAGTCCTGGGTTCACACAGTGTCTGTCCCACTTGCGGATTCCTAATTAGTCCTACTGTGAATAAATGAGCCTGCCACACAGTATCTTAGTTTGACTGGGCCATGTCTTTCCTATTGTGACTGTGAATTTGGGAGACAAAGATACTCTTATAAAGATTGATAGAACTCTACCAGGTGCCAAGTCCAAAATGCAGTACTAAATCTGCATTTTCTTGAGCCCTTTTGATGAGGGACCATAAGGCAAACTGAGAGTCAAGCACAAGACAGCATTACCCTCCTCCCCCCAGGTGGGATATGTGCGACATTCCTCAGGCACTCCTGGCTGCCCAAGGATAAAGGAAAGGACAAAAACAAATGGTTAAATTGGTAGAGTCTCCATCAATATACAAATAGCTTAATAAATTACAAGAAAAAGGCAATCTTATCAAAGCCTAATCTCCAGAAATCTATAGACTCAAGTTTCCTGGAGCCCTAACATCACCCCTCCATAGTGTTAGGGGGAACCAAGGCAAGACGAAATGACAGGTAAAATTAAGTTTCCTTATAACCTGCAGCCCACTGACAAATACTTAAGGCAGGCAAAATAAAATGTTTCTCCCTACTGTCTTAATGTTAATGATTTGCTATAGGGAAAAACAAATTTGGCTTGGCAATAGCTGGGTCTTCAGTAATCTGTGTGTCTTTAGCATACAGTGAAAGGGCGGGCCAACAGCAGCGACTCCATCTTGTTCTGTGTCCTACACCTTGACCACACCTCCTCCCCTTGAGTAACCCCCCCACCTCACCTGCCTAACAGGACTCGGACCCTTCCCCAGCCAATCGGCTGAGGCTATAGCCATTACTCACCAACTGCCCCTAGGCCCCAATAAAACCTTTGTCCTTTTGAAACTCCCTCTCTCTCCCCGGTATCTCACCGCTGCATCGGTGCAGGTAGGGGATTGAGCTCGAGCTAGCTCGAATAAAGGCTCTTTTGCTCTTACATCGGACTCGGCTCCCTGGCGGTATTTGGGGATCACGAATTCTGGGCATAACAACAGAAGTCTTTTAGGAAACTTTCCCTTTGACTTTACCTCTCCCAAGTCAGTAGTATACAACCTGTCATTCTACACAACTCCAGTACAGCTCTTCCTGCCCACGGGTCCTGCTTTAATAAAATCACCTTTTTGCACCAAAGACATCTTCAAGAATTCTTTCTTGTCTGTCAGCTCTGGACTCCACGAACCCCCACCATCATCTCAAAACTTCATCACTTGGTTCATTGCTTCATTCACCATTCTCCTGAAATAGACTCTGCAACAGTTTCCTGGTTTTCCTCTAGCTCGAAGGCTACACCTTATGAGTCTACTTCTATGAGCTTCTCCTTCATTATGTGTGTACTAAACACTGGGTCTCTCGGGGCTTGATCTCAGGCCTTTCTCTACCTACCTATGACTGCATATATTCTCAAACGGTGAAGACATGCATATGGTGATAATTCCTAAGTTGTACATCTCCATTCTAGATCACTACCAAGTTCCAAGTCAATGTGTAATTTACAACTGCATACAGCTGCTCAGAAGTCTAAGGCCATCTTGAATTTCACATGTTCAAGAGAGAATTTTGATAATGCATTCTTCCAAATCTGTCTCTCCCTCCACCCCCCTCACTTAATTAACCAGCTAGATCATACCAAAAGGTAGGAGTCATTTTGTTCATCCACTTTGCTCATTACATTATATCCACTAAAATGCTTATTATATCCAGTTCTCAACAAATACTATAAAGTCTTCATCCAAACCATGCTCAAGTCATTCCATCTCTCTTTCTCAATCAGTGAGACTGTAGTCAAACCATCATTAGTTATTTCTTTTTTTGTTTGTTTGAGCTGTCAGCACAGAGCTAGATGTGCGGCTGGAACCCATGAACTGTGAGATCGTGACCAGACACAAAGTCAGATGCTTAATCGACTGAGCCACCCACGTGCCCCTAATCACTTCTAATATCATCTGATTTTATCTTTCTTGTCTCCATTTATTACTATCAATTCATCGCCCACATAGTAAGCCGGAATATTTTTTTAAATATAACTGAGGTAATTTAATTCCTCATTTTAAAATCATTAGATGGCTTCACATTGTACTGAGAATAAAGTTTACCTATTGTCATATTTCACCTTAAACTACAGGACAATTCTTAATTTTGCTTCTAACTATATCCTCAACTTAACCTAATGCTAGGATAGTTTCAGTTTACTAACTCAGGACCAATAGTCTGTTTCTGTTACCTGTGCTGGTCTTCCTTCATTCTTTCACCTCCTGCTTAGAAATAGATGTTATTGATGGGGTTTTGGAGTGGTGGGGGTCTGGGGCCAATGGCCAAGAAAGACTTTTGAGACTTCTTTGGTGCAAAAAGGTGATTTTATTAAAGCACAGTGACAGGACCCATGGGTAGAAAGAGTGCACCAGGGTTGTGAGGAGTGACTGGATATATACTATGGAGTTCACAGAGGTAAAGGCAAAAGGGAGGCCTCCAGAGGGACTTCCATATGCTAAAGAGGACTCCTGAGATGCCAAGGGACTTGCTATTATCAAGCTAAGCTTGTTTTCCCCCCTAATAAGGCATTAACATTAGGACAGTAGGGGGTTCCTGGAGAAATGTTATACTTCATATTAGCCTCAAGTATTTGTTAATGGGCTACAGGTTATAAAGATATTGAATTTTAGCTGCCATTTCCTTCTTGTCTTTCTTCCCCACATCACTATGGAGGGAGGGTGATTTGGGGGCTCCAGAAAACTAAGTCTATAGGTTACTGGAGATTAGACTATTGATAAAATTGCCTTTTTCCTATAATTTACTAAGACATTTGTAAACTGATGGAGACTCATGTCCTGCATGACCGTGATCTCTATTAGTTAACCATTTATTTGTCTTCTTTCCTTTCTTTTGTGCCTGGGCGGTCCGGAGTGCCTGAGGAATATCACACATATCCTACTTGGAAGGAGGGTGTTTGTGGGGTGTTAGCTTGCCTTCTGCTTCCTCATCATTGTGACTGGAACTGCAAATCATCTGGTGTCCAGAAAGTGAAAGGCATACTGGTGAAAGAGGCCCATGTGACGAAATTGCTGGGGTGAGAAGAAAACAAGCTTGGGGCTTGATGGTATGTTAGTCCTGGACTGCCTCCACTAGACTTGCCATATGGGAAACAGATATCACCTATATATTTTGACCAATATTATTTGTGACTTTACAATAAAGTCAATAATACAACCAGTGTATTGTGTTGTAACAGCCTAACATGTTTAATGGGTATATCTTCATTAAGATAGTATAACAGGAAATGACACGATATAATAGGCAGAGAGGGAAAAGTTAGGACTTGAGTTCTTCCTCCTGGGTGGAGAAGAACACATATTTTGGGACAACACTGGGAGCCTCTGAGATACCAAACGATTTCTCTTAAGAATGTAAGAGAAACCACCCACTTCCTCTTCAGGTTCCCTTCAGGAATTTGACAATCAAAATACCTAACTAAAATAAGTAACCCATAAAACTAATGTTCCACAAGGGACAGTATGACCATAGTCTGACTCGACACATAATGGACTCAAGGCCAATCAAGAATGAACAACCCAGCACCCAGAATTATCCAGCCAGTAAAGGTAGGAACTGAGCAGGAACAAGGGGGAAGATGGGGAGGTGACCAGAACCTTATAAAACAAAGACCCTTGCCTATTGTCACGGGCATTCACTTTCAAATGCCCCCTCTCTGCAAAGAGAGCTTTCATACTATTCTTACTTTCTCATCTTATGCTCTAATAAACTTTTGCCTGCTGCTCATTTTGCATACACCTCTTCATTCTTCAAAGTAGAGAGACAATGAATCCTGGGTATTGAGGTTAAAAAAAAATCCTGCAACAAATGTATTATCTTACCTGCTTTTCTGAAATTAATACAGTTTTCACGCTTTTGTTTTTGGTTTTGTTTTTGGTAAGTTTTAGCATGGTATAACTATTTTCACCAGCTATAAGACCAGGAAGTAAAAAAGTACAG
The DNA here is from genome assembly GCF_023721935.1 of Panthera uncia. Classification (NCBI taxonomy): domain Eukaryota; kingdom Metazoa; phylum Chordata; class Mammalia; order Carnivora; family Felidae; genus Panthera; species Panthera uncia. Next base: position 130,884,365 of record NW_026057577.1, on the reverse strand, counting down.
GATTTAAGGACATGTCCTACCCCCTAGAAGGCCCTAGTGAAGTCTTTTCCCACACATAGTAGGACTTTGTTTTGTAGAACTACTTGGACATATTTTATAAAGTTTCTTCCCTTTCATGAACCAGACCCACAATGTTTTTGTTGACTCTAAAGTGAGAATTGGGTAGGGTAGCTGGAGATAAAACTCATAAAGATGCCTCCCTACTCACCCACAAGACTGTGGCTTTGAGGAGTTTCTCATGTTCTTGTTAGTGCATATTCAGCCAGGGCAATTTCACAACGTTCCCATTTAACTGTACCTTACAGTTTACTGCTCCAGAAAGTCCTGCTCCAGGTAAATAGATCTGTGTTGATTATTGCTATTCATCTTTCTGTCCAGATTTCAGTATCACTGTCTGCCTTGCACCTTAGGTTCTTTCATGGGTCCATTTTTTTTTTTTTTTGGTTGTTGTTGTTGCTATTGTTTCTTTGTTTAGAATGGAAGTGATAACTTCCAGTCTCTTTACATGTTGAAACTAAACCTAGACATCCGGAACACTGATTGTTAATATTCCTGCCGTGAAGAGCACAACATTTTAATCCTATTTTATTAGAACTATCAACATGGCCATAGCAAATAGAAATGGATCTGGAGAATATAGTCCTTCATTGAGCAAATACTTCCAAGTGACAAATCTGAAAAGGAAGCACATATTTTGGTGGTCAAATAAGCTTCTCAGTTACACAGCATATGAAGAAGAAAGGAAAAAAAAATCAACATTCAAAAAGTACTTTTTGAATATCAGACACTATACTAGATGTTTTATAATTGATCTTATTTACTCCCCTTATTATTATGAGAGGTGATATTTTTGTCCTCCTGTAAGAGATTGGAGCACGGAGATTGGTCAAATGCCCAAGAACAACATAACTCAGATAATAGTAATCTGAAATTTGAACCAAAGTCCATGTAACTGCAGACCATGTGGTTTTGTAAGAAGTTTGATATTAGTAATTTTGCAGCAATTTTAATTTAGATATGATTGCATTTATAAAATTGAGAATAAGTAGTCATTTGCACTGTAAGATCTAATAAAAGAACACTGTAACTTTCTTTAGTCAAGTTGATTCTAATATACTTGACTTTGTTTATGTTTAAAACATGCAACATATTCAATCCTGATTTTCCTAAGCATGATCACATTTGCTAGATCACAACTGTTGCTGTAAGGGCTTTCAACCTCAACCCACTACCATCGGCAGTCCGGAGTTCCTTTTCTTTATGTTACATTTCTCTCCACTTTGGTGAATGGGGTTTTCTGAAGGCAGTGTCTCTTGCTTTTCCTGAATGGGAAAGTTATTATGAAAGCAACTTACCTCTTATTTGTTGCAGTTCTTGTATGGTTATAGTTTTTTTCTTTTCCAAAGACCCCCTTCCTCTCTGTCCTTTATTTTTTGACTTAGTTTTTATTTTTGTGCCTCCTTTTCATGTAAATTATAAAATAAAGACATTTCTTCCTTTCACATTGTGTCTACTATAAAGACCTTGACACATTTTAGGAACTTAATGAATATTTGTTAAATAAATGAATAAATTAGTGAAACCGGATCACATTGGCTGTGTTAACCCATATTTAATAAATTGATTAGTATAAAATTCTTAATATTAAAATCCTGACTTTTCTTCCTGTGTTGTAACTAGATTCATTCATTGAAATTAGATAGATGGAATATTACCATTCAGGATTAAAATGATTATGTTAAGTCTGTCTCAGAATTCAAAGTAATACTTATTAAGGGAAGTTTAAAAAAAAATATGAATTAGGGACCACTATTGAAAATCAAATACATAAATTGTCAAAGATTTGAACATGGCAATAAATATGTATTCTTCATTCAACTTGTTGGTGGATTTCTTTAACTTAAAATATAATATTGCATAATTGTTTCATCCTAAGTTATACACACATTTTATATATATATATATATATATATATATACATATATATATATAATATATATATTACAGATGTAATATATATATTATATATATATAGCTGCATAACCACTAGGGTAAGTAGCATATTTCAATGCAAATCACACTGATTTACTGCCAACTAATGGACAACTTTTTAGATTAATAGGGCTATAAATGTTTGTAAACATTGAATTCCACATAGCATATCTCCTCAGGGAGCTGTTTCATGTTAATGAGCTTTATATTTTTGAGTCTGCAATACCCGGAAGAGACACAAAGCACTAATGCCATCATCAGAGCATAATGTGAAACAGTTCATTCAGATAACTTAGTGTAAGGGGCAATGCTATATAAGCAATGCTGGATAAAGCAAATGAAATAAATCAACTCAGAGCAGACCACAGATTATACTGGATAATATAAGTACAATAATATAATAAAATTGAGTTATTATAACATTATTATGCATTAGAATGCATTTACATATGAGAGTACTATCTAGAAAGGGAACGGATTTGGATTCCAATGGTCTGTTTTAGCCTCTGCGTTTCTAGTTACTAAATCTCTGGTTTCTAAGAGACCCAGTTTTCTTACCAATAAAGTATCCATAATATATGACTATTATTTAGTTCTTTTATTTTGAATAATGTTTTGAATGGAAGTATTTCACATATAGAAATAAATAGCAATAGTTGAAAATGTAGAATACAGTTAGAGAGTCAGTGTGCCAGATTCAGAACTAAAACATGCTCTCAAATAATAAAGTTAAAAGGACAGCAGTCAATGAGGTTTTCAACAAAAATTTGTAGAAATGAAAAAGAATTAAGGATAGAAGTTGAAAACATTCTTCTAGTCTACCCCTCGCTTGACATGCCATATCAATGAAAATATAAAACAGACACCATGAAGATTGATGTGCAATAGAATCAAAAGAGTGAAAGTATATCAAATCAATAAAACATTCTAAAGTCCATTTAAAAATTAAATTCTAGTTGGTTTCTATGATCTGGATCACATGATTATGATCATTAACAATTTATTACCTCCAACCCTTTAAATAACTTTAGCAGAAAATACAGGCAGTGACCCTAAAGAACTAAAGACTTAATTTTTTATTTTAAATGTTTTATTTCATATATCTTTTATTATTATCAACTTCCAATTATTTTTAGAAAAGCCAAAGAACAAGTGAGTAAATACAATACAAATACACATTTAATTACATCAAGAAATATAATTATGCTTTATATACATTGAAATTTCATAGATTACTCTTTTTGCCATAAACTAATAACTAATATGTATGAATGTTTAATTTAGTCTATATACTTTAAAAAAAAATTAAGATTTATTTTTGAGAGAGAGAGACAGAGTGTGAGCAGGGGAGGGTCAGAGAGAGAGGGACACACAGAATCTGAAGCAGGCTCCAGGCTCTGAGCTGTCAGAGCAGAGCCTGACGCAGGGCTTGAACCCACCAGCCATGAGATCATGACTTGAGCTGAAGTCAGACTCTCAACAGACTAAGCCACCCAGGCACCCCTAGTCTACATATTTTAAAAGATATTATATGTATATAACTTAAGGCTTATAAAATATTTAAAGTCAGTATTATTATCCCAAGGTTTTTTTTAATATGTATTTATTTATTTATTTATTTATTTTGAGAAACAGAGAGAGAGAGAGAGTATGGGGGAGGGGCAGACAGAGAGGGGGACAGAGGATCTGAAGCAGGCTTTGTGCTGACAGCAGACAGCCTGATGCAGGGCTTGAACTCACAAACTGTGAGACCATGACCTGAGCTGAAGTCAGATGCTTAAGTGACTGAGCCACCCAAGTGCCCCTATTCTCCCAAGTTTATAGATGACTGACATAAGATTATAAAGGTTAGATTACTTATAAATGATCACATGGTCAAGAATTTGCATAATCGGGCTTTGAGTGCAGGCAGTTTGACCTCAGAGACAGTATACTTTGTCTTTATAACATAAAGTCTCTCATATGCAGAGTTCTTCATGGAAATACTACAATAATAATTGCATACATATATACTAGTGTAGATGAAAATCTATGTGTAGATGAAAAAGTCAAAATATTTTCGTCAGAATCTAATAACTGTCTGCAGTCTATAAACTTAGGTTCTCTTACTCTTTCTCCCTCAACTCTGACAGATGAGAAGTATAAAAGGTAATAAGTTTTGAATAATAATCAGGGAAAAAGAAAAAAAGTGAACAGTTCAATTCAGATTCAAGATTGCATGTGATGTTCTATCACAATCAAATGTTCATTTGAGTATTTGCTTCCTTTACTGCTTCATGGTACTGTGCCTAAAAATTCATGTGTAGGAGTGAATGTTTTCACTCATGGCCAGAATGAAAAAGGGTATCAGTAGCTGTTCAATTATAACTTATAGTTGTTTTTTTCCTATTGTTTCTTTTCATACATTAGATTACTGTTTGACATTAATAAAGCTAAGGATGCAGAGGAGGTAGGAATGGGAAAATATTTTTAGTTACAGTGGCTTCTAGAAAGCACTTCTTTGTACGTACACTATTTTGTAAAGCGATGGCAAGATTATATGATACAACTGTGTTGTCCTCTGGTCTTTTATCCTTTGGCTCAAAGGAAGACCAGTAAGAAAAATCATATCCCCCTGAAAGACTGGGGGCAACGAAATTAGGAAAAGAAGGAAAACTACGGAAGAAGAGAAGAAGCAGTGGAAACAGAAGCAGGAGGAGTAGGAAGAGGAGGGGGAGGAGCTTTAGGAGGAGGAGGAGAAATGGAAGGAAAAGCAGAAGTGGGAGGAGGAAAAGAATTAAAAAAAATTTTTTAATGTTTATTTTTGAGAGAGAGAGAGAGAGCGTGAGGGGGTGGGCAGAAAGAGAGGGAGACAGAGAATCTGAAGCAGACTCCAGGCTCTGAGCTGTCAGCACAGAGCCTGACGCGGGGCTCGAACCCACAAACTGTGAGATCATGACCTGAGCTGAAGTTGGATGCTTAACCAACCCAGGTGCCCCATAGGAGGAAAAGAATTTGAACAAGAAGAAGGAGAAAGAGGAGAGGGAAGGAGGAGGAAAGAAGGATAAATGAATGGAACAATAACAACCACAAATAATGATTTTTCATGTTCAATCATACTCATTGAGCTTTTTATATATAACAAAATAACATACCTGTGTGTTTTATTTTTTCAAATATTGAATAAATAAAATAGTAAAAATACTTTTTCCTCACTGTACCTACTGAATTCCTAATCTCCTGTCAGTACCTATCATTTTCTAGACCTTACCTGAAACCAGATTGCAAAGGAACCAAGCTGATGTAAGCCACACTCCTGTGTCACAGAGGTCAAAGCATGGTGTAGATTGAAAGTGAAGTGAAAGTGGAATTAATCCAATACATTTGCTCCAGATATTTTCATTTTGTTTTGGTTTAATTGAATAATAGACCTTTGTGTACATAAAATATGACTTCTGTGTGTGTGTGTGTGTGTGTGTGTGTGTATGGGCTTTCTTATTTTGTAGTCATCTTAAAAAGATTTTGAAAAACAGTAACCTTTAGAATTACAAGGGAGAAAAAATTCTGATAATTTTAAATTGTAGAACATATCTAACTTCCATACTCTACTCACTGATGCAGGATAAGCAGTGACAATATGAAGCCATGTGTAACTTTTCTTTCAGAAATCAGTCATTGCCAGAAAAAGAGGTTTGCACCATTTTGCCCCCCCCCACTTGTTTACACCTCTTACCTTCCTCCTTAGAAGTTATCACTCTCCTAACTTTAGTGAAAATGATTGCCCTACTTTTCTTCATTGATTTGACAGTGATATATGCATTCAAAAAATGTAGTTAATTTTGGAATAATTGTAGTAGGAAGAATAATAACCTCCAAAGATGCCCATGTCCTAATCCCTGGAACCTGTGAACATGTTACATTATATTGCAAAGGGGAAATAACTTTACAAATGGATTAAGTTTTCTAACCAATTAACTTTACTACTGGAAGTAAGTCAGGAGAAAAGACTTGGATAGAATCTTTACTTTTGGAGAAACGACTTAGATAGAATCTTTTCCTTTACCTTTCCTCTAGAACAGTGTGTGTATGACAAGAAATAGAATTTATAATATATCTAAATTTATTAATAATTTGTCTTTAGGGACCCTAGGTGGCTCAGTCAGTTAAGCAATTCGACTTCGGCTCAGGGCATGATCTCATAGTTGGAGATGGAGCCCCACATCAGGCTCTCTGCTATTAGTGCAGAGTCTGCTTCAGATCCTCTTTCTCCCTTTCTCTCTGCCCTTTCCCATCTCTCTTTCTCTCTCTCTCTCTCATAAATAAATAAACATTAAAAATATTTTAAAAAAAGAATTTGGCTTTAAAGTGGTTGCAATAATTTATCCTTTTGCTAGGTAGTGCATAAGGATTACCTTAGTTTCATATTAGTGAAATTCTTGTAGTTGTCAGGCATTTTAATATGGATTATGCATAAGATTCAACCTCTTTTTGGAAGAGGCTAGGAAGATGTCAGAGTAAGAAGACCCTCGTTTCACCTTGTCCCACAGATGCAACTAGATAATGCTCACATCTGCATAAATAATCCAGAAAATGACAGAAATAAACAGTTTTTCAGACAAACAAAAGCTAAAGAAGTTCATGACCACTAACCCACCTCTATAAGAAATGTCAAAGGGAACTCTGAGTGGAAAAGAAAGACCTTAAATAAGAGTAAGAAAAATAGGAAACACAAAAGCAGTAAAAATAAGAATATCTGTAATATCAGTCAAGAGATTCACCAATAAAAGGGTGTAAAACATAACACCATATACCTAAAACACGGTGGGGGAGGAGTAAAGAATGGTTTAAGCCTCAGCGACCATAAACACAATATAGACTGCTATATGTAGATGTTAGATGCAAACCTAATGGTAACCACAAATCAAAAACCAGTAATAGATACGCAAAAACTAAAGAAAAAGAATCTAAGTATATAACTATAGAAAACCAGCAAACCATGAAAGAAAGTCAGAGAAAAAAAAATCAGAGAACTACAAACAAAAAAGAACTACAAAACAACCACAAACTACATACTAAAATGGCATATATATTGATAATTACTTGAATATAAATGGACTAAATTCTCTAACCGAAAACAGAGGGTGCAGGAATGATTAAAAAAAAAAAAAAAAAAAACAAGACCCATCTAGATGCAGCCTTTAAGAGATTCATTTCAGACCTAAAATATAGATTGAAAATGAAGGGATGCACCTGCCACTGATATAACACTGTACATTAATTATACCAGAATTAAAATTTTAAAAAAATTAAAAAAATAAAAAGAAAGGGAGGGGATGGAGAAACATTTATTATGCAAATGGATGTCAAAAGAAACCTGAGGTAATAGTACTTATATTAGACAAAACAGACTTTAAAACAAAGACTGTGATGAGAGATGACGAAGGATTCTATATAATAAAGGGGATAATCCAACAAGAAGATATAACAATTGTAAATATTTATGCACACGACATGAAAGCACCCAAATACATAAAACAGTTAAAAACAAACATAAAACAACTAGTTGATAATATGTTAATAGTAGAGGACTTTAACATGCCTTTTACATCAATGAACAGACCCTCCAAACAGAAATCAACAAGGAAACAGTAGCTTTGAATGACACACTGGATCAGATGATGGATTTAACAGATATATTTAAAACATTCCATCCTAAAACAGAGGAATACATATGTTTTTCAAGTACACATAGAACATTCTCCAGAATAGATCACATATTAGACCATAAAAGAAGTCTCAACATATTTAAAAGATCGAAGTCATACCATTCATTTTATTGTGACCACAACATTACGAATTTAGAAATCAAACACAAGAAAAAATCTGGAAAGAGCACAAATGGAGGTTAAGTAACATGTTACCAAACAATGAATGAGTCAACCAAGAAATCAAAAATAAATAACATACTACATGGATTGAAATGAAAATGAGAACACAACAATCCAAAATCTTTGGGTTGCAGCAAAAGCTGTTCCAAGATGGAAGCATATAGCCACAAGAGGCAAGAAAAATCTCAAATAAACAACCTAACTTCACACCTAAAGGAGCTAGAAAAAGAACAAACAAAACCCAAACCAGCAGAAAGAAAGGAATAAATATGATTAGAGCATAAATATAAGATATAGGAACAAAACAAAACAAAACAATGGAACATATCAATGAAATTAGAAAACGGTTCTTGAACAAGATCAACATAATTGACAAACTTCTAGCCAGACTCATAAGGAGAGATAGGGAAAGAGAAAGAGAAAGAGAGAGACAGCAAGACTCAAATAAACAACATCACAATCCACATCACAAGAATACAAATGATTGTAAGACAACATTATGAGAAATTATATGCCAACAAATTGGACAATTAGAAGAAAAAGATAAATTCCTCCAAACATATAACGTACCATGACTGAAGCAGGAAAAAATAGAAATTTTGAACAGACTGATTACCAGCAATGAAATTGAATCAGTAATCAAAAACTTCCAACAAACAAAAATCCAGGACCAGATGGCTTCTCAGGAGAATTCTAAGAAATAGCTCAAGGAGAGTTAATACCTATTCTTCTCAAACTTTTCCAAAAATTAGAAGACTGAGTAAAACTTCCTAATCCATTCTGTGAAGCCAGCATCACCTTAAAACCAAAAGCAGGTAAAGACACTACAGAAAAAAAGAGAACTACACGTCAATACCTCTGATGAACAGAGATGCAAAAATGCTCAGGAAAATATTAGCAAATCAAATCCACCAAAACATTTAAAAAAGCATTCATCATGATTAAGTGGAATTTGTTCCTGGGTTGCAAGGGTGGTTCAATATTCCCAAATCGATCAATGTGGTACATCACATCAATAAGAGAAGGAATAAAAACCATATGATCATTTCAATAGATGTAGAAAAAGCATGTGATAGCCTACAACATCCGTTCATGTTAAAAATCCTCAACAAAGTAGGTTTAGAGGGAACATCCCTCAAAATAATAAAGGCTTTATAGGAAAAACTCACAGGTTTTCCTCTAAGGTCAGGAACAAGACAAGGATCCACTCTCACTGTTAGCCACAACAATCAGACAACAAAAAGAAAACACACACACACACACACACACACACACACACACATCCAAATTGGTAAGGAAGAAGTAAAATTTTCAATATTTGCAGATGACATGATAAGAGATATAGAAAACCCTAAAGACTGTACCGAAAAATTACTCGAACTGATAAATAAATTCAGCAATATCACAGGATATAAAATCAATGTACAAAAATCATTGCATTTCGATACACTGATAATGAAGCAGCAGGAAGAGAAATTAACAAAACAATCCTATTTACAATTTCACCAAAAACACTAAGAAACAGGAATAAAACTAACCATAGAAGTGAAAGATCTGTACTCTGAAAATTATAAAACTTTGATGAAAGAAATTTAAGAAGACACAGAGAATTGGAAAGACATTCCATGCTCATGGATTGGAAGAACAAATACTGTTAAGTTATTAAACAATTTAAGTATATTAAAATTGTTAAGAGGTCTAGACTATTCAAAGCAATCTGCAGATTTATCGCAATACCTATAAAAATACCAACACCATTTTCACAGAACTAGAATAAACAGTCCTAAAATATGTATGGAACCACAAAAGACACCGAATAGCCAAACCAATCTTGAGAAAGAAAAACAAAACTGGAGGTCTCACAATTCTAGACTTCAAGGTATATTACAAAGCTGTAGTGATCAAAACAGTATGGTACTGGCACAAAAATGGACACATAGATCAATGGAACAGATTAGAAAGCCCAGATAAACCCACACTTATATGGTCAATGAGTCTTCAAGAAAGAAAGAAAGAATATGCAATGGGAAAACAGTCTTTTCAACAAATAGTGTTGGGAAAACTGAACAGTTATAGGCAAAAGAATGACCAGGTCACTTTCTTACATCATGTACAAAAATAAACTCAAATTGGATTAAGGACCTAAGTGTGAGACCTGAAACTATGAAAACCCTAAAAGAGAGCACAGGCAGTAATTTCTCTGACATTGGTTGTAGCAACATCCTTCCAGATATGTCTCCTAAGGCAAGGGGAACAAAAGCAAAAATACAGTATTGAGACTTCATCAAAACAAAAAAGCTCTGCACAGCAAGGGAAACAACCAACAACACTAGAAGATAACTTGATGAATAGGAGAAGATATTTGCAAATGACATACCTTATAAAAGGTTAGTATCCAAAATATATATATACATATACAACTCAACACCAAAAAAGCAAATAATCCAATTAAAAAATGGGCAGAAGACATGAATGGTTATTTCTCCAAAGAAGATATACATAATAAACAGACACATAAAAGATGCTCAACATAACTCCTCATCAGGGAAATGCAAATCAAAACCACGAAAAGATATCCCTTCATACCTGTCAGAATGGCTAAAATCAAAAACACAGGAAAAAACAACTATAGGTGAGGATGTGGAGACAAAGAAAACCCTTGTGCACTACTGGTGAGAATGCAAACTGGTATGGCCAGTGCAGAAGACAGTACAGAGGTTCTTCAAAAAATTAAAAATAGAACCACCCTAAGTTCAGTAATTGCACTAATGGATATTCACCCAAATAATACAAAAACATTAATTCGAAGGGATGTATGTACCCTTTTGTTTATTTCAGCATTGTTTACAATAGCCAAATTATACAAGCCACCCCAGTGTCCATTGATAGATGATGTTTAAAGATTATATATGATACATAATTATAATATAACTAATATATAATATATATTATTACAAATATTAGAAGAATGAAATCTTGCCATTTCAACAAATGGATAGGTCTAGAATACAATGCTAAGTGAAATAAGTCAGTAAGAGAAAGACACCATATTATTTCACTCATGTGGAATTTAAGATACAAAACCAACAAACAAAGTGGGGCGGGAGGAAAGAGACAAATGGAAAAACAGACTCTTACCTGTAGAGAACAAACAGTTAACAAAGTGGAGGTTGGTGGGGGATGGGTGAAATAGGTGAAGGGGATTAAGAGTACACTTCTCTTGATGAGAAGTGGGTAATGTATAGATGTGTTGAATCGCTCTATTTTACACCTGAAACTAATAGAAAACATATGTACGTTAATGAACTGTAATTAAAAGGAAAAAAATTCAACCTCTTTTCACATCATTAAGAATTTAGAATGTTCTCCTTTGTGTTTTATTTTATCCTTTGTATATTTTTGAGTTGTTAAAATTCTTATTGCTTTGCCTGAATTCTATAATGTATTTTGGATAATAGTACCTTTTCAGTTATATGTTCGAAACATCTTCCTTCAGTTTGTGATTTATATTTTAACCTTACCTATTTTATCTTTTGTTGTTCAGGGAAACAGTATTTAATATAGAACTAATTATCTCAGTCTTTATTTTGATCTTTTTGCTTTCATTTTTTAAACAATTTCTATTCTACTCAATATCACAAATATAGTATCCATTTTCTAGATATCACTTTCATTTAAACATTTTCATTTAAACATTTTTGTTTAAATTTTCATTTAAACATTTATATCATTAATTTATCTGGAAATTTTGTTTTATTTGTATGAGTGGCTCTAACTTTATTTTCTCACCATGGATAGCTAATTTTCTAATAACAGTTATTGAATGAATTTCCTAATGCGTTTGCAATGCTTCTTGAGTAAATAGCAGATTTAGAGGTTAAAATGACTAAATCTTTTTTTTTTCTATTCCCTTTGTCTCTTTGTTTACTCTTTTACCAACATCATACTAGAGTTTCATTATAATTTTAGCTATTTTGAGGAAATTTTTCTTTCCATATTCTTATCCTTTTTTAGCATTCTGTTGGACTTTATTGTTTGTGTATTTATTGATTCATGTTCTTATCATTATATTTGACTTATCATTATATTTGAATCAATGTAGTAAATAAGGATATTTAGATTTAAATCCAATTTTCATCTCAGAAACTAAGCACCTTTAGTGACTCTGTATGACTGTGTTTCATTTAAATAAAGTGTGGGTATGCCATTCTGAGACATGTATTTCATCATGGTGTGATTTTATGATTAGTTCATTTTAAATGAATTCATTGCTTCACCACACTATTGATGGATCTTAGGAAGATGCTACTGATGAATTTTAAATGACTAAAATTTGTCCTTGTGAAATCATCAGAAATCATCTGCATGAAAGGGTTCATTCTGTAAGTTTTTAAAGTCACAATGCAGTCTTAAAGATCTCTTCTATAAGGTTAACAGATATTCATAGAAATCTGAATACCAACAAATCAGTATATAAATATTCCTGTTTTGTAGTTTTCTTTTTTTTTTAAAGTTCTAGACATTATCAACTAAAAGTTATTTGTGTGTGTGTGTGTATGTGCATACATATACATATGTGTATATATATGTATATATGTATGTATATATTTATATAAGTATGTATGTATGTATATACATATATACATATATGTACACATATATGTACACACATATATATACACATATATGTATAAACATACACACACATACATTAATTGCATATCCTTTTTGGGGAACATGTTTTTCAGTGTAATCAAATATTAACGTTTGGCTGAGTTTCCTTGTTTTTAAGTATAAAAGAAAACGTAATGTGAATGTTTACATTTCAAGAATTAAAAACATATATATTTGTATCTTTCTAAAATTTTCAGTGAAAGAAAATATAATTCCAAGTGTGACTGAATGCTTCATATAATAAGCAATTCTGACTTTTCCACTCAGTCTTTGTCTTTGTTTTACTAATCATGTTGCAAGCTCTTACACTGTAAAATGGATATAACCACAATATAAAAATTTAGTAGAAATGAGTTTCCATTATACTTTAATTCATAAATATTGTATTATTGGATCTTACATTTTCCCAAGGCTATTTAATAAACCTGAACTTTAAAAAAATCAATATTTCCTTTCAGTTTTACTTTACATTAATGCACTAAATTTTTTTTAATGTACTCATAATATCCTAATACTTCAAAATAGGCAGATGCATTGAGGCTTTGGATATCAGCATTTAAACAACATACATTTTTTCAGTGTATTGATTTACAATAAACACAGATACATTTTCTGGTGCAGATATATTGATTTACAAAACTAATCTCAAGAAGATACGATGAGTAATAAACAAAACAATGCTTTCCACTAAGTTTTATGTCCTCAAATATTCTTCCTTTCCTAGGAATAAAAAGAAAGTATGCTAAAGGCAATGCATATTAATTGTGGAAGAACATCTAAATTTTTCTCTAAAGAAAGTCATTTACATTAAACATATGAGGCAAATAAAATCGAGTCAGGAGGTTTTAACTGGAGCCTATGGAGGGATAGAGCTCCTGGAGAGGATCTGGTGTTGGATTTCAGAGGAATATATTAACTGTGTAATTGCACATAGAATTTTGTATGAATGCACCATTTTCTCAAGGGAACAGCCAACCCTTTTATCAGATTCTTTAAAGGGAGACTCATATTTTTAATTTCCTGAGTTACAAGAATATGTAATTTAAGAATTTAAGAAAAATATTTGTTTTGTAATTTGATTTGCTGTTTAAAAAAAGTTTAAAGTATCAAAATTAAAATATTAAATATTTTCTCGTTCTCTTATTTTTATTTTAATTTTTTTAACATTTACTTATTTTTGAGACAGAGAGAGAGAGCATGAACAGGGGAGGATCAGAGAAAGAGGGAGACACAGAATCTGAAACCGGGACTCAAACCCACGGACCACAAGATTATGACCTGAGCCGAAGTCAGACGCTTAACTGGCTGAGCCACCCAGGCGCCCCTTGCTTGTTCTCTTAAATGAGGAGCAGTATTTTGATGTTTGAATAACATATTATAATTTAAAGGGTTTTATCATTTAAACTTATATAAATTTACTTACTTTTTAACAAGAGCCATTGCTATTTGGTGCATCATGATTTGCAGATATGTAGCAAATTTACTTACAGCAAATAGTTCTACTCGGTATAGATACAGCAAATATAGATATTGCAAATAGTTATGTGGAGTCTAATATTTTGGAGTTATGTGACTCAGTTTTGCTGAGCTTATAAATATGCAGTACATCCAAGGAGTGTAGGTGGCAAAGTAGAGCAGTTCTTATGGGGATTTTCCTTCAAAGGCTATAGCACTGGGTTTTGACCACTATACATTTTATGAGGCCTTTACTACTTAACAGATTTTTTTTTTATTTTTATGAAAATTAAATCCTATTTCATTCAAGAGAAGAGCTCTTTTCTGTGAAATAAAATAGAACTGATCGGTTTTACACAAACAAGTTCACACAGATATGTTTGCGTAAAATTCATGTATGAATGTATTTAGAGAGAGACTTAGTGGTGGGAAATCCTGGAGCCCAGAGGTGCTTTCCTTCTTGAAGATGAGAGAACAATTCATCTTCTTCCCAGCTGTAGCAAATATCTCCTCTAACTGGTGACTTCGTTGCTGGAAGTCTTCCTCCTTCCTTGATCCCCATCCTCACGTGGTAAGTCTCGCGTCTCCCAGGGGCCCATTGGTCGTTAAGAGACAACTGGATAAATGTCCGTGGAAGAGAATGTCATGATGATGGAGTGGGTAGAGAGGAGGAAATTTATCTCATTCCACTGCTAAATTAGTGCTGGGAATTTCACCAATTACTCTTTCCTTGAGGAAGATCAGGATTTGTCCAGAGGTAGGAAAGGCACATAGATGTTGATCTTCCTGCCCATTTCTCCCACATGTGACATCTCCCAGAATTAATCTGTCTGAAAATAGCTCTCAGTTATTTTATTTAAACTCTCAGCAATGATTGAAATAAGTGCTCACCTCCCCCACTGTCTTGAGGAACTTTCTTCACTTTTCTTCTAAGTTCTTCTAAGTCCTGGTTCTTCCTTACCCTGTGGTTATTCTGTTTTGTCTCTTTTGACGGTTCTTCCTTAATTTCCCAGCCTTCACACTTTGGAATTCTCTAACTCAGCTAAAGAACTTTCCTTCTCTCTGATTGCATTCATTCTCTTCAAGATCTCATTAATTTATGGCTTACAATACCATTTACACTTGGTATAAGTAAATCCAGAGAGTAAAATCCAGGCCTCCTGAAATGGTCTGTAAAGCCTTCTGTCCAGATTTCTACTATATCTACCTTTATAATTTCTACCTCTACTGTTCTCCAATTAGCTTACTGTGTTCCAGCCACACTGCCGTTTCTCAGCTTAGAGTAATGCTCACATCTGTTTCTTTGCCTTGATGTTTTCTATGCCTGATAGTTTCCCTCCAGACATCCGTGTGGCTTCATTCCTTATCTCTATCATGTTACATTGCCAAATGACATTCCCTAATCCCTGTATATAAAGAGTACTCTAAACAAAAGGTGAAAATATATTATGAACTATAAGAACCCATGTGATAGGCTGAGCAATATTGAAACACCCTTGAAAAATGTCCGTATCCTACTACCTCAAAACTGTGAATATTATCTTATATTACAGAGGACTCTTTCCAGATGTGATCATGTTAAGGATTTTGAGATGAGCGATTATTCTGGATAATCTGGTGTGCCAGTGTGATCACACAGCTCCTGATAAAAGGAACAGATGAAGAGTCAATCAAAAGTAAATGCAATAGTGGAAACAATAGTTTGGCATGAAGCAAAACGTTGAAGTGAAGCAGGAAAGAGGCCATGAGCCAAGGGATGCTGTCAGCTTCCAGGAATTGGAAATAGTGCAAAGTAGGTTCTCTCCTGAAGCATCCAGGAGGAATGCAACCCTGCCCACACCTTAATGTTATACTTCTGACCTCCAAAACTGTAAGAGGATAGATTTGTTTTGGATGAAGCCCCTAATTTCTGTTAATTTGTTACAACAGCCGTAGGAAATATACATTCCTCACATAATCATTTACCTCTCATACCATCTTCTCTTACTTCTACAGATCTTTACACCGGCCAGTCTGGCTGCCTTGCTATTCTTTGAACATTAAAGGTATGTACTCTCCTTCCACCTCATTTATCATTTTCTTTTTACATTTTTTAATATTTTATTTTATTTTTGAGAGAGAGAGACAGTCAGAGCACGAGCAGGGGAAGGCGAGGGGCAGAGAGGAGGGGGGGGACACAGAATCTGAAGCACAGCTGTCAGGGCTGACAGCTTAGAGCCCCATGGGGTCTCGAACCCACGAACAGTGAGATCAAGTCAGAAATTTAACTGACGGAGCCACCCAGGCACCCCACCACCTCACTTATCTGCCTGCAAGTTCCCACACATCATTCAAATCTTTACTCAACTTACCTTCACAATGAGACCCTCATGGCCATCCTCCTCTCATGCCCCTTCTCTACATATTTCCTTTTCCTTTTCCTAGTTTCCTATTTTATTTTCTTTCACCTGTCACTACAATATGCTATTTTTTTTTAATTATTTATTTTATCCCTCTTTTTGGATTGTAAGCTTTGTGTGGGCAAAGAACTTTGGCTGTTTCATTTATTGTAATATCTCAGTACTTTGCATTTTTACTGGTATATTTTTTAAGTTGATTTATTTATTTTGAGAGAGAGAGAGAGAGAGAGAGAGATTGCATGCATATGAGTTGGGGAGGAGCAGAGAGAGGAGGAGAGAGAGAATCCCAATGAGGCTTTGCACTGTCAGAGCAGAACCCGATGCAAGACGCAAACTCATGAACCCTGAGATTGTGACCTGAGCCAAAGTTGGACGCTTAACACACTGAGCCACCCACGTCCTCTGATTACTGGTTTATATATTTTGATGTGATGAATGAAGTCTGAATGAAGCTCTAAATGAATGGATGAGAGAAATTTTCTTAACACACCATTTCCATTAACATGCACTGCTTTTCTCAATGGAATTTATAACTTTCCCACATATATTATAATGAAATTTTAATTTATTCATCATATATCTCTTTCCATACCATATGGTAAGTTCCCAGAGAGAAAAGATTTTTTGTTTTTGTTTTTGTTTTTAATTCACTTCCATATCTCTAGTGTTTGCCATCATTCTTGGCAAATAGAAGGTTTTCTAAGCATTTTTTTTTCTAAGCATTCCTAAGTATGAATGAATACATTTAACAAGGTGTTTCATATCTAAAATTATATTGATAATTTAAAACATCATGAACAGATAATATTTAAAATAATTTAAAAAATTTTTTAAAAAGTGGCATTTCCATGGATCTTGTCCCCTTATTCTTGCAACACTAGAAATTAGATGAGTATTGCGGCACCTGGGGTAGCTCAGTCGGTTGAACGTCCAACTTCAGCTCAGGTCATGATCTCACAGCTTGTGAGTTTAACCCCTACTTCGGCTCTGTGCTGACAGCTCGGAGCCTGGAGCCTACTTTGAAGTCTGTCTCCCTCTTTCTCTCTCTGCCCCTCCCCACTTGTGCTCTCTCTCTCTTTATTTCTCTCAAAAATAAATAAACATAAAAAAAGAAATTAGATGACAATTACAGATATATTCACTACATATTCACTAAATGAATGACTTAATGAATGACCAAGATAATTCATACTTAAGAATTTACATCTCTTCTTATTTAAGTCATCTGTGGAAATGGCTGGTTATTTCAAGGATATAGACAGATTTTTTTAGACAATCTGTTTTGTGATTGTTTCTTGTACCATTCAAAGAAAAAGCAGGTAGTAAGCAAGATTACAGTCTCATGGGTCATATCTTATCCATGCTTGAACAATCGTTAAATGATATCTGGAGGGAAGTACATTTATTTCTCTAGATTATTAGCAAGTATATAGTCTTTGTCATGTAGTTAAAAAAATGCATACTAGCCTTGGATGTTGGGCTAGTGGAAAAGGACAGCGGGTAATGAGAACAGGGAGAAATTTATATCTGCTTCCACTGAGCGGGAAAAGGGCTAATTCATCCTAAAAAGGAATGCATTCAAGAAGGATGAATTTCATTCTATTTTAAGTTTACTCTACAACATATTTAGTATGTTAATTGTGTCCATTGGTGCATATTAGTCCATTACACAGTAGCAAAACTCTATCCATTTATTTAGTTTGCTGACCTATTTATTTCTCATCTATACCCATGAGGGTAACTCATTATAATGCTTATTAACTGCTGTGTTCCTAACAAAATATTAAGATTGTAACGTCTCAGTAATCTTTTGTTGGAGAAGAAATAAAATTTAAGCTGTTCACATTATTTCTCACTGTTTCAAAATTATATATTGCCAATTAAATAGATGGTATTTTGCACTTGGATTGCAGATGCCTATGTAAATATTTATGTATGTCTAAATGAAGATACTAACAGAGATAAATACTATGCAATTAATGACCAAGAAATCCTACCAGTGAGTCAACAATTAATGTTTATGTGTTTGTGTTATACTTTAGACAATAGCTTTTTCACAGCTAATTTACATATCTGTGGGCAAAAGATGTACATTTTAAATTTATATATATGCAAAGTTTCTTTCCTAGTATGTAATAAGGACTAGTAAATTTTATTCAAGAAAATGAACTTGAAATCACCCAAAAAAATGGTAGCTACTAGATTTACATTAAGATATATACAGTGATTTCAGTAATTGTGGGAGAGTGATTTTGATGTTACAGATGCAATGATAAACAAGAGATAAATGACTAGGAGAACATTCTTACAATAAAGAAACCATGATACATTATTAACTATTATGTAGGAAAATCTCAAATAAAGCTATTTCTTATAAGAGTCTGAACTCTTCCCTTGTATAAGAGCAATTGCCTATACATTTGCAATGAAATCTTTTATTTTCATCATTAGGGAAATTGTTACAAGTTTTAATAGACAAACTTAAACTAATAGATTTTGAAATCCAATCTATAGATAATAGTCTACATACAGATGTGCACATATTCAGCTATAAATTTTTGCATAAAATAAATGTTTGATAATATGTAGCATGTTGGAAAAATTGCAGGTTTTATTTAAAAGAAGTAGTTGTGAATCCAGAGCTTGGTCTATAAATGCCAACATTTTTTACTGTGGTATATTAGATAAAATATAATTTTGTGTTATCACTCAACATTATTGAACATAATCCATTTTCCATCATGATATGCTGTTATTAATTTTTTTCTGCCATACTACAATGTTTACTTTAAGCCATATTAAAGTGGATATATTAAGTAGATCCTCGTCTATTTGAACACTATTGAGTTATGAAATTCTTCTGTTATATATCCATGTTGGATCAAATAAATTTCTAACTTTTGTCATTCAGTGTTTTTCTCTTTACTAAGCAGGGTTTTGATTTTAAGAAACCACCTTCAAATTCTACTTCATTACTTTATAGAGGCTATAGAGTGGGAAAGCAAAGTACAATATTTAGATATTGAAAGCAAGTAACTATGAGTAAGGGCCTGAGAGGCAATTTATGGTTAAAATGTTTCCAACACATTGTTGGAATAGATCCAAATTCCAATTTTCATTCCAAAGAAGTGCCAATAAAAATACCTACCTTTCTGACACTTAGGAGTTTTTGGAAGAGTAAAAACAAGATGTATAAATCAGGTAACTCAATATTTTATAACAAGTATGCACTTAATATAAAAATAATTGGGTTGACTCGACTTCTCTTTGCTATTTTAGGGTTTTGTTCTGTTCTGTTCTGTTTTCTGGCCTCTTTGTTGTGTTATAAATGACTAGAGAATGATTCATATTCTCATGATCTAATGACTTCTCTGTGGAGTCCTCTGTGGAGGTTATATTCTATTTTTAGTGCTAAGGTAAAAATATGGAGGTAAAATCCCCATGAAAGTGTTGGGGAAGGCAGTCTCCTTGGTGGAGTCTTTCCACTTTCTTTCAGCCACATGAGAATGGGTGCTGGGCCTGGAACCCTTCCTTACCAAGAGAGAGTTCTCATTGCTTTGTGCTGGATTTATCACCTTATTCAGACTCAAGGAGTGTCCCTTTGTTCTGCTGAAGCCTGTGTGTCATGTGGCACTTAGTCAACCAGCTGTATTTGTTCCCTGCAGGGAGCGGAATAAGGTCCTTCTGCTGTAGCACAAGAGGTGTATATGCAGGCCAGTTGCCCTGGGTTGGCTGCCCAGGGGAATCCCCTGGACTCCGGAGACATGCCCACTACTGAAGCTGATCTTGGTCTACCTCTTTCCCACGTGAGTCAAGCGTTGTTCCGTCCAGTGTTTGCGTCGTTTCCTCTGATGATGATGCTACTAAGTTGTAGTGGGCGGGAGCGCTCATCTTCTATTCCTAGTAACACGCAGCAGATGACTCTTCCTCAAGAGAAAGCAAGCGCATAAAGTATAAATGATTTACATATTCAAAACTAAAATACTAATATGTCTGTTTATAAAATTTCTGGGTAAAATGATATATACTTAATATAATTCCATAGAGGGGTAAATTAATGCAAGTTATTTCCTACTGATTTGTAATGTAATTTGTGCATGTTAAGTTTGAATTTCCTTAGCAGAAGGGAACATAATTAACTGATTATGAGCACAAACTAAACTCTACCTTTTCCTTTTGATCTTCGTATTTGATGTCTAAACATAATCATTCATAAGGTGCTTTTTGTGAATCCTACATGTTTTCACTTTTTCTATTGTCTTTGTATTGCGTCCAAATATCACTAACGTATCTACCCTTCTATCCTTGGCTGGATTAGTAAAATTGGATATGAACAGGGAATGCTTGAATGGGGAATAATTTCCCATATAGAGAGTTTATTATTGATTATTTAGTCTTACTTTTGTAGACAGTCTTGTTATTCCAAGAATTGGAGTAATGTGTTATAAAATTTTAAAAAAAGGAACTTAAAGAATGTATTTTATATGATTAGGGATGTATATAATTTCTTCTTTTGGAAAATATTTTTATTCATCTATTTTAGATAATCGTATTTGACTTCTAATACCAAAATAAATATCACTTTCAAATTCATAAACACACATACACACACATAGCCAACAATAAAAAAAAAAATTAACAAAGATCGTAAAAATACAACATGCAGTGTAAGTAAAGATTTTCTGCATATTTTAAAACATAATTATTATTACTGGGTAACCCAAGAGTTAACTTTTATCCCCATTAAATTATCAACTGTGATAAAAATGTAAATCCCTGAAATGAGTCTGATGCTGCAAAGGAGGGGTGGTGCCTGGCTGGCTCACTTGGTGAAGCATGAAGCTCTTGATCTTGGCCGTTGTGGGTTTGAGCCCCATGTTTATAAAATTGTGAGTTGGATGTAGATATTATTTAAAAATAAAATATTTACACACCTAAAGGAGCTAGAAAAGGGATAGCAAATGAAACCTAAAGCCACAGAGGAAGAGAAATAATAAACATTAGAGCAGAAATAAATGATACAGAAAAACCAGTAGAACAAACAAATGAAACTAAGGGCTGATTCTTTGAAGGAATTAATAAAATTGATAAATCCCTAGCCAGACTTGTCAAAAAGAAAAGAGAAGGGACCCAAATGAATAAAAACATGAATGAAAGAGGAGAAATCAAAACCAACACTACAGAAACACAAACAATTAGAATATTATGAAAAACTATATGTCAAAACACTGGGCAATCTGAAAGAAATGGATAAATTCCTAGAAACATACACATTGCCAAAACTGAAACAGGAAGAAATACAAAATTTAAACATACCCATAGCCAGCAAAGAAATTAAATCAGTAATCAAAAATCTCCCAAAAAGCAAAAATTCAGGCTTCCCAGGGGAATTCTACTAGACATTTAAAGAAGAGTTAATACCTATTGTTCTCAAACTGTTTATAAAAATAAAAATGGAAGGAAAACTTCCAAACTCATAGGAGGCCAGCATCACCTTGATTCCAAAACCAAAGACCCCACTAAATAGGAGAACTACTGGCCGATATCCCTGATGAACATGGATGCAAAATTTCTCAACAAGATACTAGCAAATTGAACCCAACAGTCCATTAAAAGAATTATTCACCACAATCAAGTGGGACTAATTCTTGAGCTGCAGGGGTGGTTCAATATTTGCAAATCAATCAATGTGATACACGACATTAATAAAAGAAAGGATAAGAACCATACGATCTTCTCAACAGATGCAGAAAAAGCATTTGACAAAATACAGCATCCATTCTTAATAAAAACCTTCAACAAAGTAGGGATAGAGGAACATACCACAACATCATAAAGGTCATATACAAAAGACCCACACCTAATATCATCTTCAATGAGGAAAACTGAGAGCTTTTTCTCTACAGTCAAGAGCAAGACAGGGATGTCCACTTTCACCATTGTTATTTAACATGGTAGTGGAAGTCCTACACTCGGTAACTAGACAACAAAAAGAAATAAAAGGCATCCAAACTGGCAAAGAAGTCAAACTTTCACTATTCTCACATGACATGATACTCTGTGTAGAAAACCTAAAAGGCTACACAAAAAAATTACTAGAACTAATACATGAATTGAGCAATGTTGCAGGATATAAAAGCAATGTACAGACATCTGTTTTATTTCCATGCACCAATAGTGAAGCAGCAAAAAAAGAAATCAAGGAATCAACCTCATTTACTACTGCACCAAAAAACCACAAGAATTATGGGTAGTGTTAAGAAACAATGCAAAGAGATCTTGTACACATTTTACCCACTTTCTCCCAAGGTAACTTCTTGCAAACTATGGTACACTATCACAACCAGGATTTTGACATGGATGCAGTAAATATACAGAATGTTTCTAGTATTGCAAGGATTATTTATATGGTCCTTTTATACCTGTCATTTAGACACACACATACTTTCTTGCATTCCCAACACCCTAATTTCCCAGCAATCACTAATCTCGTCTCATTTCCATAATTTTGTGATCCTGTTAATGGTATATAAATTGAACCATACCATATCTCACCTTTTGCTAATGCTTTTTTTTTTTTTCACCCAGAATAATTATCTGGGGCTTCCTCCAGATTTTCACATGCGTCTTCATTGGTTCCTTTTTATTTCTGAATAGCATTCCAAGTATGGTTGTACTATAGCCTGTTTAAAAATTCACCCATTAAAGGACATGTGTGTTGTTTCCACCTTTTGGCTATTATGAATAAAGCTGCTATAAACATTTGTATACATATTTTTTTGTGTGATATATGCTTTTATTGTGTGTGTGTGTGTGTGTGTGTGTGTGTGTGATAAATACAAGGGAGTGCAATTGTGGGCCACGTGATAGTGCGTTTTTAGCAGTTAGCTGTTGTTCTGACTGGTTCTATCATTCTAGGTGTTCAGCAGTGATATATGAATGATCCAGTAACTCCTGCAGCCTTTCTGGCATTTGCAGTTGTCACTATTTTTTTTTAATTTTGTTTTAGCCATTTGAATAAATGTGAGAAATATACCACTGTGGATTTCTTTTTTTTTTTTTTGCAGTTTTCTAATGAATTATGAAATTGCACATCTTTCACATGTGGATTTGCCATCCATATATATTACTCAATGAAATGTCTCTTCATTCCTTTTGCTTATTTCTAATTGAATTCTTTGTTTTCACTCTTAAATAAAGAGACTTAATTTCATAGAGTCTATTTACTAGCCCTGTGGCAGATATGAAGTTAGCAAGTATTTTCTCCCTTTCTGTAGCTTGCTTTTCATACCCTTAACAGGGTATTTCACAAAGCAATTTTTTAAAATTTTGATGAAATCATTTTTTACCATTTTATTTATTTAATTTTAAATGTTTATTTATTTTTGAGAGAGAGAGGGACAGAGCACGAGTGGGGGAGGGGCAGAGAGAGATGGAGACACAGAATCTAAAGCAGGTCCAGGCTCTAAGCCTTCAGCATAAAGCCCGATGCAGGGCTTGAACTTTTGAATCGTGAGATCATGCCCTTAGCCATGGTTGGAAACTTAATCAACTGAGTCACCCAGGTGCCCCCTTTTTTTTTCTTTTATGGGTCATGCTTTTAGTGTTATATCTAAAATTTTTTGCCTAGTCCTAATTCTCAAAGACTTTCTCCTCTTTTCTCTCTACATTTTACATTTGTATATTTATCTTTAATTCTTTGATCCATTTAATTATTTTGTTGCTGTTGTTAAAGTTTAAGTCATTTTCTTTTCTTTTAAAATTTTAAAGGTTTATTTATTTTTGAGAGAGAGAGACACAGAGTGTAAGCAGGGGAGGGGCAGAGAGAGAGGGAGACATAGAATCTGAAGCAGGCTCCAGGCTCTGAGCTGTCAGCACAGAGCCTGATGCAGGGCTTGAACTCACAAACAGCAAGATCATGACCTGAGCCGAAGTCCGACGGTCAACTGACTGAGCCAACCAGGCTCATAGGTCATTTTTTTTCCTACATATGAATATCTATTTGCTCTTACGCCATTGTTGAACAGACTATCCTTTCTACATTGGATTCCTTTTGTATCTTGTCAAAATTCAACTGTGTGTAATTTGTGTGGATCTATTTCCAGGTTCTGTATTGTTACATTGTTCTATATACTTATCTTTCTACTGATACACCATCTTGAATAATGTAACTATATAATAAGTTGTTACATCAGGTGGACTGAGTCCTCCCACTTTATTCTTTTTCAAAATTATTTTAGCTATTCTAATTCCTTTGCCTTTACACATAAATTTTATAATCTTGGTTATATCTACAAAATATTTTGCTAGAATTTTGATAGGAATTGGGTTAAATATGCACATCAATTTGAGAAAAATTGATATCATTACTATATTAAGTCATCCCATCCATGCATAGGATATGTCCCTCCGGTTAATTATTATTTAGTTATTATTTTATTTCATTAGCATCTTGTGGTTTTCAGCATACAAGACCTGTATATGTTTTATTAAATTTGCATTAAACATTTCATGTAAATGGTATTATAATTTTAACTTTATGTTGTCCAAATGTTCAGTGGTAATATGTGGAAATACAATTGATTTTTATGTTTATCTTGTACCTTATGACCACACTGAGTTCATTTATGGTTTAGAAGGTTTTCTTATTCTCTTCTTTTTAGATCAATTGGAATTTTCTACATAAACAATGATGTCTTCTGCCAGTAGTGGCAGTTTTGTTTTTTTCTCTTTTGATCTGTATTTATTTTATTACCTTTTCTTGTCTTATTGAACTGGCTAGACTTTGCAACATCTTGTTGAATGAGAGCAGCAAGAGTGGATATTTTTGCCTTGTTTCCAATATCATGGAGGGTAACAACCAATCTTTTACCATTGAGTATGATTTCGTTACAGGTTTTATATAGTATCCCTTTGTCAATTGAGAACGTTTTCTTATATGTCCTCTAAGAGTTTTTATCATTAATGGGTGTTGGATTTGTAAAATGACTTTCCTTCTTTGATTGATATGATCCTGTGTTTTTCTTTATTAGTCTGCTAATATGCTGGATGGCGTTAATTGATTTTCAGATAAGAGACAGTCTTGTATCCCTAGGTTAAATCCCACTGGATCATGGCTTAGAGTTCTTTTTATACATTGCAGAATTATATTTAATAACATTTTGATAAGGATTTTTGCATTTATATTTAAGGAAAATGTTGGCATGCATTTTTTTGTATCCTATTTTTTTTTTGATATCAGAGTAATATTAGCTTCATATAATGAAGTTGGAGGTGTTTTTCTGTATTTTCTAGAAGACAATGTACCTCTCATTACCTGCAGTGAAAGATTATGACACAATACCTGACTTCAAAGAGGATTGCATGTAAATCCCAAACCAGGAATGGGAGGCATTTTGAATTGTTTTCAGCATTGTGACAGCATGCAAGGTTATAATACTGTCTTATAAATCCTGGGATGGAGTGCCTTTAGCCTGTAAAATTGTTAAGCTGCTATTTAAACCTTTGCCAGATTTCTATTTGATTCACCACAGCGTGTTATGTGTCACACACTATTCTAGGAACTGGATATATCAGTGGGAAAATCAGACACAGGGTCTTTTCTGCTGGAGCTAAATGTTGGAGAATTCAGATTGTCTACTTACCAAAGGCCAGAGAGGCATCTTTTGATGGCCACTAAAATAGAGCAATATTTAGAGATAAGAAATCACAGTAGTGTTGAATTGTGACTTCTCCCAATATTTTATAACTTGCAACAAAAAGAAGACAAAATCTTGCCCCCTTGACTGGCTCAAGCCTAACCAGGAAACAGAGCAACTTTCTATTGCTATTGTTTGACTCTCTTGTAACTTGCAGCTTTTGCTCTGTGAGGTCTAGGAATCAGGTTCAGGTGAAGTGTGTGTGTGTGTGTGTGTGTGGCTAAATTTCCCCAGTAAT
The DNA here is from genome assembly GCF_023721935.1 of Panthera uncia. NCBI lineage: Eukaryota > Metazoa > Chordata > Mammalia > Carnivora > Felidae > Panthera > Panthera uncia. Next base: position 130,858,042 of record NW_026057577.1, on the reverse strand, counting down.
TGATTCAAAAACATTGATTAATAGCAAGTTTTCCAACCTTGGTTAAAAATGACTGGGCTCGGGGCGCCTGGGTGGCGCAGTCGGTTAAGCGTCCGACTTCAGCCAGGTCACGATCTCGCGGTCCGTGAGTTCGAGCCCCGCGTCAGGCTCTGGGCTGATGGCTCGGAGCCTGGAGCCTGTTTCCGATTCTGTGTCTCCCCCTCTCTCTGCCCCTCCCCCGTTCATGCTCTGTCTCTCTCTGTCCCAAAAATAAATTAAAAAAAAAAAAAAAAAAAAAAAAAAAAACGTTGAAAAAAAAAAATAAAAATGACTGGGCTCTTGGGGTGCTGGGTGGCTCAGTCAGTTAAGCATCCTATTCTTGATTTCTGCTCATGTCAAGATCTCATAGTTTGTGAAATCAAGCCCCTCATTAGTCTCTGTGTTAATAGTGGAGAGGTTACTTAGGATTCCCTCTCTCGCCCTGCCCTTCTCTGCCCCTCCCCTGCTAGTGTGTTCTAAATAAATAAATAAATAAATAATGAAAAAGAATGAGCTCTTAGTGATTGGAATGATGTCACAGGGATAGAATAGTGGTCCTTTATCATTGTTGCACATGGAAATCGCCTGCGGTGTTTTAAACACTATTGATACCTGAGTGAAACTGGAGAATATTGAGGCCTGGGGTATCTGAAACTCAAAAGCCTCCTAAGTAATCCCAGCATGCTGCCATCCACGACAACCACTGATGTGGAGCCAAATAGTCTGACATTTCAAACCATAGGGAACTCTGATTTATTTGCCATTGAACACCAATTCCCTTTGCTTAAAAGAATAGAAAGCCATTTATTTTTGACATGGTAGTCAGGACAAGCGTCAGAAGTTAGAATAATTTTGGTAAACAGGGCATAAACCAAATTTGTCAAGTCTCCAGTTCTTCGAAACCAGTCTACACTCCAGAGCTCAGCGATCTTAATCATTAATATTAAGCCCTTTAGGATAGTCCCTGGAGCACCGGGTCAGGAGATCATGCAAACATCTTGAGGCAGAACTTTCGGAAGAGTGCCACTGGACCTAGGCTCTTAGTAAGTGGCACAGAGGTTTTAGACACAGTGTGAGCACCATTGCTCGAGGTGTAGTTAACGCTAATGTGTGCTAGTATTAATAGGCACACTGATTTGTGTGTTGGAGACAGCCAGGCTGAAACTTAGGTAGCTGAGAAAGGAAGCTCATGAGGTTTGGATGAACTAGTGCAATTGTGGGCACTAATTAGATTCTATCAGCATGTGTTTATGGAGTGCCAGCTCTGGTAAGTTATAAGGCCTCAGCTGCAAGAAGGGAAATGAGGCTTACCCCCAATGTAGTTTGCATTCTAGATGGCATGACAGAGAGGAAGGAAGAAAAGGAAGGAAGAAAGAAAGGGAGGGAAGTAGAAAGGGAAGGAGGAGATGGAAAAGATACAATGTTCGACGCAGAATTTAGTACACAAGAAAACAAAAGAAGGAAAGTAACATAGGGTTGCAGTGTTTAAAACGCTGCCCTAGACAGTCCTCACTGGGAAAGCGGCACTTGAGTATAGAGAAAAACCTTGGATTGTGAGTAATTTGTGCTTCAAGTGTTCTTCAAGATGAGCAAACATTCCTAATAAATTTTAACTTGATAAATGAGCGATGTCTCGCGATATTAGTATGCGATGCTGAATGTCACATGATCACAACTGACCCAATGGTTATTGAAATTCACTTTGATGCCCAGGTACTTCTGATTACAAGCATGTTTCCAGAATGAATTACGCTTACAAACCAAGGTTTTACTGTATACCAGAAAGTAGTAAGGGAGAATTTTATTTTAACTTATCTGGAGAACATCCTATTTTTCTTAGTTGAAACTTAAAACAATGTTTTAATTTTCATGAAAGAATGTTTCATAATTTGATTCTCTTCAATAAATCTGATGTACCCTAATGGAGTGGCAAAGATCTCCCTTACTGTTTGCCAAAGTCCACATATAAGCATATAAAACTTCTGCAATCAGCTCTTATTGCAATATTTATAAAGTTAAACTTATAACTGTACAATGGTGGTTAACATATTCAATTATTGCAGGCCAATTTCAGTTTAAAGTGAAGTCTTTGTGTTACTTTTAACATTATTTATAATCGCTTCCAACCATCAGATACAGACGTGCACAATTTCAGCAATCTTTCAAGACAGCTTTTTCATTTTGAGAAATGTTGTTGAAGTCAGATAATTAACAATGGTAACAATTTTTCTGATTTACGATGGGTATGGTATAACTATTGTATGTGCTTTTAATCTTCTATCACTATTTCAGTATCGATTAAAAACTGATAAACACTCTTTATGTTATATGTGCAATGGAAAGTAAATACATACCAGAAAGTGAACTTAGAGGGGTTGCCTGGCTGGCTCAGCTGGTGGAGATTGTGACTCTGTTCTTTTTGTTTTTTGTTTTTTGTTTTTTAAGTTTATTTTGAGAGAGAACAGGAGAGGTTCAGAGAAAGAGGGGGAGAGAGAGAATCCCAAACAGGTTCTGCACTTTCAGAGCAGAGCCCGACCTGGTGCTCAAACCCTCCAACCATGAAATCATGACCTAAGACAAAATCAAGAGCGATGCTTAACCGAGTGAGCCAGCCAGGAGCCCCAAGCATGTGACTCTTGATCGTGGTGTTGTGAGTCTGAACCCCATACCGGGTACAGAGATTAATTAAAAATAACATCTTAAAAAAAGAGAAAGTGAAGCTAGAATAACTGAATCTTTCGACAGAATATTAATATTAATATAATTATTAATATATGAATATAATATGTATACATGTATATAATACAATTATATAATATATAATATATTATAATTAAATATAATTTTTAAAAATCCACTCAACTTTGGTAGATAAAAATAAAATAGTATAAAAACCAGTAATTCATATTTTAAGCTATTTATGCCAATATGAATACTTTATAAAATGAAA